>NC_133333.1:6051037-6362197 GCF_042186555.1 Aquarana catesbeiana | reverse complement strand
CCCCCAACTGACACAAATGAAGGGGCAGAATTCCTTCCAATGACACCAACAATGGGGCACAATTCCTCCCAAGGAGACTAAAGATGGGGTCACAATTCCTTCCAATAACACCAAAAGATGGGGGCACAATTCCTCCCAAGGAGACTAAAGTCGGGGGTCACAATTCCTTCTAAAAAACACCAAAAGATGGGGACACAATTCTATCCAATAACACCAATGGGGCACAATTCCTCCCAAGGAGACTAAAGGAGACTAAAGCTGGGGTCACAATTCCTTCCAATGACAGCAACAATGGGGCACAATTCCTCCCAATAACACCAAAGATGGGGTCACAATTCTATCCAATAACACCAAAGATGGGGCACAATTCCTCCCAATGACACCAAAGATGGGGTCACAATTCCTCCCAATGACACCAAAGATGGGGTCACAATTCCTACCAATGACACCAAAGATGGGGTCACAATTCTATCCAATAACACCAAAGATGGGGCACAATTCCTCCAAATGACACCAAAGATGGGGACACAATTCCCTCCCAATAACACTAAAGATGGGGTCACAATTCCTACCAATGACACCAAAGATGGGGACACAATTCCTCCCAAGGAGACTAAAGGAGACTAAAGCTGGGGTCACAATTCCTTCCAATGACACCAACAATGGGGCACAATTCCTCCCAATAACACCAAAGATGGGGTCACAATTCTATCTAATGACACCAACAATGGGGACACAATTCCTCCCAATGACCCCATTAGTGGGCCCAATGACACCAACAATGGGGCACAATTCCTACACTGCCACAAAAGATGGGGCTTTGTTTATTTCCCACTGACGTTGGAACCTTTTCTACTCCCATTGGCCACAGTCTGGCCCCCCCTTCAGTCTGAAGGACAGTAAACTGGCCATTTGTTTAGAAAGTTCGGAGACCCCTGCTATAGAGGAAGCGTTACTCTACCAATATGTGAAATTCAAACAAACTATGTAAGTTATTATATTTATATTTATGCCCACTTTGGGCATTACTTTCGGTGCAGTGTGCAGGATTGCTCTTCAGAGAGCATTTGACAGGCGATGGAGGAGGCACTTAACAGGCATTGATGGGTGCTTGCAGAGCGGCCCCATTCACTTGAATGGGTCACATTTGGGCGACTGCTAAGTTTGCCAAAAGGTGTCAAAGGGGTTATAATTCCTGCTTCAGCATGTGTACATCACCAGCCGCTGCAGCTAAAGGAGGTAGCAGTTGGGGGACTGTATAACCACAGTTCAACTGCAGGGTTTTGCCGCCCCTCAACCGCTAGTGTGAATGAACCCTAAATCTATTGCCAGACTTGCTCTGAGCAGTATGAACCAAGACTCTAAACCACGTCTTACAGCAGGAGGCTCAGAAAGGCTTCTGTTTCAATTTAGCTTGTGTTTAGAATTCTCATCCGAAACACATCCCATCCAAAACCCCGAGACACGTCTCCTTCCACCCGGGGCACTCAGTACATCAGTCACGTGCTCTCAGAACACGTACGCTGCCAAGTTTAGCACACGGGATCCGGATGAACAAGTTTTCCAACAATAAGCTCTTTAGAAATGTTTTCATCTTCTTACAGGAGAGCGAACGTTTGTATGTCATCAGATTGTCCCTCGAAAAAACTGCAATCACTTCACTATGAGAATCCCAATTCACAGAGACCCAGAAAAAGAGCTCAACTTCCAGAGTTACCAAAAACTTCAAATAATCCCCGTCCGTCCTTTATTCATGTCTTACTTCAACAACCAACAAGTGCCTTCAATACCTCTGCCCAACCCAGAACAACCTACCTGTAGTTACCCTACAGAAGTAATAATGAAAGAGAAAGATGATTACTAAATGACAGCACCTTTCCCCCTTCCTACATCCCCCCCCTTCCTAAATGACAGCACCTTGCCCCCCTTCTTAAATGACAGCACCCTTGCCCCCCTTCTTAAATGACAGCACCTTGCCCCCCTTCTTAAATGACAGCACCTTGCCCCCCTTCTTAAATGACAGCACCTTGCCCCCCTTCTTAAATGACAGCACCTTGCCCCCCTTCTTAAATGACAGCACCTTGCCCCCCTTCTTAAATGACAGCACCTTGCCCCCCTTCTTAAATGACAGCACCTTGCCCTGTGCCTAAATGGCAGTACCCCCCCCCCCCCCACCCATATGAGTGCACCTTACTCTACTCCTAAATGCATCTTGCCCCATTTCTAAATGACAATCACAGTGCAGACAACAATAAAAACCTAACAGGGGTACTAAAAAAAGAAGGTTTAACCTTTAGTTAGAGCCGACATCCCTCAAGGTCTCAATTGGGGGGGGGGGGGGGGGGGTGTCGTAGTCGCATGCAAGCAAAATTTACCTTTGTTATGTTTTGAAAATCATTGTGTCTTCATATTAAAATGGAAATGTAATATTTTATACAATAAAATTACATTGTAATTATTTATGTTTAATAAAAATGTACAGCTAATGCCGAGTTTCTGTTGAAGTTCCTATTTCAAGAACATAGAAGGCCTTTGAGAAACGCGGTAGAAATCAGCAACGGTTCACTCCCTTTGGGGGTGGCGTCTTGGGGTTTACATCAGGTAGGTTCAGCAGGTTCATTTTTCTGTTGAAACAATATAGTGATGGCTTAAAGAGTAACTCCCCCCCGGGTGATCTCTTTTGATTGCGGGGATTGTAAGAAACTTTGTAGCAGATCCCGACCTTTTGTTATTCTGAAGAAAAATCTGTTTGTTTCTCTGTGTCCATGTGTGAAGTGAATGTGAATGGGAGTGACTTTATAATTATCAATCAGCTGCTGCACCTGCAGGGCTCTGAGGAAAGTGGCAGGGTCTGCATCCCTTTAGACGTGATTTCGCTTTGGGAGTATCTCACCAAAAATGACATTTGTGTTGCAGGGGATGCCCAAAATTAGTGAGCCAATCACACAAGCAGGAAATGACATTTTCTGGGGGTGCGGGGTTCTGTATACCACCTGTGTACAGAGCGCCTCCAGGTGGCCATATTGCAATTTTACAGAAAATGACAGCAGCTGTAGATTGGAAAGGAAAGGGAATTTATAACAACATTCAATTACAATATGACTTGTGTAGCAATTGTTTAATCTATATATATGATTATATATATATATATATATATATATATATATATATATATATATATATATATAGCTATATAGATATATATATCTAGAGATATAGATATATATCTATATAGATATAGATAGATCGATAGATATAGATATATATGTCTATATATCTATATATATATATATATATATATATATATATATATATATATATATATATATATATATATATATATATATAATTTTTTTTTTCTATTGTCATTTATTCCCCCACGAAAGTGGAGTCACTCTTTAAGGTTTCCGAAAATAATAGCACTGCTTCACCATACCAAGGTAGGTTGGTTTTAACTGTTTGGAAACAAAGAAGCTGATTGGCTTAGAGCTGAATTTTAATACATACCCTAATGGCCACAGATGATATAAACCACTATATGTGCACTCAATGCCTTTGCAAACCCAGATGTTACTTTGTAAAAAGTAGTGATACCATTTTTACTGTGCTGTCCAGGGAGCAGAGCTGTGGGAGGAGCCAAGCAGGCCCAACCTACTACAGGCTGTCTCTGCAGAAAGCTACAGGAGGAGGGGGGCGGAGACAAGACCAGTCACCCTGCACAAGGAGAAAGAGCAGAGCTGTGGGAGAGACACAGCAGGCTCAGAGATTAGGTGTAGGAACACCCCCTTTTCCAAGTCACCCCTTGTCTCCGCCCCTACCCACCCCCGAGCACCGTTCCTTGGTTCCACTCCATACCCACCTCCCAAGACCATCCCTTTTAGAGAATACAGTAACATTTGTGGTACTAATTTTAATAGAACTTGTTAATAACAAGAAAAGCAGTTAAATAGATCCCCCGCAGCTAACAACAGTAGATACCCCCCAGCAACAATGGACTACTCACAAAAAAATACCCCCTCCCCAGCAACAATAGACCACCTGCAGCAACAACAGATCCCCACCCAGCCAGCATGGATAGACCCCCAGCAACAATGGACCACTCACAATGAAATACCCCCTCCCCAGCAACAATAGAACCCCTGCAGCAATAACAGATCTCCACCCAGGCAGCATGGATGGATTTCCCCCAGCAACAATGGTCCGCCTACAAAAAAATATCACCCCCTTCCTCAGACCCCCCCCTCCCCAGCAGCAACAACAGATCTTCCAGCAGCCAGCAACAATAGACTCATCCCTCAACAGTAGATCCCTCCCAGCAACAACTGACCCCACCAGAAACATAAGACCCATCCCCAGCAACAACAGACCCTCCCCAGCAAAAATAAATTCCCTCCAGTGACAATAGATCCCCCCAAGCAGCCAGCATCAACAGACCCTGCAGCACACCCCAGCACCCCTTGCCATTACATACATTCAGACCTAGAGGTGCCGGAACTGCGTTCCCGCTGAAAAGAAGCCCCGGCTTTAACTAAAGGTGGTGTTGGAGATAAACATGCCACATGCGGAGGTACCTGGAAAACGCGTGCCGCGATCGAGGGGTAATGATTTTTAATAAAAAGTTACACAAATAAAGAAACCGGCCTCCAGCAATCAATAAGATATTGGAATTTTGTTCTTGGATCAATCAGCAAACGATTTACAATTGGCTGCTTTAGGTTTCTATGTATTTTCAGTAGTACTCGCATGGTTTTATTGAGTGACACCCAATCACCAATAATGACCCGATAGACACCATGGGAGTCAGAGCACATCCCCATAACAAGTCATTACTGTGATGTACCTATAATCTAGGTAAGGTGTCGGTTCCATCATCGATGGTCTAATGCAGAGTCACCAACAGGTCATGTTCTTCTCCAGATCTCTGCATGGCTTCAAAGGTCAGATCACCAGGTGTCGGTTCCATCATCGATGGTCTAATGCAGGGCCACCAACAGGTCATGTTCTTCTCCAGATCTCTTCATGGCTTCAAAGGTCAGATCACCAGGTGTCGGTTCCATCATCAATGGTCTAATGCAGGGCCACGAACATGTCGTGTTCTTCTCCAGATATCTTCATGGCTTCAAAGGTCAGATCACCAGGTGTCGGTTCCATCATCGATGGTCTAATGCAGGGCCACCAACAGGTCATGTTCTTCTCCAGATCTCTGCATGGCTTCAAAGGTCAGATCACCAGGTGTCGGTTCCATCATCAATGGTCTAATGCAGGGCCACGAACATGTTGTGTTCTTCTCCAGATATCTTCATGCCTTCAAAGGTCAGATCACCAGGTGTCGGTTCCATCATCGATGGTCTAATGCAGGGCCACCAACAGGTCATGTTCTTCTCCAGATCTCTTCATGGCTTCAAAGGTCAGATCACCAGAATGCTCATTGTAGGACACAGAAATATGTGTGTGATTTTTTATATCACTACTCTCTCAATGTCCTGCAATCAATGGTAAACATGCCAACTGCCACCACCATGCCAATGCACCATGCTATCATTTACAAGCCATTATCCCATTATCTGGGGCATCGCCACCAAATAGCCCCACCATGCACTATTGTATATATCTGGGGTGGGTATTGAGGAGCACCTAGTACAAAAGTTCATATCACTCAGAGTTCTTTTTGATATGTTTATGGATTAAAAGCATTAAATGAACCAACACATTTCGGGGGAAGACCTCCCTCTTTTTCAGGGACATATTCCAGGACATATTTCAGGGCTGCTGCTAATAGACTCTTTCTGTGCCATGTTAAAATAAGTTTAATTCACATCTGCAGTTTTGTCCGATATACTTTACAACATTCTCCATCTTTAAGCCCTGATAAAGAGGGCACTGAGGCTCCCAACCCACGTTGGCTCCATCCTTTATCCGAATGCATATTGGAATAACTATATGGCTAGTCAATAAAGCAACGTCCATAAAGACATGGATGAGTGAGTTTGGGGTGGAGGAACTTAACTGGCCTGCACAGAGTCCTGACCTCAAGCCGACAGAACACCTTTGGGACAAATTAGAGCGGAGACTGCGAGCCAGGCCTTCTCGTCCAACCTCAGTGCCTGACCTCACAAATGCTCTTCTGGAAGAATGGTCAAACATTCCCATAGACACCCTCCTAAACCTTGTGGACGGCCTTCCCAGAAGAGTTGAAGCTGTTATACCCTGTTTCCCTGAAAATAAGACCTAGCGTGATTGTCAGTGATGGCTGCAATATAAGCCCTACCCCCCAAATAAGCCCTACCCTGAAAATAAAACCTACAAGGACTTTAACTAGGGCTTGTATGGGGGGGTAGGGCTTATATTGCAGCCATCACCGACAATCATGCTAGGTCTTATTTTCGGGGAAACAGGGTAGCTGCAAAGGGTGGGCCAACTCAATATTGAGCCCTACGGACTAAGACTGGGATGCCATTAAAGTTCATGTGCGTGTAAAGGCAGGGGTCCCAATACTTTTGACAATATAGTGTAGGTGGGCACAAGGTTTTTCAAATTTCATATGTTGGTAGAGAAACTCCTCTTCTTCCTTTTTATTGTCTGTAAAAAATGAATTCCAAGCAGAAGCAATATGTCATTATTGAGTTCTTGATGAAGGATCGGTGTAGGTTGTCCGACATCCACAAAAGGCTACAGAATGTTTACGGAGATGACACCATTGTCCAGAATCACCAGTGACAAAACATTGTTCTTATCAATGGTGTAATCTCCACGCTGTCACTGTGTGAGGAAAGGACACGTTTTCACTGATCATCAATACCCTATCAGTGAAGCCCCATTAGTGCCAATTGGTGCAGCTTATCATTGCCCATTAGTGTCACCTCATTAGTGCACATCAATACAGCCTCACAGTGCACATCAGTGCAGCCTCACAGTGCACATCAGTGCAGCCTCACAGTGCACATCAGTGTAGCCTCACCAGTGCCCATCAGCGCAGCCTCACCAGTGCCCATCAGCGCAGCCTCACCAGTGCCCATCAGCGCAGCCTCACCAGTGCCCATCAGCGCAGCCTTACCAGTGCCCATCAGTGCAGCCTCACCAGTGCCCATCAGTGCAGCCTCACCAGTGCCCATCAGTGCAGCCTCACCAGTGCCCATCAGTGCAGCCTCACCAGTGCCCATCAGTGCAGTCTTACCAATGCCCAACAGTGCAGCATCACCAGTTCACATCAGTGCAGCCTCACCAGTGCACATCAGCGCAGCCTCATCAGTACTTATTAGCGCAGCCTCACCAGTACTCATCAGTGCAGCCTCACCAGTGCTTATCAGCGCAGCCTCACCAGTTCCCATCAGTGCAGCCTTACCAATGCCCAACAGTGCAGCCTCACCAGTGCACATCAGTGCAGCCTCACCAGTGCCCATCAGTGCAGCCTCACCAGTGCAGCCTCACCAGTGCACATCAGTGTAGCCTCACCAGTGCACATCAGTGTAGCCTCACCAGTGCACATCAGCGCAGCCTCATCAGCACAGCCTCACCAGTACTCATCAGTGCAGCCTCACCAGTGCTTATCAGCGCAGCCTCACCAGTGCCCATCAGTGCAGCCTCACCAGTGCCCATCAGTGCAGCCTCACCAGTGCCCATCAGTGCAGCCTCACCAGTGCCCAACAGTGCAGCATCAGCAGTTCACATCAGTGCAGCCTCACCAGTGCACATCAGCGCAGCCTCATCAGTACTTATTAGCGCAGCCTCACCAGTACTCATCAGTGCAGCCTCACCAGTGCTTATCAGCGCAGCCTCACCAGTTCCCATCAGTGCAGCCTTACCAATGCCCAACAGTGCAGCCTCACCAGTGCACATCAGTGCAGCCTCACCAGTGCCCATCAGTGCAGCCTCACCAGTGCCCATCAGTGCAGCCTCACCAGTGCAGCCTCACCAGTGCACATCAGTGTAGCCTCACCAGTGCACATCAGTGTAGCCTCACCAGTGCACATCAGCGCAGCCTCATCAGCACAGCCTCACCAGTACTCATCAGTGCAGCCTCACCAGTGCTTATCAGCGCAGCCTCACCAGTGCCCATCAGTGCAGCCTTACCAATGCCCAACAGTGCAGCCCCACCAGTGCACATCAGTGCAGCCTCACCAGTGCACATTAGCGGAGCCTCACCAGTGCCCATCAGTGCAGTCTCACCAGTGCCCATCAGCGCAGCCTCACCAGTGCACATCAATGCAGTATCACCAGTGCCCATCAGCGCAGCCTCACCAGTGCCCATCAGCACAGCCTCACCAGTGCCCATCAATGCAGTTTCACCAGTGCCCAACAAGGGAGCCTCATCAATGCCAATCAATGATAAAGAAAATTACTTTTTTGCTAAACAAATGAAATAAAGACTAAACATTTTGAAAAAAATAAGTTTTTCTTTGTTTCTGTTATAAAATTTTGCAAAGAAGAAAAAAACCCCAGTGGTGAATAAATACCACCAAAAGAAAGCTCTATCCGTCTCAAAAAAATGATAAAAATGTAATTTGGGTACAGCGTTTTATGACTGCGCAATTGTCATTCAAAGTGCGACAGCGCTGAAAGCTGAACATTGTCCTGGGCAGGGAACATGTAAAGGTGTTCGGTACTGAAGGGGTTGAAGGTCATTCTGCAGTAGCTCCCTCGCTGCTCTTGTTTCACAATGCCGTGCCTCTACCTGGAGGTCTGCGGAATAAGAGCCAATGGGGACCATCGAAGACGGGAATGAAGGAGCACCGATGGAATCTCATCGCCCTGAGCAATTTGAACATTTTTTTCCTGCTTTGGCGTCCATAAATCAGTCCCAACCCATCCTCTCCTATGGCGATGTAATATCAGGCGGACGCAGAATAAGTCTGTATGCGGCATCCAGATCTCCGAGCCGGCACTACCCTGATTTACAGCGCAGCGTACGACGGGACAGACGGGTCTTCACTGTGTTTGCTTTTGGCAAACCTGACTTGTGATTTATAGACGACACTTTCGGTACATACCCTGGGGGAGAGGGAAAATATTAGGCCGCGTCTTAAAATAGTACATAAGGCTTTTCTCTCTCAGGCCGTACAGCAAGATGGACGCAAACAGCATGCAAGAGAACCTCATAAATCTCCAACGTGAAACTCTGAACGTGAGGCGGTACGTCTACATAGAAGAGGAAGGGAAAGAGAAATGCTTGGTTCACATCCATACCGGTGCGACCAAACGTGAGGGTTTCCATGCGTCTTCAGCGAAGTCTTGTGTGTTGGGGCAGCCTATTCATCTCAATGTTCTGCCCTACACAGGAGAAGCGTGGAAAAGAAGTCCCCAACTCTTTTCCAAAAATATCATTAGAACCGCATTGGTGGTTCCGTGCCATGAGTTTCTGAGCACGCGCGTTTGCAGATGCCCGAGGGTGGCATTAAAAATGAATGGCACCGCCACATGTCTGCTAAAGGATAGCACATTTCTCTGCATGACGGGAAGGTCCAATCAATAAGCAAACCTACGTTTTTTAATGGCTTTCCGTGGTGCGGTGCTTAGTCATTCTCCAGAAGGTGAAGAGTGAAATCATAGCGCACAAGGGTACAGAATGGGACCAACCTCCAAAGAGGAAGGCGGCACAAGGTTCCTGACAGTGGCACTCTGGTCTGTGTAGATTGAAACCAGGTGGACCCCACTCCTTGAGGACCTGCCAAAGCTGGTCTTTCAAGTACTTGTTGAAGGCTCTCCCGAAGAAAAGGTTGGAAGGAGAAGAAAAGTTTGGGAGGAGAAAAGAGACCCAAAGGCCACAGATCCTCTGCCAAATATTAGGGTAGGCCCCCGACCAACCTGCAAAAATTAAAAGTGCCATTAGTATTGCAGAAGGCAGGCCCTTTCAGACGGCTTACGGGTTGCCCCAAACTAGCCACAAGGTTCACCCAAGAAGTATGTGCAAAGTAGCAAAGTGACGTGTTCTAGGGCCGGTGAAACTCAGTGGGGTCCCAAACCCATAGTGTTTTTTTCGGCACCCTTGGGACACCCCCCCCCCCCCCCCCCGTGGCACATCACTGGGAGCCCCTTGTGCTGGACAAATGCAACAGTCATGCCTACCAAAAAGGCATTAGCATTTCAGGAGAGCCTGCCTACAACCAGGGACTAGCATTCCAGGCCAAAATCAACCCAGGAGGAAAGAATCCCTCCAACTGTAACCACCTTATTACATAAGGAACTACTAACCAGCACCTCCAACCAGTGCCAGATTTACAAGAGGGCAAAATAGGAAATTGCCCCAGGCACCCCTGCTAGAGCGGGCCCCAGATTTAATTTATTTTGAAAAAAAGTAATTTAAAATTAGGTTAATTAAAAAAAAATTACCAAAGTGTGTGGTGTTAGGATACGGAACAGTTAAGGCTGACTTCAGAGGCAAGGAAAGGGATGAGGGCTTCAGGCAGATGTTTTACATTTCATCTTCTCATACAGTGGAACCTTGGATTACGAGCAGAATTCATTGCAGAAGAATGCTTGTAATCCAAAGCACTCGTTTATCAAAGCGAGGTTCCCCATAGGAAGTAATGGAAACTCAGATAATCCGTTCCAGTGGCACTGCTAGTGTATGCAATACGGCATGCAACCAGAGGTGGGGGGTGCCGGAGACATTCGGAAAAACTCGGAGAGCACTCTGAGCCACTTGGATGCACTCGGAGAGGCTCGGAGACACTCAGGAACGGGTTTCTGAGCGGCTCCGAGTGTCATCGGTGCCCCCGCACCTCTGGCCAAATGCGGTACTGCCCACCCCAGAGGCTTGAGTCCTGCCTGTTTTGTGAGATAACGCTCGCAAATCGAGTTGGGATTTTTTAAAAATAAGAGCTCGTATTGCAAAACGCTCGTAAACCACGTTACTCGCAATCCAAGGTAATACTGCATTATTTTACTATTTGAGATATTTGTTTTAACATGACTGTTGCTGAATTGATTGCCTTGTTTACGAGAGACAAGTGGAGGGGCAAGGGAAAAGCTTGAAAAATGTTGGAAAGTGCCAAGCAACAGCCCCCGACCCCATCATCTGGGAATTAAGTTAATGACCAGCTGTAAGAGTCCAGGGCTTACTACGCATGCACCAATGGTGCCTTGCCGCAAGAGGAAATCCGTGCCAACTGAGCTTGCGCCAAAGACCCCTCAGGGCGCCAACCCGCACTTGCGCAGAATACTTGATGGAAAAGGGCAGGAAAATGTCCAGGACGTGCACAGGAAGTGACCTCAACCTGATGGAAAAAGGTGGGAAAATAACCAGGAGGCGCACAGGAAATGACATCAACCTGATGGAAAAAGGCGGGAAAATCCCCAGGAGGCGCACAGGAAGTGACCTCAAACTTCTCTATATAAGCCCAGACACTGCCAAATTGCTGGATTATCTTCAGTCCCCCCCTTGTTCCTGTGCTTGTGTGTGATCTGTCTGAACCTGTTGTGATCTGGAAACCTATTTGACTTCTCTTGATTGCTGCTTGCCATTGACCTCGGATTTGTACCTTGACCATTCTACTTCTTTGCTCCTTTTGTACTCCAGATTGGAACCGACCCCGGCTTGGATCTCAACCATTCTTCTTCGGATTGACCCTTTTATGCTTCGTTGCCCAACTGGACTTGACCTCGGTTTGGATCTCGGACTAAGGCTTGCACGGTGCTCCACACCCCTGCCACTCGGTGTCCACCATGTCTTTGTCTCCATCTCCAGAGGCTTTAAGGACCCGAGCTGCAAGGGAGACCTCCCCACTGCTTCTGTCTCACATCAGGTACGTGGCCCTCGTGACACCAGCATTGATTTATCGCAGTGGGAAACATGAGGGAGAAGCTCACTCACGGGCTTGACCCCGATTGGGTCAAGTGAATCTGACACTCCATGATCTCGAACAGTTTAAAACTTTGTTAGCAAGTTTTACCCAAAATTATGAGATTGGTCAAATTCAGGACAGGCGAAAGGATTTATCATTCATTTCAGTTCACTTTTTTAACTTGTCATATAATTTAATTTCTATGTTGAGGGATCCCCTAACCTGATATGCTCCTGGCCCCCAGGGTCTAAATCCAGCACTGCCCCCAACTGGGCAGGAGGACACTGACATTCTATTCTGAGAAATGAGCAGAACAAATACTACACTTGATCTTAGCCAAAAGGGTTGAAATGATCATATCTCTCTCCCACCGACAACAGAATCGTCTTTTATCACACAATATACGGTTTTGGTGGCTTTACGGATTACCGGATGGAGATACAAAGTGACGTCTACAGTCCACCAAGAAATGAAAGAATTGGAAGAGGCAGAGGAAGGGCGCTTTGTTCAGAAGGAACGACGAGCATAAGAGGTGAAGAAACGGTCTAATGAGAGCGCTGTGCCGGGACGGAGTACATACCGGGTGTTATATAGAGTCTGGTGACTCCATAATAATAATTCAGAGTGATAGAAGGCGCATTCCTCTTTCTACCATAAAATGATTCATTGATCTTGTGTAGAGCCTCCATCCATCTTCTGCTCTGGCACAGTGACACAGATGTCATTACCGGGGATATTAGCCATCACCCTCTCATTGACAGCAGTATGGGGGATGTATGGCTGGGGCCGGAGAGCGAGTCTAATGACTGGCAGTGCTGTTTATGTACCCGGGTGGTGACAATCAGAAGTATGGAGTGTACTGCACACCTCAGCGAACAGCAGAAATGAAGAATACGAGCCGGGAACCTTCACAGCCCAGTATGGGGTCAGACTGGGAACTCCAACAAAGATCTGGAACATTTTTCTAGCCTCTCTCGGTGTAAGGAATGTCATCCAGTGCGTTCCAATACGAGAAGAACAGTGCATACACGTTCCTGACAGATGGACATATTAGCACCCATGCTATGCGGTACGTGTATAGGAGCACATGCACGCTCAGCACTGGTTTTTGAACTCAGAGGGGAACTACACCTACCTACAGAACACACAAGCCAGAAGGGAACCAGCACCTACCTACAGAACACACAGGCCAGAGGGGAACCAGTACCTAACTACGGGAACACATAGGCCAGAGGGGAACCAGCACCTACCTACAAGAACATTCAGGCTAGAGGGGAACCAGTACCTACCTACAGAACACACAGGCTAGAGGGGAACCAGCACCTACCTACAGGAACATTCAGGCTAGAGGGGAACCGGTACCTATCTACATAACACACAGGCCAGAGGGAAACCAGCACCTACCTACAGAACACACAGGTTAGAGGGGAATCGAAACCTACCTACAGAATACACAGGCCAGAAGGAAACCAGTACCTACCTACAGAACACACAGGCTAGAGGGGAACCAGCACCTACCTACAGGAACATTCAGGCTAGAGGGGAACCGGTACCTACCTACAGAACACACAGGCTAGAGGGGAACCAGCACCTACCTACAGGAACATTCAGGCTAGAGGGGAACCGGTATCTATCTACATAACACACAGGCCAGAGGGAAACCAGTACCTACCTACAGAACACACAGGCTAGAGGGGAAGCGCTACCTACCTACAGAACACACAGGCTAGAGGGGAATGGATACCTACCTACAGAATACACAGGCCAGAAGGAAACCAGCACCTACCTACAGGAACACACAGGCCAGAAGGAAACCAGCACATACCTACAGAACACACAGGCCAGAGGGGAAGGTGGTACCTACCTACAGAACACACAGGCCAGAGGGGAAGGTGGTACCTACCTACAGAACACACAGGTCAGGGAGGAACCAGCACCTACCTAAAGGAACACACAAGCCAAAAGGGAACCAGCACCTACCTAAAGGAACATGTGAGATACTAATAAACAAATAAAGTAAAACTAAAGCCAAAACTTTTTTTTTCTTTTTTTAGTTTTGGATAGAGTAAGGGAGTTTTTTTTTTCCCATCGGTGCCCCCATTGAGGATTTCACTTCACTTCCTGTCCCATAGACACAACAGGAAGTGAGAGGAAACCCCTCCATGGTGGTGGAACTCCTGGTTGTCACCAGAACTAGTGTCCCCATTGCCAAGATTTCCCCTCTACTCCCGATATTGGTCACCAGGACAAGTAGAAAGGGCGTATCTCCCTAATGGGGACACAGACAGCAATAATAACCTGACAAGTGCTCTAATCAATCTCCACTATATACAAAAGTAGAAAGTTGTGCACCGGAACACGAAACATGCCTTTCCCGCACCATGTTTTCTTGCACCGCGCTGACAAAGCACCGCTGTTGCAATCTGCTGCAGGTGCCAATGTAATATTACCGGCACCAAACACAGTGCATTTGTGGCCACCAGATCGCAAGGTACTGTAGTACCGTCCGATTTGGCGGGGCGCAGTTTTTAAAAGCTGCGCATGCACAATTTTTTAACTGCCCTGGTGCTATTTTAGGCCCATTCAAATGAATAGGCTGCAAAATCGCACACCACACGGGAGCATGCAGGAATTGCACAAGAACGCGCCCCGCATTGCTGTGCGATCCCGGGGTGAACCGGCCCTCAGATAAAGCCCGATGACAAAAAACACAACCCCTGCGACCTATGCTGTCACTCTGCACTAGCTGTTTTCCCATTCTGCTCTATTCTCCATTATAAGGCCAACTCACTAAAAAGCATTACGCACGGAGAGCTTGTCAAAGCTCTAATGGTGTTGTTGTATGGAAATTTCCACCTGTGCATTCTATTACTGAATTCACCCGTATTGTGTATGGAAATACACAAAGACTATGTTTGTGCCGGAAAACAACGCTCGCTTTCAGCAGATATAAACTGTGAGGTTATACGAGGTTTCCTACAAAGAGAGCGGAGAAGAGCGGCGTGTCATTTTAGTGGAGGTGAAATACCACTTCAGGGGACCGAATACCAATTAATGTGAAATAAAGGCTTCCAATGGCTACATAATTATTTCATGCAAAGAGAAGATTTCACGCCCGTGCAATATTTTGGTATGTGAAATTAACGTTTTGATGGGAAAATTATCAAAAACTGCGGATAATTTAACTCCATGCAGTTCAGCATATTGGTGCTGCGTGGGTCTATGGGGGTGATCTACTAAAGTTTAAATAGGCTGTTCGCTTTGCAAGGGGGTTTTCCATGGAGCTTGGGGAATGTGGTGAAATTTCACTTTGCAGAGGATATCCAAAAAAAAAAAAAAAAAAAAAAACAGCATTTTTGCACATAATTGGTTCCTGGAAGTCAGCAGTTCTTCACCTCATTTACTAAGCTCTGGGGAAAAATTCCTTGCACAGTGCATCTTCCCTTTCAAAGTGAACAGACTATTTGCCTTTAGTAAACAAACCTGATAGGCGGGGTATAGATTAGGGACCTACTTGGGAGTAATCACTCGCACACAGTATTCTACTTTGGAGTAATCCTTTGCACACGATTTGCTTCGGAGTAATCCCTTTCACTCAACAAATTGCTTGGGAGTAATCCTTTGCACGCAACAATTTGCTTGGGAGCAGTAGCGGCTGGTGCTCAAAATTTTTGGGGCGGGAGCGCAAACAAACTGAAAAATACTGAACAACCCCCCCATTAATTGCAGCCTCACTGTGCCCATCAAATGCAGCCACTTGTGCCCATCAAATGCAGCCACTTGTGCCCATCAAATGCAGCCACTTGTGCCCATCAAACGCAGCCACTTGTGCCCATCAAACGCAGCCACTTGTGCCCATCAAACGCAGCCACTTGTGCCCATCAAACGCAGCCACTTGTGCCCATCAAATGCAGCCATTTGTGCCCATCAAATGCAGCCACTTGTGCCCATCAAATGCAGCCACTTGTGCCCATCAAATGCAGCCACTTGTGCCCATCAAACGCAGCCACTTGTGCCCATCAAATGCAGCCACTTGTGCCCATCAAACGCAGCCACTTGTGCCCATTAAATGCAGCCATTTGTGCCCATCAAACGCAGCCACTTGTGCCCATCAAACGCAGCCACTTGTGCCCATCAAACGCAGCCACGTGTGCCCATCAAATGCAGCCATTTGTGCCCATCAAATACAGCCACTTGTGCCCATAAAATGCAGCCACTTGTACCCATCATATGCAGCCACTTGTGCCCATCAAATGCAGCCACTTGTGCCCATCAAATGCAGCCACTTGTGCCCATCAAATGCAGCCACTTGTGCCCATCAAATACAGCCACTTGTGCCCATCAAACGCAGCCACTTGTGCCCATCAAATGCAGCCACCTGTGCCCAAATGCAGCCACTTGTGCCCATCAAATGCACCCACTTGTGCCCAAACGCAGCCACTTGTGCCCATCAAACGCAGCCACTTGTGCCCATCATATGCAGCCACTTGTGCCCATCAAATGCAGCCACTTGTGCCCATCAAATGCAGCCACTTGTGCCCATCAAATGCAGCCACTTGTGCCCATCAAACGCAGCGAATTGTGCCCATCAAATGCAGCCACTGAGCCCATCAAATGCAGCCATTTGCGCCCATCATATGCAGCCACCTGTGCCCATCAAATGCAGCCACTTGTGCCCATCAAATGCACCCACTTGTGCCCATCAAACGCACCCACTTGTGCCCATCAAACGCAGCCACTTGTGCCCATCATATGCAGCCACTTGTGCCCATCAAACGCAGCCACTGAGCCCATCATATGCAGCCACTTGTGCCCATCATATGCAGCCACTTGTGCCCATCATATGCAGCCACTTGTGCCCATCATATGCAGCCACCTGTGCCCATCAAATGCAGCCACTGTGCCCACCGACCCCGCCCCCCACTCGCCGCTCTGGCAGAATCCCCCCACCCCACCAGCGGATCGCGGCTCTGGTGCCGACACCCCCCCGGGGCGCGGATCACGGTTTTGGCACCCCATACACACCCCTCCCACGCGCACAGCACTGTCTGCAGCAGTCTCCTCGATCCTCTTCCAAAGCACCAGGCATCCAATAGGGTGGCATGGCGCTTTGGCCAATCAGGAAGCAGGTCTGACGTTCTGCCTCCTGACTGGCGGGGAAGAAGGTTAGTGTGAAAATAGTGAAAATTAATTTGCTATGCTCACACAATTGGGTGGGATCAGGGCGCACTCTCTGCGCCCCGAGCCCACCCTATTTTGAAGCCTATTAGACCCTCTGGCTCTAATCAGGTGCTTCAAAAAACATTACCCCCTCCTGCGCCGCCATAGGAATTCATGCGTCCAGCGTCCTGAAAGGGGCCAGGGCATGGATGGTGGGGGGGGGCGGCACCCGTGCGCCCACAGTGCACAGGCTGCCACTGCTTGGGAGTAATCACTTGCACACAGTGATTTACATGGGAGTAATCACTTTCACTCAACAAATTGTTTGGGAGTAATTACTTTCACTCAACAAATTGTTTGGGAGTAATCACTTGTACACAGTGATTTACATGGTAGTAATCATTTGCACACAACAATTTGCTTGGGAGTTATCACTTTCATTCAACAAATTGCTCAGGAGTAATCCCTTGCACATAGTGATTTGCTTGGGAGTAATCACTTTCACTCAACAAATTGCTTGGGAGTAATCCCTTGCACATAGTGATTTACATAGGAGTAATCACTTTCACTCAACAAATTGCTCAGGAGTAATCACTTTCACGCAACGATTTGCTCAGGAGTAATCACTTGCACACAACAATTTGCTTGGGAGTAATCACTTTCACTCAACAAATTGCTTGGGAGTAATCCCTTGCACATAGTGATTTACTTGGGAGTAATCCCTTGCACTCAAAAATTTGCTTGGGAGTAATCACTTTCACTCAATAAATTGCTTGGGAGTAATCACTTTCACTCAACAAATTTACTTGGGAGTAATCCCTTGCACACAACGATTTGCTCAGGAGTAATCACTTTCACACAACGATTTGCTCAGGAGTAATCACTTTCACACAACAATTTGCTCTGGAGTAATCCCTTGCACATAGTGATTTACTTGGGAAGACCAAAGAAATTGACAAACTGGTCTTTGGCATCGATACTGTATATGCATAGCGATGCAGAATAATACAGACTCAGTATCAACCAGAAGTGTTACCAGCACCGCGCTTGCATTGCCCCCCTTGGGGCATTTGTTACATGTAGGGCAGAGGTACGGGCTGCCCTATGTGTGATGCGCATTAACGCGTGAAAAAAGTGGGAATACAAGTTCTCGCTACACGCAAATGTGAAAGGGGCCCAAATCGCAAAGTTTGGCTCCTCTGCGAACAACGGGAGAAGAGATTAAAAAGTGTCTCTCAAGGTACAGCCTTTTAGTTTTGGATAGAGTCGGAAAAGGGGTGAGCCCATCTACAAAGTGTTCATTGGTGTCTGTGTCCCCATTGGGGGTCTTCACCACTCTATTTGTACTGGTGGACACTGAGAAAGAGAGTGAGGGGGAAATCAAAAATGTTTAAAGTTGTCCCAAAAACAAGCGATAAGGGGAAATCTTCCAATGGGGACACCTGTTCTGGGGACTTCCGTCTCGGAGGGGAATCCCCGTCACTGTGGGAGATTTTCTCTAACTTCCCGTTTTATCTCTGGTGGAGGAAATGAATGGAGATGTCTCCCCCCCCCCCAATGGTACGCAGACAGCACAAGAATAAACTGACCGGGGTTTCAACTTTTCCCTTTCCGATCCGAAACTTACAAAAAAAAAATAAAGTTTTGCCTGTACATTCACTTGAACTCTTACCTGAAAACCCCCCAAATCTTTTTATATTATTGCATATTGTGTTGTAGAATGAATAATCCCCCCGCTAAATTTCCTGAAGGTCATTACTTAATCAGCCAGATAAAATTAACAAATCTATTATTAGAAAGCTAAAAAAGTTAATCAGATATAAATCTTTGTGGCGATACAAAATGGAAATTAGGATTTGAAAAGAATTGTAATTTACAATCAAACATTATCGCTAAATTACTGTATTTAAATGGGGGGGGGGGTTTATTTTGTTATATACCATAAATACATTTATTATAAAACCAGCCAGGGTGCTCAGATCTCATCATGAACACAATTATAAGTGTACATTTTAAAAACAATTATGGAAAAGTTAGAATCTATGCAGCTGTAAGATATAATATACAATATATAACTATAGTAAAATATAAAAAAAAATGTTTTCATAATATATAAAAAAAAATTACAAAAAAAGCGACCGAGATAACAGGGGGCCATGTGAGCCCCATCGCCCCCCCCTCCAACCCAAGACCCCAACTGAGCACCGAAGTAAACTCAAATTTAAATGAAAACAACATAATATAAATATGTAACTATAGTATACTATAAATTAAAATATTTTTATAATATATAAAAAAAATATAAAGCTACCAAGATAACAGGGGGCTAAGTGAGCCCCACCGCACCCCCCCCTCCCCCGATGCAAGTGAGCCCCACCGCACCAAAGCAAACTCATATTTAAAGATAACATATATAAATATAATATAAATACAGTATGTAACTATAGTATAATATAAATAAAATATTTTTATAAATATCTAAAAAAATAAAAAGGTACCAAGATAACAGGGGGGCCCATGTGAGCCCCCATCACCCCCCCCCCCCCAAGACCCCAGCTAAGTGCCAAAGTAAACTCATATTTAAATATAAAATACTGTATAATATAAATATGTAACTATAGTATAAATATAAACTTTTTTTTATAATATAAACTAACAAGAAAATAGGGGGCCACATGAGACCCACTGCTTCCCCCCTCCCCCCTCAAGACCCCAGCTGAGGGTCTGAAGTAAACTTACATTTAAATATAAAATATAGTATAAATATGTAAACTATAGTATATTATAAAGAAAATATTTTTATAATATATAAAAAAAATTAAAAGCTACCAAGATAAACCCCCCCAAGACCCTAGCTGAGCACCAAAGTAAACTCATATAAATATCTAAATATAATATAAAATATAATATCAATATGTAACTATAGTATAACATAAAATATTTTTTAGATAGATAGATAGATAGATAGATAGATAGATAGATAGATAGAGATATATAAATAAAAAGTTACCAAGAAAACAGGAAGTCACGTGAGCCCCACTGCTCCCCCCCCCCCAGACTTCAGCTGAGCACCAAAGTAAACTTATATTTAAATATAAAATAGAATATAAATATATAACTATAATATATTTAAAAATTTTTTTCATAATGTATAAAAAATTTTTAAAAACTACCAAGATAATGGGGCCACGTGAGCCCCAACGCCCCCCCCCCCCCAAGACCCCAGCTGAGCACCAAAGTAAACTCATATTTAAATATAAAATATTTTAATATAATATAGATAACTACAGTATAGGAAAAATAAAATAGCTTTGATAATATATAAAAAAAAACAAAACAAAAGAAGAAAAAAAAACCTACCAAGACAACAGGGGCCTACGTGAACCCCACTCCTCCCCCTCCCCTCCCCTAAAGCCCCCTTCTGAGCACCATTGATCTAAAGCGCAATTTCCCACCAGGTCATCTAAATTCTGACACCACACAACGGTCACAAAGTTATGTTTCATCAATCACAGAATGTGTAACAGCTCCATTAGAACTCAACTATTACTCCGGGGGAAATCAATAGCAGTTTGCTATCAAAAGATCCTTTTACTTTCATACTGCCGGCCGCCAAACATCTTCCAAGATATCAATGTCAGCTAACTGGACCTTCCAGAAATGGAAATGGTTATAAACTTCTGGGAATTTAAAGAGTAACTCCAGCCGAATGGCTACATTAATAACAGCTGCTTTTGTTGTGCACATGCTTGTGATCCCCCCGCATGCGCTGCACTGTATGGTTGCATTGCCCAAGTAGAGTAAGAACAGTTATCAGAGTCTTCAGACTTCAGCTTTTTCACCAATAAAGGCCATCACCGTCACACTGGTAACACTTACCCCAAACTCTCCATTTTCTTCATACCCAAAGTAGTCAGTAACATAATTCAAAATCCAGGTAGGGGGCCAGGGCAGGCTGCAATCAGTAATTCAATCCAAAATCCAGGTAGGGGGCCAGGGCAGGCTGCAGTCAGTAATTCAATCCAAAATCCAGGTAAGGGGTCAGGGCAGGCTGCAATCAGTAATTCAATCCAAAATCCAGGTAAGGGGTCAGGGCAGGCTGCAATCAGTAATTCAATCCAAAATCCAGGTAAAGGGTCAGGGCAGGCTGCAGTCAGTTATTCAATCCAAAATCCATGTAAGGGGTCAGGGCAGGCTGCAGTCAGTTATTCAATCCAAAATCCATGTAAGGGGTCAGGGCAGGCTGCAGTCAGTAATTCAATCCAAAATCCAGGTAAGGGGTCAGGGCAGGCTGCAGTCAGAAATTCAATACAAAATCCAGGCAATAGTAAAGGCAAGCGTCAGTAACATAATCCAAAACCCAGGTAAGGGGTCAGGGCAGATTGCAGTCCCTAACATAATCCAAATTCAAGGTAAGGTTTAAGACAGGGTGCAGTCAGTAATATACTGAAATTCGAGCAAAGGTCAGATCAGGCTGCAGTCAATAACATAACCCAAAAACCAGGTAAGAGTCAGGGCAGACTGCAGTCCATAATGTAATCCAAATTCCAGGTAAGGGTCAGGGCAGGCGTTAGTAACATAATCCAAAACCCAGGTAAGGGTTGGGACAGGCTGCAGTCAGTAACAATCCAAAATCCAGGTAAGGGTTGGGACAGGCTGCAGTCAGTAACAATCCAAAATACAGGCAATGGTCAGGACAGGCTGCAGCCATTAACAATGAAATCCAGGCAAGAGTCAGGGCAGGCTGCAGCGATTAACAATGAAATCCAGGCAAGGGTCAGGACAGGCTGCAGCCATTAACAATTAAATCCAGGCAAGGGTCAGTAACCTAATCCAAAATCCAGGTAGGTGGTCAGGGCAAGCTTCAGTCTGTAATATACTCCAAAATCCAGGTAAGGGTCAGGACAGGCTGCAGTCAGTAACCAAATTCAAAATCAAGGTAAGGGTCAGGGCAGGCTGCAGTCAGTAACATAATCCAAAATCCAGGTAATGGTCAGGGCAGCAGCAGTCAGCAACATAATCCAAAATTTAGGTAAGGGGTCAGGGCAGGCTTTAGTCTGTAATATACTCCAAAATCCAGGTAAGGGGTCAGGGCAGACTGTAGTCCGTAATGCAATCCAAATTCCAGGGAAGGGTCAGGGCAGGATATACATTTGCCCATACAGGTAGGTGTCAGTCAAGTATCTGACAATTTATGGTCATACACTCACCGACCACTTCATTAGGTCCCCCTTGCTAGTAGCGGGTTGGACCCCCTTTGCCTTCATTCTTGGTGGAATAGATACAACAAGGTGTTGGAAACGTTCCTCGGAGATTTTGCTCCATAGTGACATGATAACATCACGCAGTTGCTGCAGATTTGTCGGCTGCACCACATCCCAAAGGTGCTCTATTGGACAGTACAGTGACCTCATTGTCCAGTGGTGAGATGATTGGAGCTTTGTGACATGGTGCATTATCCTGCTGGAAGGAGCCATCAGAAGATGGGGACACTGTAGTCATAAAGGAATGGACATGGTCTGCAACAATACTCAGGTGGACCGTGGCGTTTAAACCATTCTAATTTGTAACTAAGGGGTCCAAAGTGTGTCAAGAAAATATCCCCCCCACACCATTACACCCCCACCACCAGCCTGAACTGGTGATACAAGGCAGGATCGATCCATGCGCCGAATTCTGACCCCACCATCTAAATGTCGCAGCTGAAATCCAGACTCATCAGACCAGGCAACGTTTTTCCAATCTTCAATTACCCAATTTTGGTGATCCTGTGCCAATTGTAACCTCAGTTTCCTGTTCTTAGCTGACAGGAGTGGCAACCAGTGTGGTCTTCTGCTGCTGTAGCCCATCTGCTTCAAGGTTCAATGTATTGTGAGTTCAGAGATGGTATTCTGCATACCTTGGGTGTAACCAGTGGTTATTTGAGTTACTGTTGTCTTTCTATCATCTGGAACCAGTCTGCCCATTCTCCTCTGACCTCAACAAGGCATTTTCCTCCACACAGCTGCCGCTCACTGGATATTTTCTCTTTTTCCCACCATTCTCTGTAACCCTGTGTCAGAAACCATGAATCAGACTGAGACAGAAGTACAGTTAAATCACACTTGTTTAATAATAAAAAAAGGCAAACAGAGTAAACTTATTTAAAACATAGCCACAGTTCAGGAACCTGAACGGATAGTCAGAAAAGCCAAAATGTCAGGGAGCCAGAGATGAGCGTAGTAGAACAGCAAGCAGGATCTGGAGCCAGAAGAAATGTCAGCCAAGCAAGTCTTTAACAGGAACACAGGAGAGCCTCCAGAGAAGGCGAAGGCAGCGATCCTCTGGACTGGACGGCTTAAGTAGGCAAGACTGACGAGCAGGATATCATCAACAGGCGAGTGGCTGGTCTGAGTACTTCTGGGATTTTCACACACGACCATCACTCAGGGTGTCAGGGCTGGGCTCAGCCCTTCCGTCGGCTAATTGCCAGCTCCAATCTCTCCACAGTGACTCACCTGTTGATGATATCCTGCTCGTCAGTCCTGCCTACTTTAGCCGTCCAGTCCAGATGATCTCTGCCTTCGTAAAAATATATATTAGGGATATTTGACCAGTTCAAATGCCATATTGAAGGCCACATATCTTAATCTGGAAGTCTCTGAGCTGAAGCCAAGTTCTGGGGTAGAAAACACAAGGGGCACAGCTCTGATCTAGGTCTTCACAGCTAATAACCCTTGGAGCAAGTAATTCTGGGTCTCCATGTAACTCCTGAACATACACAGGTGTCCAATGAGCCATATTCCTTTAAGAAAAGATAACGTGAAGGCCGTACATCAATGACGTCACTCACTGTATCTGGGGTGTGGCCTGCAGACGCTCCTGAGCCTTCTAACCCGCAAAAATCTCAATCGTCACCCTTTACCCTCTCGACAAGAACATGCATTTTGGTAAAAAAAAAAAAAAATCAAAGTTCCTATTTGATATTCCGCACAACTGTGCTTCCTTACATCTAATGAAAGTTATCTTAGCGGAAATTCCAATCTGATGCCAGAATTTGCACAATTAATCTCGGTAATGGAGAGACACTAAAAAGCACTTTAAAGCCGGTTAGTGGAAGGGAAGTGCGCGGCGTGAACGGTGACCCCTGACCTCCGCAGTAAGCTGGCATCCACCGGGGTATTGACACGCACAGCACCTGAGCTTTCCCGGGGGCCTGAAATAATTCACTCAGCAGTGAACCTCAGAGCTCCGCGCAACCCATCAAACCTCAACAGATCACCGCCTGGGATTATCCGGATGAGACGCAGCGGGGGGGGGGGATGCGCGTCTTCCTCTCGGCTTTTCCTACCTAGTACTCCGTGTTGTCTGCCAACGGTGTTATTAACCCAGGAAGGGTGAAAGAACAAGAGAAACGATGAAGATCAAATGGGGACACCACGCAAGATGTTCTCAGAAAAGAACTCATAACACAGTAAATGGAAGCGCTTATGCCGAGCTCCATACCGGCATCTACAGTAGATGTCCACTTCCAGGCCGGGCCTTTGACACTATATATATATTTTTTTTTTTTTTTAACAGAGCCCCCCCTTCCTGCCCAGACCAATTTTCAGCTTTCAGCGCTGACGCAGTTTGAATGACAATTGCGCGGTCATGCTACATTGTACCAAAAATGATATTTTTATCATTTTTTTCACACAAATAGAGCTTTCTTTTGGTGGTATTTAATCACAGCTGGGTTTTTATTTTTTGCTAAACAAACAAAAAAAGATGGAAAATTAAAAAAAAAAAAAAAAAATGTTTCATAGTTTGTTATAACATTTTGCAAACAGGTAATTTTTCTTCTTCATTAATTGATATGCACCGATAGGCTGCACTGATGGGCACTTAAAGGCACAGTTAAGGCGGCACCGGGACCCCCCAGACGACGTCTAAGAGGACGAAACGCGTCGGGTAGGACCCCACTGCCGCCATATGCTTACAGCGCTGATTTTAAAGATTTACATGTGAGTGTATCTCTCATTTTAATAAATTTGGTACCTGTTATATGGATTTACACTATGTGGCCTTTCCTTTTTCCTCTCCACCCATTGCTACTGCCATCTGTCTTCTAACATCATCCTGAGGGACATATCAGTCCACGGTTCATCCCAGGACCTCCATCTCTACCACCCCTCTGGATCCTCTACAGCTGTTCACCACCTAAGCCTGTCTTGACCCAACTAGGCGTATGTCTCTTTGGGTCCAATAGATCCGGTAAGCCTTCTTATTGTCGGTGGTGGTGTGCTTTTTGTCTTCACTTCAGATGTCACGCACCCATTGATTTATTCCTCACATGAAGTCACGTAATTTCTATGGACTATCAGTTATTATGAGTTATACAAATATGGAGGACTTTTTTCTAATTTGCACCTAGAGGTTCCTCAGCTCTTGGACTACACTGTCTCTATGTTGGACATTTAAGATTGTTTTAGCGCTACACTTATTTTGTTTTCTGTCATTTGACGGCCGGCGGGCGGGAAGTGGTTATTAACTTAAAGAGAAACATCATGCAAAGCCACATACACTGCATATAGATCTGTAGCACCCCCCTGGTGTTTAGGCGGGGTCTGTCAGGTATTAATCATCCTGGCTGATTGTTAGAAAATCCACCGATTCCTCTCTAACTCTGGATTGCTGCACTTTTTCTCTTCTGTCACTAGGTGGCGCTTGCTGGTGGCATTAGCTTGACAAGGGTGTAGCAAGGTCAGATTAGGAATGAATGGGGCGTCTCAGCCAATTGGCAAGGGGTTTCTTTTGTCCCTTATGTCTGCTGGGAGAACCTATATATTTGGGAGAGGTCAGGTGATCGGGGGTTCTGTGCCACCTAGATGGCTGTCTGGGTGGACGTGTGTTATGTCCCCCCGGGTTGCTAGGCCAAGCCAGAGGCCTATCCCGGGGGACACCTGGCTGCTAGGCTGCCTGAGGGCCTATCCAGGAGCAAGAGAAGCCGCATAGGGTTGGGACTGCAGGATTGGAGTCCAACCGAGTTGTGAAGGTTCAGCCGGACGGGGAACCAGTTGTGGTTGGAGGAAGAGGGGAAGCCGTCGCCACTAAGGGACCTCTAGGAACCATCCACCTTGTTACCGGAGACTACAGTGAGTAAGCTGGAGCAAGTCCCCGAGCAGTCTTCTCAGCCGGGGACGGTGAAGGAGGAAAGCTTCAGCAGGTGCCAAGCCAGGGAATCCAACTCTGGTCCAATCTGGTCACAGGCATCCCCCCCCCCCTTTCGGTCGTTCGGATGGTCGGGCGGACAGTCCCCACACTTAACCCATCTAGGGCGGGGCTTTTACTGCGTCTCCTCCCTCCTCCTCCTTTTCAGCCAATAGGATCGCTTCTCCTCTCGACCAATCGGGTGACGGGCCCCAGGACCTGCTACCTGATTGACCCGGGAGGAGAATCAGGACGACAGTAGCGAATATTACATTCGCTATTGTCAGACAGCTAGGTGGGCTCGGGGGGGGGGCGCAGTGCTCTCGCGGCACTTTGGTGACCTCCAAAGTTTGTCATTTTTATACGACACGCCAAAAACGTATTTATTGGTAGGCGATGACAACCGACACATGTGGTTTATAGGAGAGAAAAATAAGAACACCACAAGTAGAACACGGACCCTGCTCTAGAAATATGTCAGGAATTACTGCCAAGAACACCTTTATCTTTACAGCCCGCCATTAAGAAGACCTGTAACTCGGTGAGGACTTTGGTTCAAGATAAAGAAAATGTGAATGTCAAATTCTTCACCAACACAAAAAAAAAAAAAAAAATCTTACTACAACAAACCTGGATCTATCCGACTTGCTGCAGCTTCTAATGCACATGGTGAGAAGCTCACAGTGTGCGGTGAAATCAGAGGAAGCCGTTTCAGTGCAGGAGAGGAGCCGGTACAACCATGCAAGAGACTGAAGGGGAGGCCAGCAGTCAGACCGAAACAAACGCACGTAGATTTGTAAATTACCCGCTTAAAAGGACAACCCCCCACGTACGCAGGGCGGCCCTTAAGTGCAAAATCACGCACCTGTACCGCGATTTCTTTCTTCGGGTCTCGGGCGTGGCACCGAAGACCCGCTCCCGCTGTGATTGGACACAGCAGGAGCCAATCAGCGGGTCCGGATCTATGTACACAAGGCAGATCACCCTTCTGTCAGAGGGGGGGGGGGATGGAGATTGTGTGTTTCTGCTAAGCAGGAATACAGATCTCTGTCTCCCCCCCCCAGTCAAAGCAACCCCCCCCCCCCAGTTAGCAAGGACTCCCAGGGAACACATTTAACCCTTTGATCTCCCCTGATCTTAACCCCTTCCCAGCCATTGTCATTAGTACAGTGACAGTGCATATTTTTTTTAGCACTGATCACTGTATTGGTGTCACTGGTCCCCAAAAAAAAAGGGTCACGTAGTGTCAGATTTGTCGGCCGCAAAGTCGCAGTCCCACTAAAAAACGCTGATCGCCGCCATTACTAGTAAAAAAATAAAATAAAAAAAATTAAAAGTCCATAAATCTATCCCATGGTTTGTAGACGATATAACTTGTGCACAAACCAATCAATATACGCTTATTGGGATTTTTTTTTTTTTTTACCAAAAATATGTAGCAGAATACATATTGAAATAAATTGATGAAGAAATTAGATTTTTTTCTATTTTTTTTTTTCATTGCATATGTATTATTGTCAGTTACTGCGTTATGCCGTATCGAAAAAAAAAATGGCCTGGTCAAGAAGAGGGGGGGGGGGGTGGGGGGGTGAACCTTCCGAAGCTGAAGTGGTTAAAATGCAAGATTAGTTGACGTAGAAGAGACTGAAGATATTTACTTATAATTACGTGCATAGTGGCAATAGAGAGAGTATTCCATCCAGCTCACAGGACTGGAGTAGTAGTATTGGACAACTCCCTCAGCATACATACTGTGTAAAGAATGCCGAGAACTGCTTGCAGTACAGATCAAAGCTCACTCAGCATAGTAGTATAACACGTGGAATGTAAAGACATCGAGAACTACCCAGAGCAAACAAAAAACAGGAAAATATCACCAGTATGGCCAATATATGAGAAATCAAAGAAGAGATTTCCTGTACAGCCCAGTATACAGTGATGTGAATGATGCTAATAGAAAAGGCTGACTGTCCGGCATTAGGAACTGGTCATTTGTTTGGTCCATAGTGCAGAAAAGAAGGTGAAGGTACAGTAAGTGACCTCCATAACACCCAGAAAGGAAGTCATCCAAAGCACTATTTGAAATGTACCCATCAAAAGTACTCATGTCCTCCTGAACTTCAGCTACCCATCAAAAGTACCCATGTCCTCATGGACTTAAGTAACTGAAGTCCATGAGGGCATGGGTACTTTTGATGGGTTACTGAAGTCCATGAGGACTTTTGATAAGTAACTGAGGTCCATGAGGACATGGGTACTTTTGATGGGTAACTGTGGGCATGAACAAGTCCATGATGACATTTGAACTTTTGATGGGTTACGGAAGTCCTTGAGGGCATGGGTACTTTTGATGGGTAACTGAGGACAAGAGTACTTCTGACGGGTAACCGAGGGCATGAGTACTTTTGTTGAGTAACTGCTGTCCAGGAGAACATGAGTACTTTTGATGGGTAACTAAGGTCCATGAGGACATGGGTACTTGTGATTGGGAACTGAGGGAATGGGTACTTTGATGGGTAACTATAGGCATCATGGATACTTTTGATAAGTAACTGAAGTCCATGAGGATATTCGTACTTTTGATGGGTTACCCATCAAAAGTATTCATGCCCGTAGTTACCCATCAAAAATACCCATTCCCTCAGTTCCCAATCACAAGTACCCATGTCCTCATGGACCTTAGCTACCCATCAAAAGTACTCATGTCCTCAGTTACACATCAAAAGTACCCATGCCCTGAAGGACCTCCGTAACCCATCAAAAGTACAAATGTCATCATGGACTTGTCCATGCCCTTAGTTACCCATGAAAAGTACTCATGCCCTTAGTTACCCATGGCCAATCACAGCATAATCTGCTCTGTGGGATTTCGAGGGAGGGGGTTCCCCTGGGTAAACGTTGGGGAGTATCGGGGTAAATTATTTTCTTTTTCCTGTAGTCGCTTCAATATAGATGGAGATCCGACTTGGAGTCGCCTTGAAGTAGTACAGGGTCCTTTTTCTGAAGTCGGAGTGACTTCACATAGTGTCCATTAAGATGGCTCTTATTCAGTTCTACGGCATTTCTTGTGTCCAGCCACTTGGGACACCTTGAGGACTTACGAGTCGGATCCCAAGTCGCTGTAGGGTGAAGTCGCTGTAGGGTGAAGTCGCTGTACGGTGAACCGACACTGAACCTGTTATTATGACTGGATAAGCAGGTTGAGGGTTGCATCCTTTCTGCTCGCGGGTGAAACCGACTACTGGAGATATTTTTGCCCTTTGCAGGAAAGAAATACGATACTGTAATTGAACCGTATTGGATGAAACTTCCTTGTCGGTGCTTTTCCTGTAGAAAGTGACAGAGAATGGAAGGTTTGTGCCGGTTCGGTGAGACTCGTAGAGCGGTGGAGTTGGTTGCCAGCTGATCACATTGCTGCCCGCATTGTATACGAACAAGGAGATACGGTGCAGCTTTCGACCTTCAGTTACACGAATGTCAAATGGAAGAGAGCAAAGAGTTCAGGAGGAAACATTTCATTCTATAAACAGCACAATGAACAGTGGAATGTCTTGTAAAATGTCACACTGCCTTATTTAGAAACATGTATAAAAAGCTCAAAATGTACAAAAGAATTCCCAGCCAACCCTTGGAGGTTTAAGAGACCTGAGACTCAAAAAAGTCACATTCCACCGCCTGGAAACGAAGTATATAAATGCAAAAGAAAACAGATTGGATTTCCATACAAACATTTGCTGGGATCCAACGCTTGCCATGTAAATCCCCCCAGTATAGGTATAGCCGGGGCTTATGTACACAACTTCTATTCAGCATGGATTCAGGTGTCCCTAAGCTGCTTTGCCTTTGAACCGCTCAAAATAGCTGCTTTAAGCTGTTTTTGCTCTGACTTGTATAAAAAAAAAAAGCAGCTCAAAATCAAACAAACAGAGGCCCACATACAATAAGGTGGTAGAGGTCAGGTAGTTCCAGCTAAAGGAAAGCAGTGATATTTTGCTGTACATTCTTTGGGAACACATCAGATACATTAAATGGTCAAGGTAGAACTAAAACCAAAACTTTATCCCCTCAAAAAAACAAAAAACAAAAAAAAAAACAACAACATCTTAAAAATTGTTATCCTGAGTTCAGCTTTATTTTGTTAGTCAAGCTCATCTTAAGCCTCGTACACACGATCAGACTTCAAACAAACTTTTCCGAGGACTTCTGTCCAAAGGGCGTTGGCCATGAACTTGGTATGCATACACACGGCAGGACTTTTTCAGCCAACTTTCACCAGCTCTTTACCGCCACCCTTTGGTCAACTTCTGTATCATTGTCTGATCTTTTGCATTGGTTCTGAGCGTGTGTGTTTGTACTTTGGACTAAAGTCCGATGGATTCCTGTACACACGATCGGACTAGCCGACCCCAGGACTTTTGTTGCCGCCAAGTTTGTCTGTTCGCACATCCAACATTTGTCCGATGAAAACCGAAAAAAGTTTGTCCGATGGAGCGTACACACGTTCGGACGTTGCCTTAAAACAGGTCATTTGCAGGTTTGTTGTCAAAAAGTCCGATCGTGTGTATGGGCCTTAAGTCTGCTAGTTCATCTAACACTACCTCTCAAGAGGGGAAAAGTAGAAGTGGGAGTTTTTAAAGGTGCAAATGAATCAATGTTGAGAACAAAATTCAAAAATATATACATTTTATTTAATAAACATCATTTAAAAAATACTATATTAAAAACAACCTGACTAAATTCATGCGGTCATTGTACAAACGTGTGTCGACTCTACATGTTTCGCCATAATCATGGCTTCCTCGGGAGATTTTGTGCGACTTTGTGTACAGTATCACTATAAATGAAAAAATAGTTTTATGAAAACCAACCTGACTAAATTCATACAGTAATTGTACAAACGTGTGTCGACTCTACATGTTTCGCCATAATCCTGGCTTCCTCAGGAGCTTTTGCGTGACTTTGTGTACAGTATCACTATAAATGAAAAAGATGTTTTATTAAATAGAAAAAAACTATATTCAATAAGCAAAAATATATACAATACATAGAGAGACAAAATAAGGTCTAATTTCTTACATATGTACATTACAAAATTATAATCATTTATATATAGATCATCTGGTGAAAGGACTCTCATAGAGACACCCTGATACTCTGCTGGGCTGTCTGCCTGGAGGTTTTGATGTCTGGTGAAAGTACCCCAAATGCAAGCACAATGCCAAGGGACTATCAAAACCTCCAGGCAGACAGCCCAGCAGAGTATCAGGGTGTCTCTATGAGAGTCCTTTCATCAGACGATCTATCAATAAATGATTGTAATTTTGTAATTTACATATGTAAAAAACAAAATAGACCTTATCTGGTCTCTATATGTATCTTATATATTTTTGCTTATTGAATATAGTTTTTGTCTATTTAATAAAACATTTTTTTCATTTATAGTTATCCATTACACAAAGTCGTGCAAACGCTCCTGAGGAAGCCACTATTATGGCGAAACATGTAGATTCATCAAACTTTTGTACAATGACCGTATTATGAATTTAGTCATGTTGGTTGTAATATAGTATTTTAAAATTATGTTTATTAAATAAAATGTATATATTTTTGAATTTGTTCTCAACATTGATTAATTTGCACTTTAAACCCCCCACTTTTACCTCTCCCTCTTGAAATGCCGCGCATGCGTTTAAGACCTCTTATCCTTGGTTAAATGTATTATTTTTTTCCATCTAACACTACCTGTTGCATGCTACCAGAGCCAGGACAAGGGGTGGGCAAGAGGGGCGGTTTCCATGGGCGCAATTGTTTATTGCAGGGATGGGGGGCGCCCTGCGCGCGGTTCCTTCTGTTACAAGGCTTACAGAAGTAGCGACAGCAGAATCACTACTCTTGTCAGCCCAGTGCTGCGAGCATGGAGGAGAGAGCCAGGAGGAGGTGGTGCGGGTTTGTGCACCCCCCTAATCTCGCACACCATGAACGGGAAGGGGGGGGGATTACCCTGTTCCAACATGACTGCCCACCAGTGCACAGAGCAAGTTCCATAAAGACATGGATAAGCAAGTTTGGGGGTGGAGGAACTTGACTGGCCTGCACAGAGTCCTGACCTCAACCCGATAGAACACCTTTGGGATGAATTAGAGCGGAGACTGCGAGCCAGGCCTTCTTGTCCAACATCAGTGCCTGACCTCACAAATGCTCTTCTGGAAGAATGGTCAAACATTCCCATAGACACACTCCTAAACCTTGTGGACGGCCTTCCCAGAAGAGTTGAAGCTGTTATAGCTACAAATGGCGGGGCCAACTCAATACTGAACCCTACAGATGAAGACTGGGATGTCATTAAAGTTCATGTGCGTGTAAAGGCAGGCGTCCCAATACTTTTGGTAATACAGTGTACATCCACTTACTTGCAGCAAACCACTTTACCAAGAGATGCTTCTGACAGAGCATCCCTCTCCACCGCGCGCCACAGCGTTTTACAAATACACTTCTACAAGATGCTAAAACATGACAAATTAAAATCATAAACATCCTTAAATGTCAACCGCTACAAAAACAGGTACGGAGATCCCGTGATATTTGTCACCAAGTTTGTTGCAATATGAAAACTTCCTCATGAGGGACCAACACAGGATGGGAAGGAAGACACGCCGAACATTCACAATGATCATCATAGACAACGCGGAACATTTCATTCTTCTCAGCACATCTGAACGGAGTTGCAGAGTTGCGCTATTTTTCAGTTCAAACGTTCTTCACTTACCTGGACATCTCGAGAAGGTCCATTTAGAAGCAGGAACTGCCATTCAATGCAAAGTCGTAGGACACCTGTCTCTTAGGCCTCTGGCATGTGTGTCCCTCCGGACATTTTATTGCGTCCGGGAGGACCATGTTCAGCGTCCAGCCCCGCTGCCTGCCCACTTAGGCCTGGTTCACACTGATGGGGCTCCGCAAGGCGTGTTCTCCATGGGCCTCCTGAAAACGCACTGTCGGTGTTGATGGGGGAATTGAGCAAATTGCTCCTTCTATGGCCAGCCTAAGAAATAAATTCTGCCTGCGGTTCCCTGAATCACGTCTTGATGAATGGCAATGTATGTAAAACGCATGAAAACCTGAGGAGGTGTGCCTGTAGACTCGGCTGGTTCACTTACCTTACCGTATGGTCTTCCTGCACGTGTGAAGGTCAGTCTCTCCAGTATTCGGTTTTGACCACCAGCACTGGGGATGCTTCATTCTGCTTCAAATCATAAAAAAAAAAGGTTTCAGTGGTATAAATTTTCAGATAATATTTGATTGATAAGAAGTTAAAGAACAAAAAAAAAGGAAATTAAACAAATGATAATAAACAGCAAGGGCAGGAATAGATACGCATCAAGAGATGTGGGCCCGATAAACCTCACAATCATTGGTGGAGATACTGGGACCTGCCAGACTTAGTACCTAAAGGGTTTATTTCTAAACAATTTGCAGTGGTTTTCAAGTACCGGGCTGTCCACTGCCAAGGCGTGGCATCTAGGAAGCTGCAGATCCCTTGACTTCCCACAGTGTTTCCCCGCTCCCATAATGCCACCCAATCTACCTTAGTGCTCCACAGTGCCTCTAGGATCCTCGAGACCTTCAGCCTCCACAGCACTGCCCAGCCTTCCACAGTACCACCCCCAGGCCTCCATAGTGCCCCTGACTTCCCACAGTGCTCCTCAGCCCCTAGAACCCTCATCCCCTACAGGGCCACCAAGTCTGCGGAAAAGTCCCCTAACCCACTCCACAACTCAGATTCCCTCCCTCAGTGACCCCCAGCCACATCCAAGAACCTCATCCGCTACAGGGCCACCAAGTCTGCTAAAGAGTCCTCTAACCCACTACACAACCCACATCCCTCCCACAGTGCCCCCCCCCCTCAAGCTCATCCAGGGACCTCATCCCCTAGAGGGCCACCAAGTCTGCTAAAGAGTCCTCTAACCCACTCCACAAGCCACATCCCTCCCACAGTGCCCCCCAAGCTCCTCCAGGGACCTCATCCCCTACAGGGACACCAAGTCTGCTGAAGAGTCCCCTAAACCACTCCACAACTTGGATTCCCTCCCTCAGTGACCCCCAGCCACAGCCAGGAACCTCATCCCCTACAGGGCCACCAGGTCTGCTAAAGAGTCCTCTAACCCACTCCGCAAACCACATCCCTCCCACAGTGCCCCTCAAGCTCATCCAGGGACCTCCTCCCCTACAGGTCCACCAAGTCTGCAGCAGAGTCCCCTAAACCACTCCACAACCCTAAAACGAACACACTGCTCCCCTAGCCCCCTCTGGGAACCTCATTCTCTACAGGGTCACCAAGTCTGCTGAAAAGTCCCCTAACCCACACCACAACTTGTATCCCTCCCATAGTGCCCCCCAAGCTCATCCAGAGACCTCATTCCCTACAGGGCCACCAAGTCTGCTGAAGAGTCCCCTAACCCACTCCACAACTCGCATCCCTACCACAGTGACCCCCATCCAGGAACCTTATCCCTACAGGCCCCACCAAGTCTGCAGCAGAGTCCCCTAAACCACTCTACAACCCTAAAACTACCACACTGCTTCCCTAGCCCCCTCTAGGAACCTCATCCTCTACAGGGCCACAAAGTCTGCTGAAGAGTCCCCTAACCCACACCACAACTTGCATCCCTCCCGCAGTGATGCCCACCCCTATCCAGGAACCTTTCATCCTACAGGGCCACCAAGTCTGCAGCAAAGTCCCCTAACCCATTCTGCAACTTGTACCCCTCCCACAGTGCCCCCAAGTGTTTATCCAGGAACCTTATCCCTTACAGGGCCACCAAGTTTGCAGCAGAGTCCCAAACCACTCCACAACCCTGAAACTACCACACTGCTCCCCTAGCCCCCTCCAGGAACCTCATTCCCTACAGGACCGCCAACTCTTCTGCACAGTCCCCTAACCCTAACCTTGTTACAAAGACTTATGTATGTCCTTGAGTTCAGGAGTCTGCAAAAAAAGCTTGTCAATAGTCTGATCAGTATAGGTGTCCCTGCCAATAGGACTACCGACTGTTTTTTTGCGGACTTCTTCAGAACGCATGGATTTTACATACCCATCTGAGAACCCCACTTAGGAACCAGGATTGGAACCCTCATGGCATTGAAGGTGACCACGCTCATCCTGCATACAGACCGATGTTCTCCACCCGCGTACTTGGAATGTTGCGTGTTCCCATCCCCCCCAGGGTGACTGCGGCCTCAATAAATGTAACTCACTTGCCATTTTTAATTTTTGAACCAACTAACTACACTATAAAAGGCTCTCCCCCCCTCCCTCTTCTCCTTTCCATTGAGCATCCTGAGCCCCACCAGGGACCAAGATTGGAACCCTCATGGCATTGAAGGTGACCAATCTCATCCTGCATAGAGACCGATTTTCTCCACCTGCATACTTGGAATGTTGCGTGTTTCCAGCCCCCCCAGGGTGACTGCAGCCTCAATAAATGTAACTCGCTTGCCATTTTTCATTTTTGAACCAACTAACTACACTATAAAAGGCTCTTCCCCCCTCCTTCTTCTCCTTTCCATTGAGCATCCTGAGCCCCACCAGGGACCTCCGAGCAGCCCTCTAGGACAGAACACCTTGGACCAACCACATCCCAGATTCCATTATGTATGTCCTATGCTTCTCAGCTCCATCTAGTGGCCATAATGCAGTATTTCACTACTGCTCATGATAAAAGAGCATTCATTCACAAGAAAAAAAAAATTGCCTAAAGAACTTTAATATTTGCCCGATTTGCACAGAACACAAGAAAAAAAACAAACAAACAATAAAAAAAAACATGCAAACGAACCGGACAAACGGCTATGCAAAATTTTCCATAAATAGTCTCCCAACTATTGGCAGACAGGCGAGATCTGGCAAAGTCCTCAAAGTCATAAAAAGTCAAACAATCGCCCAATCACAAAAGCTGCACCAGTAAAATCACTTCCCTTTCTTTCCGCCGGCAAGTTCTACAGATAAACAAGCAACAGAAAACAAGTCAAACGCGCCATTTGCCTCTGCGCCGCCACCTCGGGGACACGAAGGCCACGCGTAGCGAACAGCGGGGGGAAATGTTTGCGGCGGCGGCGAGCCGAGGAACGGAAATTGTAGATGACATTTTCAGGATTTTTCGCCTATTTGCTTCAATTTTGTGACATTCTCTATTAGCAGAAACATCTAATACACTTATTAAGATAATTGCTTCATTATAATAATTGGACCTGAAACGCCGTTTGGAGGGCCCGTCCGTGACTGACTCATCCGCAAAACAAAGAACACAAAAATGTTGCGAGATAAACAAAAGCGTTTTTTTTCTTTTATGCGCACGTTAATTAGTCTCAAGATTGCCTTTCTAATTGTACATGATGGGCAGTGTTTAACTTTTTCAAAAGCCTACGATTGGTCCGTGACCCCCGCGGCGTCGGCTTCCGTGACCGCCTCTGCCTCTGACAGCGCTGCCAACCTACCGGATTGAAATTTACTGACACGACGCCCACCATTTACTGGCACGGCCAAGTTTTTTTACTGGCCATTTCCAAAAGCTACAAAATGACAGTTTTAGGCACACATTTTAGTATTTAGGCTACAAAACAAGTACAATATGCAATTAGCAATGTGATTTACGGTACATATTAACCACTTCAGCCCCGGAAGGATTTACCCCCCCCCCCACTTCCTGACCAAACCCCTTTTTTGCGATCCGGCACTGGCGTCGCTTTAACTGACAATTGCGCGGTCGTGCGACGTTGCACCCAAACAAAATCAACTTCCTTTTTTCCCCACAAATAGAACTTTCTTTTGGTGGCATTTGATCACCTCTTTTTATCTATTTTTTTTTTTTTTTTTGCGCTATAAACAAAAAAAAGAGCAAACATTTAAAAAAAAAAAAAAAAAAAAAAAAAAAAGCAATATTTTTTACTTTTTGCTATAATATCCCCAAAAAATATATTAAAAAAAAACTAATTTCTTCCTCAGTTTAGGCCGATATGTATTCTTCTACATATTTTTGGTAAAAAAAAATTTAAATAACCGCAATAAGCGAATATTGATTGGTTTGCGCAAAAGTTATCGTGTCTACAAAATAGGGGATAGTTTTATGGCATTTTTAGTATTATTTTTTTTTTTTTTAGTAATGGCGGCAATCTGCGATTTTTATCGTGACTGCGACATTACATCGGACACTTTTGACACTGTTTTGGGACCATTGGCATTTATGCAGCTATAAAAAATGCACTGATTACTGTGTAAATGTCACTGGCAGGGAAGGGGTTAAACACTAGGGGGGGGGGGGGGGGGGGGCGATCAAGGGGTTAAGTGTGTTCCCTGGGCGTGTTCTAACTGTAGGGGGGGGATGGGCTCACTAGAACATGACGGAGATCACTGGGAGCAGTAGATCCCAGTCATGTTGCTAGGCAGAACAGGGAAATGCCTTGCTTACATAGTCATCTCCCCGTGACACGATTGCGGGCCACCGGCGGACATCGAGTCCGCGGGATCGGCAGCGACGTACGGTTACGTGATTTTTGCGCACCCGTGCCACTTTGCCAATGTATATCGGCGTGAGCCGGTCGGCAAGTTGTTAAAGGCAGAAAAAATATTTCTTATTTTATTTACGATAGTAAATACGATCGATTTACTAGTAAGTAAGTAGCTCAGGGACAGGACTCATACAAGAAATGAAAATGGGCGGGCACAAACACGTGAAATTGACTCTCGCGGTAACGATGACAGCAGTGTGCGGCGGTACAGAAGATAATGACACGTCACCGACAGGACACGCCCCCTCCTGAGTCACAGCGACAGTCTCTCTCCACGCCAGATGGTCCCTTCACTCCAGTCCACACAGCGCTGTCAGTCCCGCTCCCACACAAGGTTCTGGTCACTCGGCTCGGTTCCCTTGCACTATGACATCACACAAAATGCTCAGACCCGCCCCGAACGCACTGTAGGAGGCACTCAAATGGTCTTGGCCGGGCCAAGCGCCACAGCCATCTTTTTTACTGGCAACCTTTTCCTGTCACTGGCATTGACTGGCGGAAGAAAAGTGCCCTTTTTTTTTTTTTTTACTGGCTGCCAGTAAAAATACTGACGGTTGGCAACACTGACCTCTGACCTCCTCAGTGCCACCGAGCGCAGCGACCGCGAAATGTTGGCGTTCACGTCAGAATGGGGAGCGTTACATGAACTGACTTTCTACATCATCCAGAGATTGGTTTTAAATGTTGCAATTCTGGTGCTTGAAAAAAAAAAACAACACTAATTACTCCTCAGTCTGATTACCAAGCAATGTAACGTTGTGTTATTCTATTTTTAATTCAAGATTTAGCACTAAAATATACATTTGTTTTGTCATCTACAGTATATATATCCCTTCACAGCAAGATCAACGGCTTTCCGAGGCTTATTTTATACAGCTATTCTGTAATATACACCATATTGCCAAAAGTATTGGGACACCTGCCTTTACACACACATCAACTTTAATGACATCCCAGTGTTAGTCCGTGGGGTTCAATACTGAGAGAGAGAGGCTCTGATGTAATGGGGGGACACTAATGTAAGTGGGAACTCCTAGGGGGGACTCTGATGGGAATCTTGATAAAAGCAAGGTCCCTGATGGGGACCCTGTTATAAGGGGGGGCTCTGATGGGGACCCTGATGTATTGGGGCTCTGATTGGGACCCTGATGTAAGGGGGGGGGTTCTGCTGGGGACCCTAAAATAAGCAGAGGTTCTGATGGGGTCCCTGAGGTAAGGGGGATTCTGATGGGGACCCAGACGTAAGGGGGGAACACTGATGGGGATCTTGATGTAAGTGGGACCATGATATAAGGGGGGCTCTTGATGTAATGGGGACCCTGATGTAAGGAGGGACACTAATGTAAGTGGGAACTCCTAGTGGGGACTCTGATGGGGATCTTGATAAAAGTGAGGGCCCTGATGGGGACCCTGTTATAAGGGGGGCTCTGATAGGGACCCTGATGTAAGGGGGGGCTCTGATTAGGACCCTGATGTAATGGGGCTCTTATTTGGACCCTGATGTAAGGGGTGGTTCTGCTGGGGACCCTAAAATAAGCGGGGGTTCTGCTGGGGACCCTGTTATAGGGGGGGCTCTGATAGGGACCCTGATATAAGCGGGGGCACTGATGTAATGGGGCTCTTAATGGGACCCTGATGTAAGGGGTGGTTCTGCTGGGGACCCTAAAATAAGTGGGGGTTCTGCTGGGGACCCTGTTATAAGGGGGGCTCTGATGGGGACCCTGATATAAGCGGGGGCACTGATGTAATGGGGCTCTTATTGGGACCCTGATGTAAGGGGTGGTTCTGCTGGGGACCCTAAAATAAGCGGGGGTTCTGCTGGGGACCCTGTTATAAGGGGGGCTCTGATGGGGACCCTGATATAAGCGGGGGCACTGATGTAATGGGGCTCTTATTGGGACCCTGATGTAAGGGGTGGTTCTGCTGGGGACCCTAAAATAAGCGGGGGTTCTGCTGGGGACCCTAAAATAAGCTGGGGGTTGTGATGGGGACCCTGATGTAATGGGGGGTTCTGCTGGGGACCCTAAAATAAGCTGGGGGTTGTGATGGGGACCCTGGTGTAAAGAGGGATGCTGATGGAGACACAGATATAAGGGGGGCTCTGATGGGGACCCTGATGTAAGGGGGGGGGCTCTGATTGGGACCCTGATGTAATGGGGCTCTTATTTGGACCCTGATGTAAGGGGTGGTTCTGCTGGGGACCCTAAAATAAGCGGGGGTTCTGCTGGGGACCCTGTTATAAGGGGGGCTCTGATGGGGACCCTGATGTAATGGGGGGTTCTGCTGGGGACCCTAAAATAAGCTGGGGGTTGTGATGGGGACCCTGGTGTAAAGAGGGATGCTGATGGAGACACAGATATAAGGGGGGCTCTGATGGGGACCCTGATGTAAGGGGGATTCTGATAGGGACCCTGTTGTGAGGGGGACTCTGATAGGGACCCTGATATAAGCGGGGGCACTAATGTAATGGGGCTCTGATTGGGATCCTGATGTAATGGGGCTCTGATTGGGACCCTGATGTAAGGGGTGGTTCTGCTAGGGACCCTAAAATAAGCGCGGGTTCTGATGGGGACCCTGATGTAATGGGGGGTTCTGCTGGGGACGCTAAAATAAGTGGGGGGTTGCGATGGGGACCCTGATGTAAGAATGGATTCTGATGGGGACCCTTATGTAGGAGGCACTGATGGGGACCCTGATGTCTGATGTAAGGGGGGACTCTGATGAGGATTCTAATGTTATGGGGACTTTACTGAAGTACTTTCTCTTTTTCTCTGAATCATTTTGTTTCCATAGCAGATCCAAGTAAAACAAATTCATTTATTATTGATTTATGGAATTATTTTTTTTTTCAGTGTGTGAATTTTAGTTTAATACACTATGTGTCCCTCGTACAGCGAAGAACTGAGCTTCTTTTCTGGATTAGACATCCCCCCTCCCCCATAGCAGTTTTGGTACAAAGACCCCAGAAGAGAATTTTTGGACAGAAAGGCGTGAAGCTTCTCTGAAATCACATTATATTATATTCTTCACGAAGGTCGTTGATGGTGACACAGACAATATGTACACAGAGTCGCAGAAAATGGAGGCGAGCGTTTTACGCTCTGTGCCGGCCGCGGTCACTAACTGCATTATTTTCCATTCTGCCTCTAATTTTTTTTTTTTTTTCGACCTCCATTTTAATGCAATTTTTTTTTTCTAATTCTTCTTTGATGCAGCGCCTTTCCAGACGTGTCAATCTCCACGGACCGAGATGTGCGATTCGGTGTTGTGTGCGCGGGAGGAAAAAAAAAAAAAAATACATTTTAATGGAAGAAGTATTGACTTTTATCAGAGAAAGAGCAGAAAAACATGGAGGAGGCAGCGGCTGCGGAGAGGCCGGGTCTATGGGGATCGGATATCTGCACATGGAGAAGAATGGAGGAATGAACAAAAGAGAGAGAGGTCCCGGCTCGCTGCTTTGCATCGCCATTAAAAGAGAGTTTACTTTGTGAGGCGGAAGAGAGATTTCAAATTTTCAATATTTTTTTTTTTTTTTAGACGTTCAATTCGAAAACAATTTGACCAAAGCAGTCACTTGGTACGTGGTAAAGGGAGGCAGCCTGCGGATCTCCCGGGATCTGTAGAAAACTGCGGAAGGTCGTTGCCGGAGATGTGTGTTTTACTCACCGGTGTTTACAAAACTCCCACCCTGCTAGCTTTGATTGTAACTGTAGAGGAGGGAAGGGGTCGGCTGCAATAAGGATTGAACATTTTGTAGACATAATCTTAGATCTGAAGGTCACTGATATTTTCTCCATCAGTCCAAATTCTCATAGGTTATTTCTTCCAGTCTGTAGTATTACATATACTGTATACTGTATATTCTGCATGATATGTAGACCAGAAACTCTCAGATGTTTTGTTAACAAGACTTCAAGCGCATGTAGAAATGTAAAAATGTAACCAAGTATTACCTTGAAAGATCTAACTTTAGTCTTGAATCCCTTCTAAAATATAGCAGAGCACTTCCCGTGCCTAGGAAATCCTGTTCTGTATCCTCATAGCTGTATATCTGCAGTGTGAGATCATCTAAGGCCGTGGTCCTCAACATCAGTCCTCAAGTACCCTCAATGGGTCATGTTTTTGTGAACTTCCCTTAGATAAAATACAGTATATACTCGAGTATAGGCCGACCCGAATATAAGCCGAGGCACCTAATTTTACCACAAAAAACTGGGAAAAACTTATCGACTCGAGTATAAGCCTAGGGTGGGAAATGCAGCAGCTACTGGGTAAACAATGCCCATCAGCAGCCTCACTGTGCCCATTTGCAGCCCCACTGTGCCCATCTGCAGCCTCACTGTGCCCATTTGCAGCCTCACTGTGCCCATTTGCAGCCCCACTGTGCCCATTTGCAGCCTCACTGTGCCCATCTGCAACCTCACTGTGCCCATCTGCGACCTCACTGTGCCCATCTGCAGCCTCACTGTGCCCATCTGCAACCTCTCTGTGTCCATCTTCAGCCTCACTGTGCCCATCTGCAACCTCACTGTGCCCATCTGCAACCTGTGTCCATCTGCAGCCTCACTGTGCCCATCTGCAACCTCACTGTGCCCATTTGCGACCTCACTGTGCCCATCTGCGACCTCACTGTGCCCATCTGCGACCTCACTGTGCCCATCTGCAGCCTCACTGTGTCCATCTGCAGCCTCACTGTGCCCATCTGCAGCCTCACTGTGCCCATCTGCAACCTCTCTGCAGCCTCACTGTGCCCATCTGCAACCTGTGCCCATCTGCAGCCTCACTGTGCCCATCTGCAGCCTCACTGTGCCCATCTGCAACCTGTGTCCATCTGCAGCCTCACTGTACCCATCTGCAACCTCATTGTGCCCATTTGCAGCCTCATTGTGCCCATCTGCAGCTGTACCTGTGATAACTAAAACAGCGGGTGTCTCCCACTGTGTCATGCCCATCTGCAGCTGTAGCTTTGATATCTAAAACAGCGTGTGTCTCCCGCTGTGTCATGCAGTCTGTTCGACAGCTGTCCATTGTAACAAAGCCCCGCCTCCCCCTCGTCCGTGATAGACGGAACACTGATGCAGTGCTGGGAAACTATCACGGACGAGGGGGAGGCGGGGCTTTGTTACAATGGACGGCCACACAGAATGCATGACACCGCGGGTGACGCCCGCTGTTTTAGTAATCACAGGTACAGCTGCAGATGGGCACCCTCACTCGAGTATAAGCCGAGGGGTGGGGGGGGGGGGTTCAGCCTAAAAAATGTGCTGAAAAACTCGGCTTATACTCGAGTATATACGGTAGCTCTTATCAATACCATGTCATTTATATGGATGTAAAGCAGCTGTGCAAAGTAAAAGAAAACCTGAAAGCATGGACCATTGGGGGGGTACTTGAGGACTGAGTTTGAGAACCACTGATCTAAGGCACTCCTGCCTCTGATTGCTTGCCCCGCCATATTTGGAGTGAGATTTGGTGAGGTCATTCCTGTGATGCTTACCGTTCTTCTTGCTGGAGAGGAAGCTGTACCTGAGGACCTGCTTTGGAAGGATCTCTCTGCTTTTCCTCCATCCATTCTGTGGATCTGTGTTTCCTCTGCCTCTCCTGTAGCAGTGCACATCCGGTTCGTAGGGCAGTGATGGTGAACCGTGGCACCCCAGATGTTTTGGAACCACATTTCCCATTAAGGCTCAGGCCTTCTCGTCCAACATCAGTGCCTGACCTCACAAATGCTCTTCTGGAAGAATGGTCAAACATTCCAATAGACACTCTCCTAAACCTTGTGGATGACCTTCCCAGAAGAGTTGAATCTGTTATAGCTGCAAAGGGCGGAGCCAACTCAATATTGAACCCTACGGACTAAGACTGGGATGCCATTAAAGTTCATGTGTGTGTAAAGGCAGGCGTCTCAATACTTTTGGTAATATAGTGTATTTTGTGTTAGGATGGCAATCTTGTAACACGTTCTTTATTTCATGGGCAACCAATAAAAAATGGAAGAACTGTCTCAAAGCTGCTGTCTATGTAACGGATTTCCCTGTGTGGCGCCAGTCCCCCCCCCCCCCCCCCCCCATGCCGCTTGTCTTTATCCGCATTGCCAACGCTAGATTTGGTAAAGTATAAAGAGCGGATAGACCACATAAACATCCGTAATCCAGGCTGGAACACAGAGGTTTTGGCCAGAATTGCAGCTTTTCTCACTCACAGTACTGCGGCGTAGCCAGCTTCATATTTCATGACCAGCCCAGCAAAACAAACACCAAACGGGGGAAAAAAAATACCTGGCCATTGCGTCTGTTTGTTCTCATTCTGCACAAACAAGGCAATCCTTTGATAAACACGGCCCTAAGCCGGCTAAATTGCCTTCAAAAGAGATAATCATTCCCAGGGACCGGGTAACAGGGGATGAGATATCCCTCGTGTGATGTACTAAACATTGCTATTGAGATGTGAGTAATCGGACGGCCCCTACGACAAATAATGCATGCAAATGAAGCGCAAGGATAAGAATAAAAGCGTTCTAATATGTGCTGTGCAATTAAACAGAATTAGATTTTGATGTTAATTTCATTAGGCAATGTCACCTCTTCTAGCCTGGGGAATACACGGGAGCGTTCTGAGCACATGTGGTACATACGCTGAATTTAACAGCCATTTTGCACGATGACCGACAATCAGAAAAATGCAGAAGGTGCCTTTATTTTTATTTTATTTTTTTTTTAAGCTTTTTCAGGAGATTGGTAAGAAGTGTATGCGGTACTGCTTATGGTTTACTTGGCTATCCACACATTTATGGCTGCCAAGTGACATTGAAGACCAGACTTAAGCAACATTTTCACTGCAGAGGAACCCTTGAATTAATTTTCTCCTGCAAAAAAAAAAAAAAAATTGTATCGGAGGTCAGTGAAAACAAAATGCCCCACACATCGGTGGTCAGTGAAAGAATGCCCCTCTTGCTTTGATGGTCAGTGGAAGAATACCCCCTTTCACATTGGTGGTCAGTGTAGAATACCCCCCCACCATCTTACATTGGTGGTCAGTGGAAACAATTCCCACTTTACATTGGTTCTCAGTGGCGGAATGCCCCCTTACATTGTTACCCAGTGGAAGAATGCCCCCATCACATTAGTACTCAGTGGTAGAATGCCACCCTTACGTTGGTGCTCAAAGAATGCTCCCTTACTTTGGTGCTCAGTGGGTGAAAGAATGCCCCCCATTACATTGGTGCTCAGTGAAATAATTGCCCCCCCCCTCACATTGGTGCTCAATTGAAGAATTGCCCCCTTACATTGGCGCTCAGAGAAAGAATGCCCCCCCCCCTTACATTGGTTCTTAGTGAAAGAATGCCCCCCCCCCCCTTCCACTTCACATTGGTGCTTAGTTGAATAAGAATTCCCCCTTTCACATTGGTGCTCAGTGAAAGAATTGCCCCTCTACATTGGTGCTCAGTAGAAGAATGCCCCCCTTCACATTGGTGCTCAGGGAAGAAAAGCCCCCTTACATTGGTGCTTAGTGAAAAAATGCCCCCTTACTTTGGCGCTCAGTGGGTGGAAGAATGACCCCCCTTACATTTGTGCTCAGTGAAATAATTGCCCCCCTTCAAATTGGTGCTCAATTGAAGAATTGCCCCCTTACATTGGCGCTCAGAGAAAGAATGCCCCCCCTTACATTGGTTCTTAGTGAAAGAATGCCCCCCCCCCCTCCACTTCACATTGGTGCTCAGTGAAAGAATTGCCCCTCTTCACATTGGTGCTCAGTGAAAGAATGCCCCTATTACATTGGTGCTTAGTGAAAGAATGCCCCCCTCACATTGGTGTTCAGTGAAAGTCTGTCCCCCTTATATTGGCTCTCAGTGGGAAGAATGCCCCCCTTACTTTGATGCTCAGTGAAAGAATGCCCACCTTACATTGGTGATCAGTGGGAAGAACGCCCCCCCCCCCCCCTTACATTGGTGCTCAGTAGAAGAATGCCTCCCTTAGACTGGTGTTCAGTGGTAAAATGCCCTTTACATTAGTACTCAGTGCAAAAATGGCCCTTACATTGGTGGTTAGTGAAAGAACGCCCCCTTTACATTGGTGCTCAACATAAGAATGCCCCTCTTGCTTTGGTGTTCAGTGGGAAGAGACCCCCCTTATATTGGTGGTCAGTGGGAAGAATGCACCCCTTACATTGGTGCTCAGCAGAAGAATGCCCTTCCTACTTTGGTGGTCAATGAAAAAAAAAGTCCCCCTTACATTGGTGCTTGTTGGAAGAATCCCCCCCCCTTACATTGATGCTCAGTGGAAGAATGCCCAGCAGTACAGTTGGCCCCCTTACTATGTAGGCACCATAAGATGGGAAGTCAACACACAGCTAAAGGAAACCCTCACAACCTGTGGAGGAGCCTTAGAACTCCATGTAACCCTGGCTGATGCAGACTGCTTTAGACCAAAGAGAGGAATGAAATGCACACAGGCAAGCAGTGAGCTAGCCAGAGATATAATTCCATACAGCGTGTTTATTCTGCAATTCTTTCTGTCACTACAGTTTGTCAATAAAGAGCAATACTTTGTAGAAAAGCAAGTGGAAACATTCTACTGTTGTCAGGGCAGATATATGGGAGACATTGATCCCACAGGGATAAATAAAGCTGGGCTACTAACCATAACAACAAGGTTCTAAATGATATTTTTCTAGGTTAGGGAATTTAAATAACTCTACTTGGCTTTTATGACAACACCTCCACCGTTTATGAGCTACATATAGGATAAAAAGCCTCAAATTTCCAAACTTCTGTTTTTTATTCTTACACTCCAGGTTTCTCCTCTGATCAGTATAAAGAATAGATGTGAAAATGGCCGAGTCCGGGCACAATGACATATTGACTGTGTTGGAATGAGGTTCGCACCTATGGACCCTTCTAAGGTGTTCATCCCCTCCAGACAACATGAGGTATGGAAGTTATTTTCTCGATGGATGGAATGACATGGACTGTTGAAAAAGCTTCTTTATTTTTAGCCCCAATAAAAGGGAAAAATCAATACGAGTCAGAATTGTCCTTCACCACGGCATGTCTTAATCACACGGGAGAATAACGAGTCCAAAGTCAAGAGGACCTGAATGAATTACGTCTACCTCCAATGATATTACGTATCCTATTATGAGAAGGCTGACATTAGATCTGAACTCTGGGATGCTCTCGATTGTTCTCTGAAAGTTTCCTTCCATATCCGGAGTACAAAACGAGCTGAAGGATTTTCTTTAACTTATGCCTCTTCTGAGAATTCGCTGCCATGATGTAAACCCCTTCTCTAGCTCTCTAGCTCTGCACCTATGCCTGGCAGCTGGGGAGGAGGAATTGGTGAAGCACCCAATGCCACATCTTATGGACGCTAGGCACACTTCAGGAAACTACAGAGATGGTGACATGACTGGTTGCACCACTCAAGGAGAGAATGCGGTGGTATTCTGTCGTAAGAACGTCACTGGGGAGGTGGGATCATCAAAACACCTGAGATCAAATCTTATGGACACCTCAGAGTGGTGACGTGACTGGTCTCCAGAAGAAGGTGTTGGTGTCCTGTAATAAGAATGCCCATGAGAGGTGTAATCATCGAAGCAATCAAAATCACATTTTATGGGTGCTAAGCACACCTCAGTGAACTACAGTGGGTGGTGACCCCACTTAAGGAGAGAATGTGTTCCATCACAACATAACTGGAAGGTCGGATCAGTAAAGCGCCCAACGTCACATCATTACGGAAGCTAAGCACAACTCAGGGACCATGACTAGTCCCTCTACGCAAGGGGTGAATGTGGTGGCATCCTTTTGTAAGAATGCAATTGAAGTTCCCATCATATCTTATGGATGTTCATTACACCTCAAGGAATTAGAGGGTGGTGACGTGACTGGTCGCACAACTCGATAGAATGCGGTGGTGTTTGGTCATAAGCACATCACTTGGAGGTGGGATCATTGAAACACCCAAGATCATATCTTATTAATGTTAAGCTCACCTCAGAGAACCAACAAGGGTGGTGACATGACTGGTCGCCCCACTCAATGAGAGAAGGTGTTGGTGTCCTGTCATAAGAACGATAATGGGAGGAGTAATGAAGCAATCAACATTGACATTTTATGGGTGCTAGGCACACCTCAGGTAACTACAGGGGGTGGTGGTATGACTGGTCACCCCGCTCAAGAAGAGAATGTGTTCAATCATAACAACAACATCACTGGAAGGTCAGATCAGTAAAGAGCCAAATGTCACATCTTATGGAAGCTAGGCACAACTCAGGGACCATCCATGACTAGTCCCTCCACGCAAGGAAATAATGTAGTGGTGTCCTGTTGTAAGAAAGTCACTGAGAGGCAGAATCAGTGAATTGCCCAAAATCACAACTAATGGATGCTAGTAAACTTTAAGGAACTACAAGGAGGTGGAGGCTCAACCATCCTGTAAGAATATAAGTGAAGCACATAACATCATATGATAAGGAGATTAGGTACACCTCAAAGAATTACAGAGGATGGTGACACGACTGGTCACCTCACTCAAGCAGAGAATTCAGTGGTGTTTGGTCATAAGAACATCATTGGGAGGTGGGATCATTGAAACCGAAGATCATATCGTTAGGTGCAAATCAGAGAACTACTGGGAGTGGAGACACGACTGGTTGCCAAACTCAAGGAGAGAAGGTATTGGCATCCTGTCATAAAAATGTCCATCGGAAGAATAATCATCGAAGCAACCAACATCATACCTTCAAGTGATGACTGGGGTCCTAACACCTCTTTATGAATAGAGTTGGCAAATGTTAGGGTCTCTTTTTCCCCTCTAAGATAATGATATAGAGCTTGGTGCAAATATTAGAAAACTTGAAGTCCCTATTGACATAAAAACTCTGGTTCCGGGATTCAAACTGGTCACTTCCTGGTTGTAGTGTGCGTAGTAACATCACAAGCGATAGCTCCTCCCTGCGTGTTTCATCAAATATGACGCCATCTAATTGTTTAGCCAGCTGCTGTTTAGATCTTAGATCTTTAGATTTTTTCCTTTATGTTCAGCGTTAAAGTTATGACTGGAGTCCTAAGACCTCTTTATGAATAGAGTGGGCAAGTGTTAGGGTCTCTTTTTTTTTTCTCTTTTCTCTTTCAGTTTCGGGATTCGAACTGGTCACTTCCTGGTTGTAGCGTGTGTGGTGACATCATGAGTGATAGCTCCGCCCTACGTGTTTTGTCAAATCTGATGCCATCTAATTATTTAGCCAGCTGCTATTTGAATCTGTTTCAGTTTTCCTTTATGTTCAGCATTGATGAATGGGGTGGGCAAGTGTTAGGGTCTCTTTTTTTCCTCTACAATAATAAAACTGCGTCCAGTGTAAATATTACACAAATAACCTAATCCTATCTACCATATAAGTCCATAAAATTGTACGAACTCTGCACATGTGCAAATCATGCAAAAATCCAAATAAAATCCACCAATGATACTCATTAACTTCTCTGTGAACTTCTGTGGACTCCACCACCACACAGAAACACCAGCCTCTTACCAGAATACAAGACCCCAGATCACTGTATAGACCCCAAATTACTGTATAGGAGGTCTGTATTGCGCTCAATGATAATAGAGATCTGCCAACTATGCTCCCATGTATGGACCGGATCCTGGGAACCACAGGCCTCTCCACCAGGAATGTAACACAATACCGACAAAGATATAAACCACAAATACTCCATAGCATAAAACCACATTCACCATTTGTTATTTAAAAAAGTGGGCCTGGCAGCGTGATGATGTCAGCACTAGCCCCGCCCCAACGTGTTTCATTGTAGATGAGGATCAGCTGTTGGTTTTGTGGTTTGTGGTTTGTGTTTTGGCAGGAAAAAGTCTTTATCATGAAAAAAAAAAGAAAGAAAAGGCAATCTAAAACCACTATGACCCTCAGCCCATCACTAGCGCACGGAATCCAGACGGTTGTCTAGTTCACGCACCGCGGCTATACATAAAATGGCGCTTTATAATTAGACATGGCTGATCTCCCGTATGCGTTCAATTCTCTTGCGAGTAAAGCTCTCCAATCCTTTGTTCCGCAGCTTGTTATTTTATGTAAAGAATATGTGAATGTTAATATTATTAATAATAATAATAATAATTATCTTTTTAGTATTTAACACGAGCGCATTGAACGCAAGAAAAACAAACAAAGGGCTGAAGTGCTTAAAACAGCTCTGCAACAAGCTTTATTAGTTCTACAAAAGAGACGCACGTTCCTAATTAGAAAATAAAAAATATATAAAATGGAACCTTCGGGATTAATACACTAATTATAAAATGTATAAAAGAGAACCATTCTAGGCCCTGCTAATTCAAGATTATGAGTATTTATAATTATTAGAATTATGAGGACTTATGAAAGCTTTCTTATTCAGCTTCACTTACTGTTCTGTATCTAACTGTCCAGCTTAAAGTGGACCTGTCATGTCATCAGTCTGCTGCAGGCAAGATGAAGAATTCCCTCAGTCTCCCCTCTCCCAGTGACATTGCCTAGGCTGAGATGATGTCATCAGTCTGCTGCAGGCAGAAGGAAGCTTTCCATCTGTCTTTCCTCCCCAGTGATAATGTCTAGGCTGAGATTAGGTCATCGGTCTGCTGCAGGCTGGTGGAAGCATTTCCTCAGTTTCCCCTTTCCCAGTGACATTGCCTAGGCTAAGATGATGTCATCAGTCTGCTGCAGGCAGAAGGAAGCATTTCATCTGTCTTCTCTCCTCAGTGATATTGTCTAGGCTGAGATTATGTCATCGGTCTGTTGCAGGCAAGATGAAGAATTTCCTCAGTCTCCCCTCCCCCCAGTGATATTGCCTAGATTGAGATGTTTGCCTCCACCTCTTCAACTTTTGGGCAATTTTTTTTTTTTTTTGGGAGGGGGCGCGGGGGTTAAGTGGGTACCTGGTTTTGATAGGTACTCGCTCCCACTTCTGCCCAGGTAGCCTAGGTAGTCAAATATTTGCTCCCCCCGGGACATATCACAGGTCCCAGGATACTGCGGGACCATTCACAAAGCGCAGTGCACCTCACACATGCGCAGTGGGGAGCAGGTTGTGAAGCTGCAAGGAGTCAGAGATGGGCTTCCCATTAGCATGGCAGCGCGGGGGACCGGAACTTTGGTAAAGAACAGGCCCGGGTGAGAACGCTGAAACCCTAGCAGTGGTGGCTGGTGCTTAATAATCTGGGGGGGGGGGTGGCAAATAAACCTGCCCCCTCCCCCTCGCACAGCCGCAACACCCCCCCGCGGGAGATGGACGAGGTGGCAGGGGTTGAAGCCTTATCATGAGGAAGGAAGATGACACGGAGGGCTGCTGCTCCTCGCTCCAGGAAGAGCCAAGACTTCCGAACAGGAATTGGGTCCTGGGACCCGATTGGCCAGGAGTCCTAAGTCTCCCTGGCCAATCAGATCTCAGGACTCGCTTTCTGATTGATCGGGGAGGAGAATCAGAAAGACTATAGGGAATATTAACTCGCTATTGTCACACAACGGGGTGGGCTCAGGGCGCAGTGCTCTGCGCCCCGAGCCCACCCTTTTTTTTAGCCAATTAGGGCCTCAAGCTCTAGTCATGTGTTTAAAAAAAAACAAAAAACATTGAAATCCATATGTACGGCGCCTTGTATGTAGATTAGGGGCCAGGTGCATTAATTAGGGGGGGGGTGCCCCTTATGGACGGGCCGCCACTGATTCCTAGACAGGTAGGCGTCTTTAATAAAAGTCAGCAACTACAGTATTTGAAGCTGCTGACCTAATTTTTTGGGGGGGGGGGACTGAAGATCCTCCTATTGGTGCAAGTGAATGGCGAAGAGAATAGAGCTGGAGCTCATTCAATTTAAATTCTTGCCTTGTCTGAAGCAGGAGGAAGAGGAATGTATGCCGCCATAAAAACGCTCGTTGGAGCCGAATGACTTAATGTATCATATTAGGAGGAGTAGATTATGATGTTAGACTGTAAGCTCCCCAGATTGCGGTCGTTTCGGCACACCGGAATCTCTTCCCGCGGTAGGCGCACACCCTTCCAAATCTTCATAAGAACTAAGAAACGATTCCAATCTATTTCAAAAGGGAGGAATCAGTTCATTTCAGTTCCAATCCCGCGCTCCCTCCATCCCTGCCCCTCGCCATTCGTTCTGCAAATATTTCATCATCTTGGAGAAAAAGGGCAGCTTCTTTGCGAAAAAAAATATTTTCAATGAAATTAACCGGGATCTGCGACGCCGCGTCTTTTAAACCCATAATCCCTTCTAACGGTGAAGCGGAGGAATGCTGTGTTTAAAAAAGGATTTTGGTGGTGGCGGGCGGACAAAAAAAAAAAAAAATGATGATCTGAATACATTTCACTTTGCAATTCTGTGCAGTCATTAAGCTGTTATTGCGAGTTAAGAGAGGCGCGGATGGAAGGGCTTGATGTCAGCCATTGCCCTCTGTCGCTTTGTACGCTGCGAAAATGTTGCCAGGACAACATTGAAAGGTCTTGCCGAAGGAGAGGGAGGGTTGGGGGGGGGGGGGGGGGGGGGAATGACCGGATTTGGATATGGCTGCTCTGGCACCACTCATTAGATGTGGCAGGCTGTTATCAGGAAGGATGTTGTGATCGGGACGTCAACGGGTTGACATCAGGGGTCACCCGGGACCTGTCCAAGATAGTTCATTTTTATACACTAATGGAAGCAGGACTAATTCCAAGATACAAGAATAATACATCGCCCGGCAATCTGATTCCTATTATGGGGATGTTCCTTAAAAGGACAACTCCAGCTAAAGAGCTGAATTTACATTTCAAACACATACACTATATTGTCAAAAGTATTGGGACGCCTGCCTTTACACACACACGAAATTTAATGGCATCCCAGTCTTAGTCCGTAGGGTTCAATATTGAGTTGGCCCACCCTTGGCAGCTATAACAGCTTCAACTCTTCTGGGAAGGCGGTCCACAAGGTTTTACGAGGGTGTCTATGGGAATGTTTGACCATTCTTCCAGAAGTGCGTTTGTGAGGTCAGGCACTGATGTTGGACGAGAAGGCCTGGCTCGCAGTCTCTGCTCTAATTCATCACATAGGTGTTCTATCAGGTTGAGATTAGGATTCTGTACAGGCCAGTCAAGTTCCTCCACCCCAAACTCGCTTATCCATGTCTTTATGGACCTTGCTTTGTGCATGAAGAGGGTAAATGGTGCTTTATAACTTTTTTGGAGGTAGCAGAACTAAGGGTAAAACTAGGGAAGATGGAGGAGTTGGGCTTTACATATCTATATATAGTTAGTGGGGTCCCTCTTCTCCAGTATTGGCAGTGGGAGAAGGATCATGGGGGAAGTTCAGGGTATGAAGAGGGTAGTTAGTGTTTAACTTTTCTGGGGGTTATTTTACTGGGGGGAGAACTGGAGAAGGAGGAGTTGGACTCTAATGCCGCGTACACACGGTCTGACTTTCCGACCGGAAATGTTGGATGTGAGCTTGTTGGCGGAAAGTTTGACCGTGTGTACGCTCCATCGAACATTTGTTGTTGTCGGACTTTCCGCCAACAAATATTTGCTAGCAGGGTCTCAAAGTTTCCACCAACAAAACCGATCGGGTGTATACAAGTCCGTCGCACAAAAGTTCACACATGCTCGGAATCAAGTATGAGCCGGAAGCGCTCGGTCTTTTAAAACTAGCGTTCGTAATGGAGACATCACATGACTATTGAACTTCCTCTTTACCGGCTCGTCATACGTCACAGCGTTCCCACGTTCGTAATTGTTGGCCAACATTTGTGTGACTGTGTGTGTGCAAGACAAGTTGGAGCCAACAACCTACGAACAAAATTCCACGGTTTTGTTGTCGTGTGTACGGGGCATTACGATTAAACACATCCTTAGGTTAGCAGGGTATTTCCTCTTCTTCTCTGGTATTGGCAGTGGGTAGTCCTCAATGCAGCAGAAATGGGCCATGATGGCTTTGGCCCAGAGGAAGCGGGTTGAATGAAGTTGGGTAACTAACAGTGGGGGGAAGGACTAGAGGGGGAAGTTCTGGAGTGTGAAGAGGGTAAGTACTGGGAGCAAAACTGGTGAAGGTTGAGTTGGGTTTTAACAATTAGACCCATCCTTATGCTAGTGGGGTCCTTACTTTTCTTCTCCAGCATTGGCAGTGGGTGGTCCTCAATGCAGCAGAAATTGGGACAATGATGATCTGGGCTAACAGAGAGAGAGTTGAATGAAGTTGGGTGGTTGGCAACAGAGGACGGGGGGGGGGGGGGGGGGAGTTCTGGAGTGTGAAGAGCTTCTTAAATATACTTTTTTTATTGGGTGGCACAAATAGGGGAAAAACTGGGGAAGGTGGAGCTGGGCTTTAACAATTGGACATATTTTTATGATAGCAGGGTCCTTCCTCTTCTTCTCTGGTATTGGCAGTTGGTGTCCTCAATGCAACAGAGAATGGGGCCATGACGGCCTGGGTTCACAGGATGAGGGTTGAGCAACCAGCAGCGGGGAAGGACTAGCGGGGGATGTTCTGGAGTGTGAAGAGATTGAGTAGGGCTTTAACTTTTTTGCGAGCTGACAGAACCAAGGGGGAAACTGGGGAAGATGGCCTGGGCCTTAACAATTAGACTAGGGGTTCCTTGAGCAATTTCTGCCTCTCAGATAGGTTCCCACTGACACCATTGATCCATTCAGCTATCTATAAAGGGGCTAATTCTTCCTAATGAGCACAAGTGTAAGGAGCATTCTTTCCACTGACCATCACACTAATGTACAGTATCAAGAGTTGTAGATATAGTCATTTTTAGCAGGGCTTCTCAGAGACCGGAACGTTATTTCAAGGGTTCCTCTGTGTTAAAAAAGGTTGAGAAAGGCCAAATTATCATTCTAGCAGGGTCTTTCCTCTTCTTCTCTGGCATTGGCAGTGGTTAGTCCTCCATGCAACAGAGAACGGGGCCAAGATGGCCTGGGCTCATAGAAAGTGGGCTGAATGAAGTTGGGTGACGAGCAGCAGGGAAGAACATAGAAGGACATTTTTGGAGCATGAAGTGGGTGGGTAGTCGTTTTTTAACGTTTTGTTATTAGGCAGAAATAAGAGAAGAACTAGGGAAGGTGGAGTTAGTTTGGCTTTAACAATTACACACATCCTTGGTATTAAATGATTATCAGCATTTTTCAACACCCATACGTCATATTTTGAAGATTTACTCAAGTGGGAACACTTCTGCAACTGTCACAGATATCGTGACATTATTAATCACTCGAGGCTACGTTAGGGAAATCTGGAAAACATGAACTGCTGAGGGTCCTGAAGGACTGAGGAGGTCTACATTCCATTGGAGGTCACGCCTGCTGCTCTTTTGATTCTTCACAGAATGGGAAATAAATGGCGCACTGTAAAGCCAAGCACAGTCTGTTTGTGTCACATTGCATCCACTTGCGTGGTGTAATAAAGCACCGTAATTCTCACATAAATGGGAAACAAGGGGACACATTAGTTCTGGCTAAGTAAACTCACAGAATATTTGCAAATTGTTGCATTATTTTTCCTGTTTTGTTTTCTAATGGAACATTTGAAATCTGTTGTAACAGATTTGTTCTGAGTGGTTTGCAATGAGGCGACTGCGGATCTGAAGAAGACGTTTTAAGCTATTCAAAGACATGAGGTGACAGTTTCCCAATCTGTCCTGCAACAAGCAATCTTCTCATGTCCTCCCAGTCGCCATCAGCCATCCATATGTAGCAAAATGCACTACAATTGTAAAGCACAGTATCCTGGGTCTTTCAAAGCCTCACCTGCCCCTCTAGTGCTCAGTGTATCAGGTGATATATTCGTGTGCCCAGCAGAAAAGACTGTGGGCTGAGCAGTTCTCCTGCCAGATAATTGCTATACCTGATTATGTACCCAGACTACATATCCCAGGGATCTTTTGCTGCTGTTAGGAAGATTGCTGGGAGTAGCTATAAAAGGAGCGGAAAGCCCGTTTGGCGCTCTCTTCCTTCCGGGCCTGATGCAAAACGAACCTCTCCGTGAAAACACAAGAAGGGAGGTCGTGGCCTACCATGCGGAGTTCCACCCTCCAACCCATAACCCCAGGAGCCTGGCTCTGTCGTTTGCTGTCGGACATCCCTCCAGCACCACTCCGGTCACCTGCCTTTAAGTGTGTGTCAAGCTTCACATCAGGAGATCGAGACAGCGGATCCGCTGCACGAGTGTCCCACATGAGTTCCTGACTGGAAGACATCAGAATGGTCTGGTCATTGGTGAGAGGGCAAATTGTCCAACCTTTATCCATCCTTTGTCACAGTTACACTGGGACCCCTTGCAGGGACACCTTCACGCCAGGAATGCTTTACTGAATTTATTTGAACATTGTGCTTTCCACACTACAAGAAATCCACTGGTTTACCACTACACCTAATCGGATTACAGTTAACGAGCTCCCACGTACCTATGAAGAACATCAGATCTGCAACGTGGACTTTATTGCCATTACTGATAAAAGAGCCCTTCCTCATATTATCATTCTTTATGATAGCAGTATAGGCTGGCCAGATTCCTTCTCTTTCAGAGTGTCAGTACAGTCAGTTAGCTGTAACATCTTTTTTGGGAGGTAACCCTATTTCTCAAAGAATATTGTCTTGTGCCTTTTTGGAGGAATTCTTTTGCTGAGTTGGCGCTGTTGCCAAAACTCAGCAGATCTATTACCCCCCCCCCTCCTTTTGTAACAACCTTCTTCTTTATTCGTTCCAGTAAAATATTTTTAGAGCCTAAATACGCAAAGTGTCTGATTTATTACTCTACAGCACGCAAGGCTGTCTGAACCCAGAGTGTCAGGTGGGTTGGAATGTTCACTAGGTCACGGCCATGCAGATGAGCAGGTAATTCTAAGCAGTCCTCTAGGGGGCAGTGCTACACATAGTACAGTATAAATAAGAGGTTTTGCGGTAAGTACCAGCAGACACGGGATGCCAGTCACTCATACTGGCTTTGTGCAGGTGGTAATATACATTAAATATATAAGTAAAACTAGTGTTGTGCTGAGCAAAGTATCATAAACCAAAATCACAAAAAAACTAAAGTGGAAGAAGTCAGGTTTTCTGTGACAACGCATAGGGCGGAGCCGGGTAACGTCATCACGCGCCATTACGGCCTATACATTTTATGCTCATGTGAGTGCATCCTTCTTAACGTTTGTTGCATTATTTTAATACTACACTATGGGAGTGTGTTATTGATCTTTATCAATGTAACGGTACCCCCGTAGGGGCTGCTTAATGAAGTGACCCACCTGTCACCCAGCCTAGCTCAGCATTCACTTCCCAATCACCTTGGAGGCAATGAACAGTCCATATATTTGTTTTTTTTGTATTTTTATTGATGAATTGGACTTGGATAGGGATAGGGATATATGGGATGCCCAGTAGAATGAACAATTGGTTGATTGTATCTCAATCGTTTGGGACAGCTATATGCACTCTACAGCTCCAGTCTCCTTCAGCACAACACTTGCTTGCAGACTATTTCTCTCTCTCTCTCTCCTGCACAACTCTTCACTTCCAGGTGCAGGTAGCACATGGTTAGGCCCAACACTGACTCAGTCAGGCCCTAGAAATTGCCATTTGCAGGCAGGGACCGTGGGCCCCTTTAATGTAGCAAAAAGAATAGGAAGCCTTTGTGTGCTAGCTGACCTATGGTGGACTACTGCTCCCAGTCAGCCCTGCTCAGGCCCTGCCAGCCCTCCTGGCTGCAGCTACCTGACTCCACCGCCTGTGACATTGCAATCCTTACTGGCTCCACACCCAGCTCTGACTGTTTTCCTCTCAGTCCTCTCTGGCATGCCTCTCCAGTCCTCCCGATAGCACATGCCACTCACCAGCCCTTCTGGCTGCAAACCGTTGGTTCCCTCCTGAAGACTTGCCCGGCCGTACTGGCTCCCGCTGTCCTCTGACTTCTCTCTGTGCCTTCTGTTCAGATCCTTCATGCATTTTTGAAGGGACCTGTCCTACACCCGAGTCCCCAGGCCCAAGGTCACTCCCTCACCCTAGAATGGGGAGCGCCCTCAAAGGCCCCGACAGCCTAGCACTCCATCCTCAGTTCCTCCACCCAACAACTCCTCCCCAGCTGGGCTGACGCTGGGTATATCAAGGAGACCTGCCCTCTGCCAATCCTAGTTGGGGACTGGTCAGGGCTCCCTGAGACACCCCAGACCACCTCTCTTCCCTGCCTCTCTTCTAGAATCCTCTAGAAGGAAAGGAAGGTGACAGTGGAGTGATGCTGTTTGTGAGTCACCAGCCTACTCCGAACCACTCCCAGCCCACACAGATCAAAACAAACAGGCCTAGCTTCAAGCTAGGCCTGCCTAAATTTACCTGCTCTAACCCAAAAACCTTACCTCTAGTCCCTACCTAAGTAGAGGGTGCTACATCAATAAGGATTAACTGTATACAACGGACCCCCGAACCCTTAAAGGGGCAGAACCCAGACAGGTGGGGAGACCATTGTCGGGGGGAGAAAATGGGACCTGGATGATCTAATATTGTAAGTGTCCTCAAGCACTTAAGACCTATGTGGTGTGGATCATAGTTGGAAGGTGAGGGCACGGTTTGCACGGTAGCGGTGAAGCACATGTGGATTGGTGGTCAGTGGAGATTGTTCACCAAAAAGAAGAATCAATTATTGTTGTTGACCAATGTTTTGATTTGGAATGACATAATCACGAATAGACATTATAAAAAAAGTGCATTTTATATCAGAACGTCTGTTAGTGATTACGTCATTCCAAATAACTCTGGTGAACAACAATAATCAATTCTTCTCCACTGACCACCAATCCACACGTACAGCTACAGTGCCTTCACAACTATGGCCCACATCACATAGGACAGGTCTTGAGGACACTTTCAATATTATTAGATCATCCAGGTCCCATTTTTTTTCTACTCCCAATGGTCTCTCCACCAGTCTGGGTGTCTGCCCCTTTAAGGGGTCAGGGGTCAGCTGTATACACTCAATCCCCATTGATAAAGCTCAATAACATACTCACATAGTGCAGTATTAAAATAATGCAGCAAAATGTATAAGTATGCACTCACATGGACATAAAATGTATAGGCTTATGTGGATCAGACTCGGAGGGGAAAAGGCAGCACCTCCCTTCCAGTCATGGTGCGCGATGTCATCACCCGGCTCCGCCCTTACGCGTTACGTCACAACAACGGGCCTTCTGCCACTGTATGAGTTAGTTTTTTGTGTTTTTGATTTATGATACTTTAATCAGGGCGACACTGGTTTTACTTACTTACTGTATATATGTGGGAACACATATTGCTGTCAGCAGCAGTTAATAAGGATTTTATGCAATTGCCACTTTTCACTGTATTTTTAGTTTAATAGATTGACTGTGCAGAAGGAGTAGAAAATGTGTGCATTTATAGACATTGTCAGCCACAATCACCACAGTTATCTGCTAATAAAATGGTATGGGCAGGCTGTGGTCGCCCTCCTTCTTCCCTTTTATTGATATAAACCTGAAAAGCAAGTTGAGCAGAACATACATGTTTATGGAGTGCTCTGCCATTGTGGAATTCTTTTTTTTTTGCCAGAGAGCATTTAGATTGTGCTCGTAAACCCGACACCATTGAAAGACAGCACACTGTCAGATACTTCACTGAGAACTATTATCAGAGAAACATCTGGCCTCCACGATCCAGATGGAGATGGACCACTTGGCTGATGGTGATGCAGCGGCACATCTGGTTTATGCTGGAATCTCTATGTGAAATAACAAGCACTTCTGGCCGTAAGGAGCGGTTGTTATCCCCCCCTTATGGCCTGATCCTCATCTGATTGGGGCAATACAGATGGATTCTGACCAGGTTTGTTAAGTCTATATAATGTTAAATGATCCAGGGCAATCGATGAGAACCTGACCTGGCCTAAAAAGTATATTAGTGTATTTGAACTGGAATGAGCAGCAAACATATGTGATGGAGAGTCCAAGTATGTTTTTATTATTGCACAAATGGCGGAAGTAGAACCGCAAAAGGCCAAAGCATTTCGGGGGGCCAGACAACCCCCCCTTCATTGGGGCTTTCACATCTATCAATCTATCTATTCAACGCGAGTGAAAGAGATCTGTTATACAGCCTTGCAATTTTTTTTCTAAATACCAGTTCTGTGGGCTCTGGTCCTGCTTTCTCACCTAGGTGGGAATGACGTCCCCCCGTCACACGGCACATGTGCCCGGCAATCTCAGACATACTGCGCATGTGAAGTGGCACATATACAGGGGGCTGTGTGCAAGAACCCGGGAGAGACATCCAGCTCTATGACGAGTTTTCCTTGTCAATTTAGAAGATGATGGTATGGGATGGTGGGGGAGCATCAGGTTTCAGAAGACCAGTGTCAGTCCACTGCTGTGAGAATGGGACTTAGCTTGCCCTGGATCAGTTCCATGAGTTTCCATGGTGTGGACATGCTGGCCACCAGCACTATGACAACTAATGATGCTCTAGGGCAGTTTGTTGCTATAGTGTTGGCCGCCAGCTTGCGGAAACTCATTGCGCTGATCCAGGGCAGGCATCATGCAGAGCTGCCCTTAGCATTCAGAAGAGTTTGTCTCCTCCAGACCTGCTCCACCTCCTGCCTTCTGCCACACTGCTGGAGCCAAATGGTAGGGCTGTGATGAGAAGAGGGTACTGTGTGATTACGGAAGCTGTGTGATGAGGGGACTCCGATAGGAAAACTTGATGATGGGCGGACCTCTGATGTGATGGGAGGACCCTTAATGTGAAGGGGAGGGGCCCCTGTTCTGATTGAGGGGGGGATCCCTGATGTGATGGGGAACCTCTGATGGTGAAGGAGGGCCTCTGATGTGATGGGGGAACCTCTGATGTGATATGGAACCTATGAAGTGAAGGGGGGGGGGGGGACCTTACATGTGAAGGGTGAACTCAGATGGGAAGGTGAGGGGGCTCTGATGTGATGGGGGAACCTTTGATGGGAAGGAGGTTCTCTGATTTAATGGGGGAACCTCTTATGTGAAGGGAGGACCTTACATGTGAAAGGGGACCTCAGATGGGAAGGGGACGGGGCTCTGATGTGATGGGGGAAAGCTCTGATGAGAAGGGGGCCTCTGATATGATAGGGAACCTATGAAGTGAAGGGGGGACCTTACGTGCGAAGGGGGAACTCAGATGGGAAGGTGAGGGGGCTCTGATGTGATGGGGGAACCTTTGATGGGAAGGAGGTTCTCTGATGTGATGGGGGAACCTCTTATGTGAAGGGGGGACCTTACATGTGAAAGAGGACCTCAGATGGGAAGGGGAGGGGGCTCTGATGTGATAGGAAACCTATGAAGTGAAGGGGGGACTTTACATGTGAAGGGGGACCTCAGATGGTAAGGGGAGGAGGCTCTGATGTGATGGGGGGACCTCTGATGAGAAGGGGGCATCCAATATGATGGGGGGACCCTTGATGTGATGGGGAAGCTCTGAAGTAGTGGAGGGACCTCTGATGTGATGGGGGACCTCTGACATGAAGGGGAGGGGGGCTCTGATGTGATGGGGGAACCTCTGATGAGAAGGGGGCCTCTAATATGATGGGGGGACCCTTGATGTGATGGGGAAGTTCTGTAGTGGAGGGACCTCTGAAATGAAGGGGAGGGGGCTCTGATGTGTCGGTGGAACCTTTGATGGGAAGGAGGGCCTCTGATGTGATAGGGGACGCTTGATGTTATTGGGGGACCCTTGATGTGAAGAGGAGGGGGCTCTGATGTGATGGGGAGACCTGATGAGATGGGGGGAAGGGACGTCTAATGTGAAGGTCATTTCTTCAAGGTGGTTGTGTGCATTGTTCCAGGCTCAGGTTGGTTTTCCATTAATAATTAACATTTACATTTTTGGACTGGGGTGCCTCAGGATTTTACATACTTTTAAAGGGTGCCACGCCTGAAAAGTGCTGCACCAGACAAGACTGGATTTGCTGGCCATGTGAGTATATTTTTCGAGCATAGTCAGTGGTCAAGGTGAGAGGGCAAGAAAAAAAACAAAAAGGGGGACATGAAGTTCCTCTTCAAGCTGCTCCAATTCACATGAAAATCTTTAAAAAAAAGGCCTGGATTCCCTTTAATTTCGTCCGGTACACCCGGCTCCGGTCCCCGATGCTCAGGAGGTTATTCCAGTATAGAGAAGAGCCCCTTCTAGGATTCTGGTCACAGGTCTTGTTAGCCGTTTTCTCAGAAGACTCCAATGCCCCGGATTACTTTCCCGCCTGTTACAGTGAGTATTGTGTGTACATAGCAGCTGCCGGGATAAATGAAATTTATTATCCTTCTGTGTGAGTGGATAGCCAGTCTTTACGGCAATAACCTTCCCGACTGAAATGGTATGTACCCAAGTATGCCGTTTAAAACATCACTCTGCTCTGTGTTTACGAGAAAAAAATTTCAGCAGATTATAAATATTAAATTAGAAACTATAAGATATCACAAACCTCAGCAAATCAAATATTACCAAGCATGAGTGTGTTCATCACACAAATCATCAAAGTCATTAAATGTAACCTGAGCACGCTGGCGCTAATACTAGTAATCAAATCATGGGGTAACTCTTGCAGCAGAGAAAGAAATGAAATATTGACGGAGTGCTTTAGAACAGTGGCCACAGTCAAAAAAAAATGAAAACTGCGGAAAACTGCCTTGAAGTTACAATAAATAAAATTTATAAGCTATAACTAAATTATGGCTTAAAGGTGCATGCCTGAAGAACACGAAAATATTCCATCTACACTAACTCAAGGGATAACTGCCAAAACAGGACTTCTCTTGTGCGCCATGTTCTCCTCTTTGAACCCAACAGCCATGGTGGACAGTATTCTTATCTTTTGAGTGGGCCCCACCACCGACAATGTTTATGCCAGACCAGAGCACCCCCCCAACTCTCTCCTGCAATAGGAAAGAGATGCGGTACCCTACACTTGAAGGATAGAGAGGCTCCACCGTCTTAGGTGCTCACATAGTTCCAGCTAGAGGCCCTCCACAGTTCTTCCCAGTTTAAAGTTCTCTTCTTCGACCTGAGAATAGAGTTACTGTACCGTCCAAACTCATTTTTAATGGGGAGATGCTGACCAGCACTTACACTTTCCTCAGTACACCTTTCGGGGTAGGTTCAGTATAAGTTCCATTGGAGAACCCATTTAAGGCAACCTATACCGAACCTACCCCGAAAGGTGTACTCCACTTGGCACGATACCCTACATACTGATCTCTTATAGGCTTTCTTTTTCCATCAACCTCCACCAATAACTTTCTATCTCTTCCGACCCAGGTTTATAAAGGGATAAACTAGTTCTGCCCATAATCCATGCCCAGGGGTGGGGTTTGCCTTAAAGAGGTACTAACCCCTGCTTACATGTATGCTCCAGAATACAAGCACCTTCTATTAACTCAATCTGGCCTTAATCCCTTACCACCCACAGTTAATGCCTATAGAGACTGCTCCTTACTTAGCAGCCGATCAGCCATTTATTGTACACCCTTAAAAAGGACAGCTTTGTGTGCACCACCTTACAGATAGGCCCCAGCGACAGCCAGCTAATACCGAGAGTTGGGCGCCAGGTTCTTTGTAGTCAGCTTGCCTTACCACAATATACTTTAACATCCAGCAGTCTGTGGCATATTATCTGTGTACTGTTATAGAGTAGTAGCATACGTAAGCCTGGTTCACACTACTATTTTTCTTTCTCATTCAACCCAGTGGGCCGAAAGAAAAAAAAAACTGAAGAGTTCAGGAGGAGATGATGTACTAACAATCCAATGTTAGTGCAGCAATCTCCCTTGCTGAGTTATTACGTGACAGGGGACAGCCCCCGTTAGAACACACCGGTCAGCACTTTCAGCCATTGGGTGAGAGCGCTAATCGGGTGTCGATCGGCAAACCTTTTTCAGTTATGTCTCTTTGACCAAAGCTGGGCGCACACACACACTCCAACATACAACCAGGTGTTAATGGGGACAGAACCGCTTAAAGATCTGTGGCAGAGCAGAGAACCAAGTGTATCCTGCAGTGGTACATTATTATGGGAGATTGGCGGGGGGGGGGGTCCACTTTAATGCAGCTGCAGTGTCTCAAGGGTGGCAGCAATAGTTCACATCTATATGACGTTTCTTTCATAAGCTACTTTTAAAGAGCAGATACGGTAGTGTCAAGCAACGGAGGGATCTAGTGGTTTGAGGTGTATTTAATGATTCTGCAAAGGAAAATAAAAAAAAGAGGTCTGTGCTCCTCTACCAAGAGAAGTGTTCAATATCTAATGTGATATCTCCTGCCCATGGGCGACTTCCTCACTCAGTACAAAGGATTGTAATCCACCATGATGAAAGGGTTGTCTATCAGAACCTCCAAGAAGGACCTCTACAAGGCATTCAACTTATTCCATGTCAGAAAAAGGTGTCTGTTCTGTACGATTACATATATATTCTTCCATTCTTTTTCAAACAGGCAATGGAAAGTGAAGGCTGGATTTTTTTGGTTGCTCAAGGTAAAGAGCTCCTGTCTAAACTGGCCTTTGTAAGAGGAGGCAACTGACATTAGAGGCTCAAACTACCTTATGAAAAGAATTGCAACAGAGAAAAGCTGCGCTTTTTCCATACAGCATTGTACTTCGAAACAGCAACTCTGTGAGATACGCACAGTAACAATTATAATCCCAAATTTGAGTTGTGCCAAGTCCCAATAAAAAAAAAGTGAAAATAAATGTAAATAAAATAAAAAGTCCAAAGTTGTGATGAAACAAAGTCCTTCAAAACGGTATGCACAACATCCATCACCAAAAAAGTGCATAATCCTTTGTTAACACCTCCACCTTTAAAGAGTGCTTGCTTACCAGTTTGCAAGGACCTCCTATTGCAGAAGGTCAGTATCGCTTAGCCCAACTCTATAATGGGGTTATACCTTATGAAAAGAGGCGATTAGTCACACGGTCTATGAGGACTGCATCTGGGGAACATAGATTGAAATGTTGTGAAGCTTGTAAAATAATACAACAAAAGAAATAGAATTCTATTCTCCTGAGAGGTAGGGAAGTCGGAAGTTCAGTGAAAAACCACTTTATCCATCAGCCTTTTACATTGCTAGCCTTTAAAGCAGGCCTTCACCCAAAAGGGAAAGTTCTGTTTTATTCTGTTTCTAGTTGCCCAATTAAACCAATGGCCACCCATGTAAGGGGCATTCTTCCCACTAATTACCAATGAAAATTAGCATTCTTCCCACTGGACACCAATGTAAGGAAGATTCTTCTCAATGACCACCAATGTAAGGAGGATTCTTCCCACTGATCAGCAATATAAGGAACATTCTTCCCACTGATCACCAATGTAAGGAACATTCTTCTCACTGATCACCAATGTAAGTAACATTCTTCTCACTGATCACCAATGTAAGTAACATTCTTCTCACTGATCACCAATGTAAGGAACATTCTTCTCACTGATCACCAATGTAATTAACATTCTTCCCACTGATCACCAATGTAAGGAACATTCTTCTCACTGATCACCAATGTAAGGAACATTCTTCTCACTGATCACCAATGTAAGGAACATTCTTCTCACTGATCACCAATGTAAGGAACATTCTTCTCACTGATCACCAATGTAAGGAACATTCTTCTCACTGACCTCCAATGTAAGGAACATTCTTCTCACTGATCACCAATGTAAGGAACATTCTTCTCACTGATCACCAATGTAAGGAACATTCTTCTCACTGATCACCAATGTAAGGAACATTCTTCTCACTGACCTCCAATGTAAGGAACATTCTTCTCACTGATCACCAATGTAAGGAACATTCTTCCCACTGATCACCAATGTAAGGAACATTCTTCCCACTGATCACCAATGTAAGGAACATTCTTCTCACTGATCACCAATGTAAGGAACATTCTTCTCACTGACCTCCAATGTAAGGGACATTCTTCTCACTGATCACCAATGTAAGGAACATTCTTCTCACTGATCACCAATGTAAGGAACATTCTTCTCACTGATCACCAATGTAAGGAACATTCTTCTCACTGATCACCAATGTAAGGAACATTCTTCCCACTGATCACCAATGTAAGGAACATTCTTCTCACTGATTACCAATGTAAGGAACATTCTTCTCACTGATCACCAATGTAAGGAACATTCTTCTCACTGACCACCAATGTAAGGAACATTCTTCTCACTGATCACCAATGTAAGGAACATTCTTCCCACTGATCACCAATGTAAGGATCATTCTTCCCACTGATCACCAATGTAAAAAACATTCTTCCCACTGATCACCAATATAAGGAACATTCTTCTCACTGATCACCAATGTAAGGAACATTCTTCCCACTGATCACCAATATAAGGAACATTCTTCTCACTGATCACCAATGTAACGAGGATTCTTCCCACTGACCTCCAATGTAAGGAACATTCTTCTCACTGATCTCCAATGTAAGGAACATTCTTCCCACTGACCATCAATGTAAGGAACATTCTTCCCACTGATCACCAATGTAAGGAACATTCTTCCCACTGACCATCAATGTAAGGAGCATTCTTCCCACTGATCACCAATGTAAGGAACATTCTTCTCACTGATCACCAATGTAAGGAACATTCTTCCCACTGATCACCAATGTAAGGAACATTCTTCCCACTGATCACCAATGTAAGGAACATTCTTCCCACTGACCATCAATGTAAGGGGTATTTTTTCCTCTGCCCTCCAGTGTAAAGAGACTACCTCCCATTAACCACAAATGTGGTGTGGATTACGTACCACTTTTTGTATATAAAATCATAGGACCTGAATAATAGTGGAAGGGTTCCTCGGCTGTAAAATGGTTAAGAAAGGCTGCTATAAAGTGTGGGAAAACCAAAGACCCCACACAAACTCCATGCAGATAGAGGTGAGAAGCAACATCAGAAGCCAAGTTCTGCTCAGTGACAATACCCGATAGGAGGAAATAATAACGTAAAGCACAGAAATAAAAACTTTCACAACATAATATAAAAAAAAAAAAATTCACAACCAACCAAACTTTGGTCTAAATTGCTTATCAAGCACCGAGAAAACTTCACGCACCCGTCATAGACGTTCCTGAAAAGCCATAGCTGGCAATAGTCCTCGTCATCTTCTCTGTGTGAGATGAGCCCGTTAATCTGCAGACTTTTGCTCACGCCTCCTTTCTTGCTGACACAAATGTCTTCTGCTCAGCAGAGCATAATTTTCTATTTGTCAAGCATTTATGATGGCGGAATTTTTATTTCATAATAAGCATAAACTTTCCGCCGGGGCTAAAAAACTGCTTTTTATCACGGATAATGAAATCCGTGAGGCCGCCCGTCACCTGGCGGAGAGGACAAACCTGCTTTTTTCCCCAGATTCTGTTTGAAAGACGCCAAAAAGCAAAAACAAAAAAAAAAAAAAAAACACAAAGAATAAATGTAACTTGTAACAAATAAAAGGCAACAGGAAGCCCGGTATGGGACCGGAGAAATGCCAGCCGATGTCTACACGTGAATATAGATCTGGTGAAGAAAGGAAATTAGAGGAGCTCATTGTGATGAAGGAAATACAAAGAGAGCAAGACCTGAAAACATCGATTCCGGTGTCTGTGCCGATTTGCCGCCAGCATAGAGAGATAAAGGTTGTATACATGATTGGCATTTACAGGGATAATGTGCTTATGTCGAAGGTATTGTTGATTCAAAGTTGAATATTAATAATGAAAGGAAAAAAAAAATAAAAAAACGGCAAACGATCACAAGTAAGAGCCGCACTTAATGCTTCTTGCACAATTAAGGATTCGATTGGCTCGGAACAAAAATGCTACACGGGGAACTTTTACTTTGGAAAGAAAATAGAAAATGCTGAGCGGTAGTTAAAGCTGATCTTCGGGCTCAGGGGTGGGCAGAAGGGCGCAGCGGTAGGAAGGGCGCCCCCCCCCACGCAATCCCCAGATCAGTGGCTAGCGACCAGCAGGGCGTAGATTGGGGGGTCAGCAATCTGTAGATCGCGATCTACCAGTAGATGGTGGACAGGTGACTGGTTGATTGTGGTCTGGGCTTGCTGACCCACCATTCCAGAGCATCAGACCGCAATGCAGAGGGACCACTTGTAAAGTTAGAGCTGTAGTAGGGAGCAAGAGCTAAATAAGCCAATGTCTCCTCTGTAGTGCCGGCTCCTGATCATGCCGAGTGATACCAACTGCCTTCCACCTCTTATCCCGGCCAGCGGACTCCAGAGTGTTGCCAGCAGCAGGAAAGAAGAGATCTTCAGGTCAGTGCGGGCGTAATAGTATAGGGCTGCGGTTTACCCACACCGCGGGGGCAGTGAAGTGTACCTTCAGCTTTCCTGCGCTTAGCCATAGGCTTCTATTTTATTTTGCAGATTTGGTGCCCTTTGGAGCACTTTCTGAAAGCGCACCAAAACTCCAACCAAAACCGTGATTCAACTGCAGGGTTTAACCACCCCCCCCCCCCCACACACACACACACTTTACATGTGAATGAGCCCTAAAGGTGCTGCCGCCGAACGCAACTAAGGGCCTCATTCACAAGTGAACAAGGCTCTTCGCTAAAACATGTTACCAATTACTCTGAACTTGGCGATTATCGACTAAAGAATTTGGATGGATTCCAGAGTGCGGGTTCTTTCCATATATCCATTCACAAGTGAAACAGGCACTGCTGCTCCTCTGAAAAGCGATCCGAGTGTATTTGGCGAGGAGGCAATATGTTGCCTCCTCACCACCCATATATAAACCCATAATTGCCGTGCAATGCACGCAATTGCGACAGGGTAGTACAGCAATTAGAGGTTTAAATCCGGTGTGAGGAGGCGACACTGTGCCCGTTGATCTTTGACTTCTCCCATGCTGTTCAGGTAGAACTCCACTTCTTTAAGGTTGCCCACCCCTGGCGTAGATTCATGTCGTCATGTCCACTCTGACAGCTACCGATGCCACACATGTTCCGCCGTCTGATTTTTCTTAAATAGCTAAGGGGAGGGGTCACGCGCCGACGTCACCGGGTGGATATGACTTCTTGTGACATCACTGACCGAGGCATGCTGGGTCGTTGACGTCACAAGGGGGTGGGTTCACCAAATGATGTCATCGGCCAGGGTTGTGGGGAAGAGGCCCTTGTCCCCCAACCACATGGGGACAAGGTGCTTTCGGTGCTAAAAAAAAAAAAAAAAAAAAAAAAAAGGAACACCCCCAACCACTCAACATCTGATCTTAACAGTTCCTCATCTTGCAATTAGACGTGCAATTTGTTTCATTCCGAATTCGTTAATTCGGAAACATCCGGATTAACGAAAACCCATTTAACAAATTTTTCCAGATATTCGAAAATTTAGAAAATTAGAAAATTCTGAAATTCGTAAAATTAGAGAATTCAGAAATCCAAAAACCCGAAAATTGTAAAATCTGAAATAACTATTAAATTATTGGCACTTTTAAATTTGGCCGTTAGGTAACTTAAAGAACACGAATTTATCCGAAGTTACGAATTATCTGAAATAATGAATGCCGTATCTAAACGAATGGCACAGAACTAATTAATAATAATAACATTTTATTATTTTTATTTATTATTTATTGGATCCGTTCCATTTGTTTAGATGCGGCATTCGTTATTTTGGATAATTCGTAACTTCGGGTAAATTCGTATTGCTTAGGCTCTGACAGCCAAATTTGAAAGGAAATTCCAATACCTATAATTTAATAGTTAGTTATTTAGAATTTTCGGATTTTAAAATTTACAAAACTTACAAAATTTACAAAATTACGAATTTTCACATTTTCAAATTTACATATTTACAACTCTACGAAATCACGAATTTACAAATTTACATATTTACAAGTCTACGAAATTACGAATTTACAAATTTACATATTTACAAATTGCGATCATAACAAATGGCCCGAAAAATGAAAAAAAAAAAAAACGAAAAAACGAACAAATTTTTCGGCAGTGCACACGTCTACTTGCAATATTCAGCTAATTTCCTTGAATAATAAAAACGGCAACACAGTATTTGATTTATAAAGAGGCATCATGCCAGTTCGGCGGAGACGCACCCAGCTTCGGCAGAAGGATGACGCGCAGCGCATCACCGGAGAAAGGGAGGCGAATAAAGCAAAGCGAGCAGCCGAGAGCAGTTCATTTAATAGGAGCCGTCCTGAGTGTCTTGGTCAAAGAAAAAGACTGAGCGATGCGGCTTGTGTCCCGAACACTCAATGATTAATGTCACATCTTGTGTCAGATTATTACATCCCAGCCTGAGATTGCTACCAGGGGATACGCGGCTTAGCAAGGCGCACAAATAAAACTGGACCAGAATTTTTCATTTCTTTTTTAAAGCAGCGAGGAGAGCGCCGGCATTTTTCTGGTGTAAAAAAAAAAGAAAACCGGCGAGCAATGTCAAATGTTTGCGCAATGTCCATATAACAAATATACATGGACAGACTCGTGTTCCTTATCTGTTTACTTTGTTATGGACATAAATATTGGCTCCCTTCTGTTTCAATCTTGGGAAAATGATAAGGATTTACAAAACTTAAAGGACCCGTGCACGGCTAAGAAACGTGCGCGCAACGTGGCACGTCGCTGCACCCGGGGAGCATTCTTAGGTCTTTACTGAATAAAGAAGGGAAGTTTAGTTACAATACAATTTGAGACAACAAGTAGAAAGGAAATGCATCTCTCTGGCCCAATAAAAGGGGAGAGAAGAGGTAGAATCCCAATGAACAGGGTGAAGGGGATTAGACTTTTAATGAAGGGGGAGAAGGGACTAGACCAGTGACGGAGAACCTTGGCACCCCAGATGTTTTTGAACTACATTTCCCATGATGTTCAATTACACTGCAGAGTGCATGAGCCTCATGGGAAATGTAATTCCAAAACATCTGGGGTGCCAAGGTTTGCCATCACCGGACTAGACACTCAACAAAGAGGTAGACACCTAGTGAAGAGAGTAGAAAGGTGGTAGACTCCTAAGGAAGAGGGTAGAACTGGGGTGGTGTCAGAAACCATGAACCAGACCGAAACAGAAGTACAGTAAAATCACACTTGTTTATTAATAAAAATAAAAAGGTAAATAGAGTAAGCGTAGTCAAAGCATAGCCAGAGTCCAGTAACCAGATTGGGTAGTCAGCCAAGCCAGAGTTCAGTAACCAGATTGGGTAATCAGCCAGGCCAAAAGTCAGGGATCCAAGTAGAGGAACAGCAAGCAGGATAAGGAGCCAGAAGGGATGTCAGCAAAGCCTGTCTTTAAACAGGAACACAGGAGATGGTTTCTTGTGATGTGACCAAGGCGAAGGCAGGAATGAAGTGAGCTGGAAGTCTTTAAGTAGGCGGGACTGACGAGCAGATCCACAACAGCTGGTTAACTGTGGAGAGAGAAGAGAGCTGGCAATTAGCAGACAGCTGAGCGGCCAGCTCAGAGAAGGAAGGGCTGAGCCAGCCCTGACAGGTGGACTCCTAAGGAAGAAGGGGGTAAATTCCCAATGAAGGGGGAGAAGGGGTAGATTCCCAATGAAGAAGGTAAAGGGGGGGGAAGACTCTCAATGAAGCAGGGAGAAGGGGGTAGACTCCCAATGATGATGGTAGAAGAGAGTAGACTTCCATTGAAGGGGCAGGAGAAAGGGGTATACATTTCCACGAAGAGGTTAGAAGGAGGTAAACTCCCAATCAAGAGGAGAAAAGGGAATAGACTCCTAAGGAAGATGGTGGAAGAGGGGTAGACCCCTAAGGAAGAGGGTAGAAGGGGGTAGACTCCCAATTAAGAGGGTATAAGGGGGGTAGACTGCTAAGAAATGGAGAGTACAAGAGGGGTAGACTCCAAAGGAAGAGTGTAGAAGGGGGCAGACTCCCAGTAAAAGGGGGGTAGACTTCCAATTAAGAGGGTAAAAAGGGGTAGACTTCTAAGGAAGAGGGTAGGAGGAGAGTAGACTCCTAAGGAAGAGGGTAGAAGGGGGGTAGACTTCCAACTGAAAAAGGTAAAGGGGGGCAGACTCCTAAGGAAGAGGGTAGATGAAGGGAAGACTCCAAAGGAAGAGGGTAGAAGAGGGCAAATTCCCAGTGAAGGGAGGTAGAAGGGGGTAGACTCCCAATGAAGAGGGTAAAAGAGGGGAAAACCTCTAAGGAAGAGGGTAGAAGAGGAGAAGACTCCCAATGAAGGGTAGAAGAAGATAGATTTCCATTGAAGGGGGGTGAAGGGTGTAAAATCTCGCTTTTTGCCCTGGCATCCCAAGGACCCATTCATATCTCACATACTGGAAACAAGTGTTGTTGCTCGTGATGTTTTTGGTGCGATTTACAGCAGTTTCCAGGTGTGACGCATAGGGCAGCCAATTCGCTTTAATTCACTTTTATAACAGCTTCAACTCTTCTGGGAAGGCCGTCTACAAGGTTTAGGAGTGTGTCTATGGGAATGATGTTGGCGAGAAGGCCTGGCTCGCAGTCTCCACTCTTATTCATTCCAAAGGTGTTCTATCAGGCTGAGGTCAGAACTCTGTGCAGGCCAGTCAAGTTCCTCATCCAGGTCTTTATGGACCTTGCTTTGTGCACTGGTCCAAATCATTTGGTGGAGGGGGGATGATGGTGTGGGGTTGTTTTTCAGGGGTTGGGTTTGGCCCTTTAGTTCCAGTGAAGGAAACTCTTAAGGCGCCAGCATACCAAGAAATTTTGGACAATTTCATGCATTCAACTTTGTGGGAACAGTTTGGGGACGGCCCCTTCCTTTTCCAACATGACTGCACACCAGTGCACAAAGCAAGGTCCATAAAGACATGGATGAGCAAGTATGGGGTGGAGGAACTTGACTGGCCTGCACAGAGTCCTGACCTCAACCCAACAGAACACCTTTGGGATGAATTAGAGTGGAGACTGCGAGCCAGGCCTTCTCGTCCAACATCAGAGCCTGACCTCACAAATGCTCTTCTGGAAGAATGGCCAAAACATTCCCATAGACACCCTCCTAAACCTTGTGGACATCCTTCCCAGTAGAGTTGAAGCTGTTATAGCCAACTCAATATTGAACCCTACGGACGAAGACTGGGATGCCAGTAAAGTTCATGTGCGTGTAAAGGCAGGCGTCCCAATACTTTTATTAATATAGTATATCTATATAGGCGTCCCAATACTTTTGGTAATATATTGTAAATAAAACACTTGCCGCAATTGCTCTCCCATGTCATATGTCAGTATGGACGCCTAGTACATGCCCTCAGGGAAGGGAGTCCTGGTCCCCGGGGCAATCGGGGAACCAAGATGCACCTCCACTGAGTCTGTGTAGTCACCCTGGGACAGGAAACGTGTTCCTTGGCAGGATCCCCGTACCCAAGGACTGCTCGGCTGCAATATAATAAATTTTTGTTCTCGAGTTCAGATGTGCTTTAACGAAGTGAGATGTAAATGGTTGAACGTTTTCCCATCATGTGTAGGTGGAAAGAGTTCTTTATTAGAGGAGTACAGAACAAATATCCCTTCATCCTGCGAGCCGCCTAAGGTCACATTCAGTCCAAGGCAATCTAATATTTTATGTACACTTTCATGAGCTGCATTTGATATATTTTAGAGGGTTTGAAAAGCTTCGCCGTTATGTATTTTTTTTACACGCTAACTTTGTTTCTTCCCAATTCCTGCATTCTGAATCTCATAAAACACACAGAAGCCAGGAGTACCAGTGAAATGAAATCCGAGTGTGGTATGGAGAGAAAGCAGACTTCAGTGTATGGGAACTTCTGGAAGAAATCACCAGAGACACTTACCTTCCCTGTGGAAGAGCCAGGGTCCCCAAAGGGTTATGGGAACCTCTGAAGATGTCCACCTGCCCTGTATCAAGCCCAGGGGCCTCAGAGGGTTATGGGAACCTCTGAAGATGTTCACCTGCCCTGTATCAAGCCCAGGGGCCTCAGAGGGTTGTGGGAACCTCTGAAGATGTCCACCTGCCCTGTATCAAGCCCAGGGGCCTCAGAGGGTTATGGGAACCTCTGAAGATGTCCACCTGCCCTGTATCAAGCCCAGGGGCCTCAGAGGGTTATGGGAACCTCTGAAGATGTCCACCTGCCCTGTATCAAGCCCAGGGGCCTCGGAGGGCTGTGGGAACCTCGGAAGATGTCCACCTGCCCTGTATCAAGCCCAGGGGCCTCAGAGGGTTATAGGAGCCTCTGAAGATGTCCACATACCCTGTATCAAGCTCAGGGGCCTCAGAGGGTTATGGGAACCTCTGAAGATGTTCACCTGCCCTGCATCAAGTTTAGGGGCCTCAGAGGGTTATGGGAACCTCTGAAGATGTTCACCTGCCCTGCATCAAGCCCAGGGGCCTCAGAGGGTTGTGGGAACCTTTGAAGACTTTTACCTTCTCTTTGTCAGGGCCAGAGGCCCCATAGGGTTATGGAAACATCTGAAGATGTTCACTTGCCTTGTCAGACCCAGGGGTCCCAAAGGCTGTGGGGACCTCTGAAGACATTCAACTGCCCTGTGTCAGGACCAGGGGCCCCAAAGGGTCATGAGAACTTCAGAAGTCATTTCACATGGCCTGTGTCAGGACCAGGAGCCATAGAGGGCTTTGGGAAACTCTGAAGATGTTCACCTGCTCTGCGACAGGTCCAGGGGCCACAGAGAGTCATAGAAACCCCTGAAGACATTCACCTGCCCCATGTCAGACTCAGGAGCTTCAGAGGGTCATGGGAACCTCTGAAGTTGTTCACCTGCCCTGTGTCAGGCACTGGAGCCCCAGAGGTTGTGGGAACCTCTGAAGGTGTTTGCCTGCCCTATACCAGGTTCAGAAGCCCCAGAGGGATTTGGGAACCTATGAAGACATTCACCTGCCCTACCTCACGCTCAGGAGCCTCAGAGGGTTATGGGAACCTCTGAAGTTGTTCACCTGCCCTGTGTCAGGCCCAGGGGATCCAAAGGGTTGTGGGAACCTCTGAAGATGTTCACCTGCCCTGTGTCAGGGCCAGGGGCTCAGAGGGTTATGGGAACCTGTGAAGATGATCAGCTGCCCTGTGTCAGGGCCAGGGGCTCAGAGGGTTATGGGAACCTCTGAAGATGTTCACCTGCCCTGTGTCAGGCTCAGAGGCCCCAGAGTGCTATGGGTCTGAAGGACTGGGAATAACTGTTCATTATATTGCAATTAAAATGTGTATAATTTTTTCTTTTTTTTAATTATAAATACACCCACTTAGAGGAAGACATAGCTGGTGGATTCAGCCATCACACACACAAACAGCAAGATGTTACCAATTCTTCTTCTCATTCTGTTTCCTCAAAAGTCTCTCTCCATTTTGATAAACTAATGGAAGCAATTTGTAAACGTCTCTACATATTGTATTCTAGTTATGAATAAAGAATGTTTTAGGATCCATTCACAAGACAGCGTGTGCATTGCGCATACATAAACCGACGTGCATAGCGTCTGGCGGGCATGCAGCAGGATGATGTGGCAGTCCGTACCCCCCCCCCCCACACACACACACACACACACACACATTTCCCCTCCTAGAACAATTCTTACCCCCAAACTCCCCCCCCCCAACACATATCCCCTCCATCTCCTCATGGTGTCCCCCCCCCCTCACAATACTCTTCCAAAAGAAACCAACAATGGGGCACCATTCCTCCCACTGACAGCAATGATGGGGCACTATTCCTCCCAATGACACCAACAATGGGGCACTATTCTATCTACTGACACCAATGATGGGGCACTATTCCTCCCACTGACACCAACAATGGGGCACTATTCCTCCCACTGACACCAATGATGAGGCACTATTCCTCCCACTGATACCAATGATGAGGCACTATTCATCCCACTGTCACCAACGATGGGGCACTATTCCTCCCAATGACACCAACCATGGGGCACTATTCTTCCCAATGACACCAACCATGGGGCATTATTCCCCCTACTGTCACAAATGATGGGGCACTATTCCTCCCAATGGCACCGACAATGGGGCACTATTCCATCTACTGACACCAATGATGGGGCACTATTCCTCCCACTGACACCAACAATGGGGCACTATTCCTCCCACTGACACCAATGATGGGGCACTATTCCTCCCACTGATACCAACGATGGGGCACTATTCCTCCCAATGACACCAACAATAGGGCATTATTCCCCCTACTGTCACAAATGATGGGGCACTATTCCTCCCAATGACACCGACAATGGGGCACTATTCCATCTACTGACACCAATGATAGGGCACTATTCCTCCCACTGACACCAATGATGGGGCACTATTCCGTCCACTGACACCAACAATGGGGCACTATTCCCCTTACTGTCACAAATGATGGGGCACTATTCCTCCCAAATGCACCAACAATGGGGCACTATTCTATCTACTGACACCAATGATGGGGCACTATTCCTCCCACTGACACCAATGATGATGCATTGTTTATCCCCACTAATACCAGATTATTTTCTTCTCCCATTGGCCACAATCCGGCTCTCTTACAGTTTGAAGAACAGTAAATTGGCCCTCTGCTCAGAAAGGCCCCTGCATGTAGCACATTATGATGTCATAAGTGTAGAACACGTCATGCTGCAGTTAATTAGTATCTGTCAGTTGTATCCTCCCCTTTTCTTATCCCCGATGTATGAATACCCATGGAAATAGAACAAGTCAAAGGCTGTAGAATTCCGGACCGGTGCCCCCTGGTTTGCTGATTTTTGCATCTCTCCTATATAATGGTATTTTTTTTTTTGGACGCTCACCCGGAACGTTGCGTTCTTTTATTCCGGGACGCAGTTCTGCCATCTGCTGGTTTCCGACGGGAAGCCGCAAGAATCCTTATCGGCTCATTCTGCATTCTGATAATTAGACACCAGAAAATGAGGTTTATTCTAAGCAGGTTGATGCAGCTTCGCAGGTTTTGCATTTATAGGTTTGGATTTACAGATGGCGTTCGGGCTCACAGCGGAAAACGCTGCGTCACAACACATTTTTTTTTTCCTGCGCAGGCTGCCGCCGTGTTTGTTTTAATATATGCTCGGCTAGTTATACACAGTTTTAATTATTTGGTGACATGCATTTTATCACAATACATCCCTCCTTCCTCGTTTTATTTTTGCTTGCTTTTTTTTTTTTTTCCACCTTGTTCTGCTTATCAGAAATTAATAGCAACACAGGAAGAGCAATTAAGGAAGAGAAAACGTGCGCTCGGCGGCATTTAGAATTAGCTAGAGGACAAAGAAACATCTTCAATAATGGAAGCGGCTAGAAAGGTCATAGTTTTAGCAATGGAAGGGTAAGAGTGATGGGCGACTTCCTTCAATAACTGGAGACATTTGTCGGGTGACCAAGCTTTTTTTTTTTTCTTTTTTTTGCACACCTGACTACATTAGTGCCCCGCCGCAAAGGTGTCATCTTAAAGCTCAACTCCTGGAAAATCAAATGTCTAAATCTATTTGGTCATATGTGTTCTGGAACCTTGGTATGCTTTCCAAGACTTCCTGTGATAAAGACCGCCCACTGCTGCTCTCTCTTCTTGCGCAGAGTGATTGGTCTTGTCTCCGCCCCCCTCCTGTCGTTTTCTGCAGGAGGTCTGTAGTGGGCGGGACCTGCTGGGTCTCTTCCACAGCTCTCGATCACTGCACAGCCTATATACAGCACAAGGATGCTGTCACTGCTACATTTAGAAGTTAATATCTGGGTTTGCAAAGACATTTGGTGCACACAACATGGATTTCTATCCTTTGTGGCCATTAGGGTTATAAACTGAATTCTGGATAAATGGTTTGGCAGGAGTAATCACTGGTAATAGTGATGAGTGGGGTGGCATTCTTCAATACCTATAGACAAGTCATGGTAATAGTGAGGAGTTAGTGGCATGGTTTCCTTCGATAACTACAGATAAACATAGCAATAAGGATGAGTGGTGTGGCTTCCTCTGATATCCATAGAGGAGTCATGGTAAAAGTGATGAGTGAGGTGGCTTTCTTCGATGCCTATAAACAAGTCATGGTAAGAGTGACGAGTGAGGTGGCCTTCTTTGATACATATAGACAAGCCATGGTAATAGTGATGAGTGGGGTGGCTTCCTTCAATGTCTATAGACAAATCATGGTAAGAGTGATGAGTGAGGTGGCCTTCTTCGATGCCTATAAACAAGTCATGGTAAGAGTGACGAGTGAGGTGGCCTTCTTTGATACATATAGACAAGTCATGGTAATAGTGATGAGTGGGGTGGCTTCCTTCAATGTCTATAGACAAATCATGGTAAGAGTGATAAGTGAGGTGGCTTTCTTCGACGCCTATAGACAAGTCATGGTAAGATTGATGAGTGAGGTAGCCTTCTTTGATACATAAAGACAAGTCATGGTAATAGTGATGAGTGGGGTGGCTTCCTTCGCTACCTATAGACAAGTCATGGTAAGAGTGATGAGTGAGGTGGCCTTCTTTGATACATATAGACAAGTCATGGTAATAGTGATGAGTGGGGTGGCTTCCTTCGATGCCTATGGACAGTCATGGTAAGAGAGAGGAGTGGGGTGGCTTCCTTCGATACCTATAGACAAGTCATGGTAATAGTGATGAGTGGTGTGGCTTCCTTCGCTGCCTATAGACAAGCCATGCTAAGTGTGATGAGTGGGGTGGCATCCTTCGAGGCCTATTGACAAGCCATGGCAATAGTCATGAGTTCTGTGGCTTCCTTCCATGCTTATAGACAAGTGATGGTAAGAGTGATGGGTGGTGTGGCTTCCTTCGCTGCCCATAGACAAGTCATGGTAAGAGTGATGAGTGGGGTGGCTTCCTTCAATGTCTATAGACAAGTCATGGTAATAATGAGGAGTTAGTGGCATGGTTTCCTTCGATACCTACAGATAAACATAGAAATAAGGATGTGTTGTTGTTGGTTTTTCAACAGACAAGTGTTCGCTGTGCATGCTCTCAAACTTTTCGAGAACAAATGTCCAATGGAGGACAATCCAATTGTGTGTACACAAGTCCATCAGACTAAAGTCCAAAGTACAAACACGCATGCTCAGCACCAATGCTAAACATCAGCCAACAATAGCAGAAGTTGCCCAAAGGGTGGCGGTAAAGAGCTGAAAAACCCATGTGATTTGGTGAAAGTTGGCTGAAAATGTTCTGCCGTGAGTATGCAGAACAAGTTCACAGCCAACGCCCCTTCGGACAAAAATCCACGGAAAGTCCGATGGAAGGCTTAAGAGTGATACAAAACAAGCACGCTGGCTGAACGAAGTAGTGCCGTCACAGTGTTCCTTTCAGGGACTCATGCATGCAGTAGAAAAGATGAAATATTTCCTTCCACCAATATGGTTGTGCCTGGACTGAAGTTCTCAGCGTGGTGAGAACATCTCTAAAGGACATGTAACAAAATGGTAATTTCCACATAATCAAGCAACAGCCCTTCAAGAGAATTATTTAATCTCCCCCTCTGCTCTGTGTGCACATCCCTCTGCTTATGATAATCTGTTTTGAAAGCTGAAGATGTGATAAAAACTTCCTTATCCCTTTTTAATCCTTTAGATTTTATCACTTAAGGCTGATTACTGGTCTGTGTACATCGTAACACCGGTGGTGGTCATTGTGGCAGGACAAAGTCGATCACTCATATTCAATATTGGTTCTTTTCTTATCCAAAAAAAAAGAAGGCGGCGAGCAGTGAATTCAGCATAGGAAGCACACTAAACAGAGATGTACGAACTTTCCTGGGAGAGTGAAAGACATTTCTGATTACTTGCCATATCTTCACCTAAATGAGATGATAGAATATCAATAGACGCTATACACAATTGTACTTATGTAAATTGAGTCTGCATTGTATATTTAATAAAGGGATTCTCTGTGTTGTTACAGTAAAGTCTACCCGACTGTCATTTTTAAATGCAGCTTTCATAATTTTGCATGTTTGGTCTTTTGTATGTTCTGAGCGGCACCGTCTTGCGGGATTGTGGGCACGGTATATCTGGCACTTGGGTTCCTCATACACATGGTGAGGGGCTACGGGGTTTGTGACTGATGTAGAGAAAAACAAACCTTTTGTTTTGTCAGAATATTCGTAGGTTATGTTCAGGGTCCTGGAGGCTTTGGAGATCTTTGGTGGGAGCCTCCAAGTCCTAGGAGCACATGGAAGCTGGAGGCCTGGAGCTCATTATTGGTATATGGGGGCTGTACCAAAAGTAATGCAAAAGTGGGCAAAACATTTATATGAACTTACATAGGTGGTTCAAATTTCACATGTTGGTAGAGTAGCTTTTCCTCTACTGTAACTCTTCTTCTCCTTTTTCATTGCACATAAATAATGGATTAAATTTCAAATAGAAGCAATGTGCCCTCATTAAGTTCTTAATGAAGAAGGAGGGACACAGGCTGTCCAATATCCACAGAAGGCTACAGAAGGTTTATGGAGATGACACACCAAGGCAAGAGTCACCAATGACAAGACAAAGACATTGCTCCCGTCAATGGTGTCATCTCGTTAAACATTGTGTAGCCTTTGACAATAGCAACGCACAGAGATGGATGAACAAGTGTGTAGCAGAGTCTTTAACCTCTTCCAGTCTAATGAGGACCTCCAAGGCCAAAGATAGCCAACATCCTCCTGTAAGTAGTGGGTTGTGAGGCATAATGGGTGCAAGGTGTAAGTTATTGGGCGCCAGACACTTCTTGGATGCAAAAGAGATGTTTATTTCTTTTAGTCTTTCTCTTATGAGGGAAAGAGGGTTAGGGCCAGGGCACCCTTAAGCAGTTGCAATTTCAATTGGCAGACGCCGAGACTTCAATAGGACGACTGCCGTGCAGGGAAAGGCCCCAGCAAGGTGCCACATCTGCATGTGCAGGATTGCTGTCTCCTATGGCAACAGTCTTTAATAGTTCCTAACGCAAATCGTAACAGTTCTCCCAGCTTCACTACAACTTCCACTTGAGCTCCTAGTCTCCCACTGGACCCTCTGATTCACTGACTCTGAATCCCCCGAGCTACTCAAAGCTTTGCGGTGGTGTCTCCCTCAAGCATCACCCACAATTCCCTGCTGGGTCCCTAGCTTGACACTCCAGATACTTCTCAAGCTTCACCCCTGCTATCTGGTTCGGTCCCTGGCTTGACTCACAAGGTTGCTCTGCAAGCGTCACCTCCGTTAGTTGGGTCCCTGACTTGATCACCGCCTGAAGTTTCCTGATTCTCCACCATGCCCATTCGGTGAGAATGCTGCAACGGTACTTGCTTCAGCTACTGGTAATAAGGTGGTTGGTCCCTTTGTGGCAACAGTTCCCCTTCTACCTCTGACCACTGACAGGTTCTCCAGCCGGCATAACTGTCACTTCTGGATGCACTGCAAGCCGCAATCCCAACCCCGCACTGCTCTCTTGCTTCTGGATAGGCCCTTAGACAGCCCGGCAGCCAGATGTTCCTGGGATAGACCCAATCTCCAGCCTAGAAGCCTGGGGCGTACGACACACGTCCACCCAGACAGTCGTCCAGGTGGCACAGATCCTAGATCACCTGACTCCACCCGAATATATAGGCTCTCCCAGCAGGCCAAAGGATTCAAGAAAACCCCCTGCCCATTGGCTGAGATACCCCATATACCCATAACCTGACCTTGAGTTATCCTTCTCATATCTAGTACCACCAAGTGCCTGGCCTCCTATTGGTAGAAGAGAAAAGTACAACAAGGTCAAACTTAGGGAGAAATCAATGGATCTCTAACAATTGACTAAGGTAACTACTCCTGGCAAGCAAATCTGTGGGGAGCATCCTTGACTAAACCCCAGGGTGCTACAAGTGTAAAGAAGGGGAACACAGTATTGAAGACAAACCATGCAATTGGAGCTCATCAACTGACATGAATCGTCAGCGAGTGGACGAATTGAATCACAAGGACAGATGAAGAGACCGAACAAGAATCTGAAAAACAATCCACAGTCACCATAAGCGTACACAAGCACACACATCCTTGGCAACAAATCAGGCGATTGGAAAATTCGGCTGGTCAGTGGTCCACCATCAACGGCACAGCCCAGATTTAGCACCCTCTGATGTCCAATGATTAAACGGAGTCTTAGAGGACAATTTGATGAGACAGGCGAGGTCAAGATGGATGTGAAGAAGTAGGTACCTCAGTGCACACCTGATTTTTTTTTTTTTTTAAATAGGATTAGAGAGAGTAAGGTTTATCGATGGCACAAATGCATCACTGGTAATGGAGCCTATGTTGAGTAATACCTTTGTATAGAAGAAGAGTTGTGAGCTGACTGATGCTCAGGTCTCTCTCTCTCTGTGTTGTGTGGGTGTGTTAGGACTTGAATCTCCTGCTGTTGGCACTGTGCTTCCCAGAGTGGAAGGTTGTAGTTTTGGTGTCCACCAGCAGGTGTTTTTCAGCAGCCAGCAGATCCCAATAATCAGTTTCCATCTGATGCTGGCTGCTGGGAGGGTATTTAGATCCACCCCTACTAGTGCCTCTCGCTCCAGCGCTTTGCTTGTTGCCAGAGACTGCCTGTCACTTATTCTGCCCTGCATCCTGTGCCTTATTGCCTCCTATCTGCTCATCTTGTTCCGGGTTCCCCCTTCCCATCGGTTCCCTGCATCCCCAGTTTACCTAGTTGATCTGTGTTCCCCATTTTTGTACATATTGTATGTAAATAGTTCTTAGGATTTCTGTTTGTTTAGTGAGTTTGTTTGATATTCTGTTTGCTAGTGATCGGATGGATTTTGTTTTACTGCAATTAAATCTCACTTAAAGCATACAAAATCTGGTCCCAGTCCCTCAAGTGTAGATCTGGCCATAGTGGCTTTTGATTCCTGACAGAGAGCCTGCTGCTGGGTGAAAAGACCCTGTGCTGACAGAATACTAAATAGTACAAGTTTTGCCTTTTTTTTTTTTTTGTTCTTGGGGGGGGGGGGGGGGGCAATTAGGAGGCACCCTTAATTTAATAAGTGATTAGTAGGGATGAGCTTCGTGTTCGAGTCGAACCCATGTTCGACTCGAACATCGGCTGTTCGATCGTTCGCCGAATTGCGAACGTTATGGGCCGTTCGCGCTAAATTCGTGTGGCGCGTCACGGCCCATAATTCACTGCGGCATCGCAGTGCATTGCTGGCTGATGATTGGCCAAGCATGCACTATGACCCGCATGCTTGGCCAATCACAGCGCCGTCAGTAGAGAGAGCTGTAATTGGCCAAAGCCAGGGTGGCTTTGGCCAATTATGGCTCAGGGGATTTAGTACACACCCCACACTATATAAGGCCGCCTGCACGGCGGCCCTGTGTAGTGTGTGTTCCGGTGTGCTGAGAGATAGAGAGAGAGAGAGAGACAGTGTCATTTGATTTGAGTTAGATAGATTAGGCAGAACAGTCAGTCAGTTAGCTGCACTTACAGTGTATTGTGTATATATATGCATCCCAGGTGTTGCATATATATATATATATACACTGTATTCAGTTTAGCTAGATCCGTTCCTGTTATCTTCTATCTAGACTATTTACATTTAATGCAGTGCGTCCTGCTCACAGTGTTCAGCTAGATCCGTTCCTGTTATCTTCTAGACTATTTACATTTAGTGCAGTGCGTCCTGCTCACAGTGTTCAGCTAGATCCGTTCCTGTTATCTTCTAGACTATTTACATTTAGTGCAGTGCGTCCTGCTCACAGTGTTCAGCTAGATCCGTTCCTGTTAAATTCCTACTGACAGGCAGGCTTGTCTGGTTACAGTATATAAAGCTACTTGAAGAAAATTACAGGTGTTCTATTTGATCCTATTAGTACCACGGTCAGGCAGCTAGACTATTTACATTTAGTACAGTGCGTCCTGCTCACAGTGTTCAGCTAGATCCCTTCCTGTTATCTTCCTACTGACAGGCAGGCTTGTCTGGTTACAGTATATAAAGCTACTTGAAGAAAATTACAGGTGTTCTATTTGATCCTATTAGTACCACGGTCAGGCAGCTAGACTATTTACATTTAGTACAGTGCGTCCTGCTCACAGTGTTCAGCTAGATCCGTTCCTGTTATCTTCCTACTGACAGGCAGGCTTGTCTGGTTACAGTATATAAAGCTACCTGAAGAAAATTACAGGTGTTCTATTTGATCCTATTAGTACCACGGTCAGGCAGCTAGACTATTTACATTTAGTACAGTGCGTCCTGCTCACAGTGTACAGCTAGATCCGTTCCTGTTATCTTCCTACTGACAGGCAGGCTTGTCTGGTTACAGTATATAAAGCTACCTGAAGAAAATTACAGGTGTTCTATTTGATCCTATTAGTACCACGGTCAGGCAGCTAGACTATTTACATTTAGTACAGTGCGTCCTGCTCACAGTGTTCAGCTAGATCCGTTCCTGTTATCTTCCTACTGACAGGCAGGCTTGTCTGGTTACAGTATATAAAGCTACCTGAAGAAAATTACAGGTGTTCTATTTGATCCTATTAGTACCACGGTCAGGCAGCTAGACTATTTACATTTAGTACAGTGCGTCCTGCTCACAGTGTTCAGCTAGATCCGTTCCTGTTATCTTCCTACTGACAGGCAGGCTTGTCTGGTTACAGTATATAAAGCTACCTGAAGAAAATTACAGGTGTTCTATTTGATCCTATTAGTACCACGGTCAGGCAGCTAGACTATTTACATTTAGTACAGTGCGTCCTGCTCACAGTGTTCAGCTAGATCCGTTCCTGTTATCTTCCTACTGACAGGCAGGCTTGTCTGGTTACAGTATATAAAGCTACTTGAAGAAAATTACAGGTGTTCTATCCCAGCTTAGTGCAGCTACAGGCCATTAGTATGTCTGGAAGGCCAAGAAGGAGAGGCAGACAGTCACAAGCCAATAAGAGAGGGAAAGCAGGCTCTGTGTCTAGTGCTGGTCGTGGAGACGGTGCATCCTCATCAGCACGTGGCCATGGGACACGCTTGGCCTTTTTTTCGGCAGCTGGCCGTGTTGAGCCGCAACATGCGGAAGACTTGGTCGAGTGGATGACCAAGCCGTCCTCATCCTCCTCATCCTCTCTCACCCATGCCCAGGGTGCTTTGTCTGGCAAAGCAGCGGCCTCTTCCCTCAGCTCAATGTCATCAGTGACTCCTTCCCTAGCTCCACCATGTCCTCATGAGGATTCCCTCGAACTGTTTGACCACAGTGTTGGGTACATGCTCCAGGAGGATGCCCAGCGTTTGGAAGGCTCTGATGACGATACTGAGCTCGATGAAGGCAGTAACATGAGCACGGACAGAGGGGGTGCCCAAGAAGGACAGCAATCTGGCAGTCATGCTCCCCCTGCTGCAGCATACTGCCAGGTTTGCTCCAGTGATGAGGAGGGAGGGGATGATGAGGTCACTGACTCAACGTGGGTGCCTGATAGGAGAGAGGAGGAGGAGGAGGAGGAGGAGGAGGAGGCGGCGGCACATCACCAACGAGGCAGGATGCCCTCCAGGGGCCAGCCTAAGGGCAGCACATTGACTGCATCACACCCCAAAGCTCCACATGTGCAGGGCGCTGCAGTCTCTGCGCGTTATTCAAAAAGTTCTTTGGTGTGGGCCTTTTTTGAGACGAGTGCATCAGATCGCACCGCTGCTATTTGCAACATATGTCTCAAGCGTATCTCGCGTGGCCAAAACATCTCCCGCTTGGGTACCACATGCTTGACCAGACATATGTTGACCTGCCATGCAGTTCGTTGGCAAGCGTATCTAAAAGACCCACACCAAAGAACAAAGAGGATCTCTCCTTGCTCCTCATCAGCTGAGATTTCCAACCCCACTAGACCTTCAGTCCTCTCTGAGACCTGCAGTGAGAGGAATGAAGGTGTAGAATTAGGTGTGTCACAGCCAAGTACTTGTGGGCAATCTGCTTTTGGTACACCGACGTCAGATTGTACCAGGCAAATTTCCCTGCCCCAGCTGCTGCACCGCCGAAAGAAGTTTGCTCCCAGCCATCCACATGCCCAGCGGTTGAATGCTAGCTTGGCAAAATTGCTAGCACTTCAACTGCTGCCTTTTCAGTTGGTAGACTCTGCCCCCTTCCGTGAGTTTGTGGAATGTGCGGTTCCTCAGTGGCAGGTACCCAAACGCCACTTTTTCTCACGGAAGGCGATTCCGGCTCTCTACCGGCATGTGGAAGGCAATGTCCATGCCTCGCTGGACAGGGCGGTCAGCGGTAAGGTGCATATTACCGCTGACTCATGGTCCAGCAGGCATGGACAGGGACGTTACCTAAGTTTCACGGCGCATTGGGTGACTCTGCTGGCAGCTGGGAAGGATGCAGGACAAGGTGCAGTAGTGTTGGAGGTTGTTCCGCCACCACGCCTCCAAAATGCTGATTGTGACACACCTCTCTCCTCCACCCCCTCCTCTTCTTCTTCCTCCATGGCCTCTTCCTCGGAACCAGCGGTGCTCCGTAGGCGTTCAAGGGGCTACGCAAGTACGCAGGCCAAAAGATGCCATGCGGTGCTTGAGCTGGTGTGCTTGGGGGACAGGAGCCACACTGGGGCAGAGGTTTTGTCAGCTCTGCAGGGGCAGGTTCAGAGGTGGTTGACGCCACGCCAACTTAAGGCAGGAATGGTGGTTTGCGACAATGGCACCAACCTCCTCTCTGCCCTCCGACAGGGACAAATGACCCATGTGCCCTGTTTGGCTCACGTCCTTAACTTGGTGGTGCAGCGGTTCTTGGGCAGGTACCCGGGCTTACAGGATGTCCTGAGGCAGGCCAGGAAAGTCTGTGTGCATTTCCGCCGGTCATATAATGCCAGTGCTCGGCTGACGGACCTCCAAAAGGAGTTTAACCTGCCCAAGAACCGCCTAATCTGTGACATGCCCACCAGGTGGAACTCAACGTTGGCCATGCTGCAGCGGCTGCACACGCAGCAGAGGGCCATCAATGAGTACCTGTGCGACTATGGCACCAGGACAGGGTCAGGGGAGCTTGGTTTTTTTTCCCCACGCCAGTGGGCCATGATCAGGGATGCATGCACTGTCCTGTCACCATTCGAGGAGGCCACGAGGATGGTGAGCAGTGACAGTGCATGCATCAGTGACACTGTCCCCCTTGTCCACCTGTTGGAGCACACGCTGCGTGGAATAATGGACAGGGCACTTGAGGCAGAACAGAGGCAGGAAGAGGAGGACTTCCTTAGCTCTCAAGGCCCCCTTTATCCAGACAGTGTTCCTGCGTGCCCGCCGATCACACAGGAAGAGGACGAGGAGGAAGAGGAGGAGGAGGAAGATTGTGTCAGTATGGAGGTGGAGCCTGGCACTCAGCATCAGCAGCAGTCTTTAAGGGATCAGTCCCAAGAAACACATGGACTTGTACGTGGCTGGGAGGAGGTGGCTGCGGACCATGTCGTTCTTAGTGACCCAGAGGACTCCGGACCGAATGCCTCAGCAAACCTACGCTGCATGGCCTCCCTGATCCTGCAAAGCCTGCGTAAGGATCCTCGTATTCGTGGTATCAAGGAGAAGGACCAATACTGGCTGGCAACCCTCCTTGATCCACGTTACAAGGGTAAGGTTGCGGACCTTATCTTGCCATCGCAGAGGGAGCAGAGGATGAAACATCTTCGGGAGGCCTTGCAGAAAGGTCTGTGCAACGCGTTCCCAGAGACTGGGAGGTTACAAACTCCTGTTTCTGGACAACGTGTTGCTGAGGCTTCGGTCAGTCAAAGAAGGAGCGGTGGAGAAGGTGGCCGTCTGACCGATGCGTTCAGACAATTTTTTGGTCCGCAGCCCCAAGGTATGATCGGTTCCAGCAACCATCGCCAGCGTCTGTTTTACATGGTGCAGGAATACCTAGGGGCAAGATCAGACTTGGACACCTTTCCCACCGAAAATCCTCTGGGTTACTGGGTCTTGAGGATGGATCACTGGCCAGAGCTTGCACGGTATGCAATTGAGCTACTGGCCTGTCCTGCATCCAGCGTTCTTTCGGAACGCACATTCAGTGCTGCTGGAGGCGTGGTAACCGATCACAGGGTGCGTCTGTCCACCGACTCGGTCGATCGGCTGACCTTCATAAAAATGAATGAGTCTTGGATCACCACCAGCTACCAAGCACCTGATGCTGATGTAACCGAATAATTTTTTTTGAAATCTCAGATCCCTTCAAAGACTGCCTATGCTGATGCTGAGTGACTATCCCTGAGTAATTATCCTCTTCCTCCTCAATCATCACGCTGATAGCTTGTAAGAACATTTTTGGTTCTGGGCGCCACCACCAGTGCCTAAGGCACAATTTTTCAGCCCCTGTTTAACAGGGGCGTGTAATTACAATTTTTGATGTAATACTTTGCAGCAGGGCTCGTTCCTGCATTCCAACTAGAGTGTCTGTGAGGGGTTGCAGTGTTGTGGCACCAGCACCAGTGCCTAAGGCCCAATTTTTCTGCCCCTGTCTAACAGGGGCGTGTAATTACAATTTTTGATGCAATACTTTGCAGCAGGGCTCGTTCCTGCGTTCCAACTAGAGTGTCTGTGAGGGGTTGCAGTGTTGTGGCACCAGCACCAGTGCCTAAGGCCCAATTTTTCTGCCCCTGTCTAACAGGGGCGTGTAATTACAATTTTTGATGCAATACTTTGCAGCAGGGCTCGTTCCTGCGTTCCAACTAGAGTGTCTGTGAGGGGTTGCAGTGTTGTGGCACCAGCACCAGTGCCTAAGGCCCAATTTTTCTGCCCCTGTCTAACAGGGGCGTGTAATTACAATTTTTGATGCAATACTTTGCAGCAGGGCTCGTTCCTGCGTTCCAACTAGAGTGTCTGTGAGGGGTTGCAGTGTTGTGGCACCAGCACCAGTGCCTAAGGCCCAATTTTTCTGCCCCTGTCTAACAGGGGCGTGTAATTACAATTTTTGATGCAATACTTTGCAGCAGGGCTCGTTCCTGCGTTCCAACTAGAGTGTCTGTGAGGGGTTGCAGTGTTGTGGCACCAGCACCAGTGCCTAAGGCCTAATTTTTCAGCTCCTGTTCAACAGGGGCATGTAATTACAATTCTTGATCTAATATTTCACAGCAGGGCCCTGTGAGGGCTTACAGTGTTGTGGCCACAGCAACACCTAAGGCCCAAATTTCTGCTGAGTATATAGGGCAGGACCCTACTTTCAAACATCTAACTTACAAACGACTCCTACTTGCAAACGGAAGGAGACAACAGGAAGTGAGATGAAATCTACCCCTAGGAAGGGAAATTCTTTCCTGTAAGAGTTAATATGGGAAAACAATTTCTCCTTTCCACTGATGCTTTCCAATCCTTGTTCCACAAAAAAACCCAAATTTTCAAAAAACATTTTTCATTGGGACAAAAAAGTGAGGTGAAATCTTCTGAAGAGGAGGAAAGACAGCAAAACAAATGTCACAGGGGTGATAACCCTTCCCTATGTTTTCCAAAAAGCTTAGAAAAGATTTTTTGGCTGGAGCTAAACACGTTAAAAATGTTCAAAATTACAAACAGATTCTACTTAACAACAAACCTACAGTCCCTGTCTTGTTTGCACCGCCTGTATACTGCTGTTCAGAGTATATAGGGCCTGGTGGCCCCACACCTTTCCTTATTTTAATTTGGGTGCGGGGTTCCCCTTAATATCCATACAAGACCCAAAGGGCCTGGTAATGGACTGGGGGGTACCCATGCCGTTTGTCTCACTGATTTTCATCCATATTGCCATGACCCGACATGACATTAAACCCGCAAGCAGTTTTAAATGAGATTTTTTCCTTTAAAAATGACATTTGGTGCAGGGACTGTTCTAAACATGGGAAACACGCGTCACTTTACAGGCATACTATAGACACCCCCCAGGTACGATATTTAAAGGAATATTTCACTTTTTTTTTTTTACTTTAAGCATCATTAAAATCACTGCTCCCGAAAAAACGGACGTTTTTAAAAGTTTTTTTTGCATTGATACATGTCCCCTGGGGTAGGACCCGGGTCCCCAAACCCTTTTTAGGACAATACCATGCAAATTAGCCTTTAAAATGAGCACTTTTGATTTCGAACGTTCGAGTCCCATAGACGTCAATGGGGTTCTAACGTTCGTGCGAACTTTCGGTCCGTTCGCGGGTTCTGGTGCGAACCGAACCGGGGGGTGTTCGGCTCATCCCTAGTGATTAGGATGAGCAGATGTTGTGTTTGCTTTATGCTATGGTCTCCCTGCATTGAAATAGTTTGTTTTCTGCTTTGCTGAAAAAAGTGCAGGGCAGCACCTGTCTAGACTCTTCCTGGGTGTCCCTGTCACATGCGTGGTTTACTGCTGCCAATACCAGTTGACCTCATTTCCTTTAGGCATATCTTAGAGTTAGCATAGCTTTTCAGAGGGATTTGACAGGTGGTGAGAAGGCATCATGTCTTAAAAAGCCTGCACCACTGCACCCAACCACAAAACCACAACCCCACCCCCCCACCCCTATGAAATGCCCCCAGAAGTGTCTGATGCCAGGCCATACTGACAGCCCTCGCCATCTCTCTAATTAAAACACAGAAGAAGAAGGAGTCACGTTTGACGGTCGTGAGAGGCGGAGAAAAGGTCATTTTCATGTTCTCTCCTTCCACTTAGGAGGGATTATTGTATGCACGGCTGTCTGACATTTGTAAAATTGGGATCACTATGGTGAGGTTTTAATGAAGATATCACAGGACGGATGCTGACATGCTGACACAGTGCTTTCTACAGACTAATTTGTACAAAACACCGAGCAACTGGGCCAGTAATGATAAAAATCAATGCAGCTGTTTATATTAAAACCCATCGCTTAGATTCATCATATACAGCTGACCATGGACTACAAACCCAGTGAATGTGCCAAAACACCCAAATCTGCTGGTGTTCTCCAGAAAGATGCTTCGGGTCCAGATTCAAAGACTGAAGGATGGAGAAGAAAGAATACCTGACCGTCTGTGTTCTCTGAAGGCACCATGGGGTGGAGATTTCTGAATCTAGCAGCAACTGCTGAACTGGAGAGTTCCAGGGGCTGAAATGTCCAAAAAAAAAAAAACACGCAAAGTGTGATTTCCCCCCCACAACTAAACATTACTCTTCTGGATGGTAATCTTCTCCCCAACTTGACCACTGATGAGGCTATTTTCACCTACCTCACTTATATGCTTAATGATGCACAACATAAAACCTTTTATCCATATGAATCAACCCATGAAATTCAGAACGAATGATACCAGTGCGAAAAGGAGAACAATCTAATTTATTTAAACTTACTATTGTACAGAAAAGAAACTTGTATTAATCCGAGGTTAGCGACTATAACAAATGATACAACCTTAAAACAACGATGTTACCAATGATACAAAATATTGCTATAATGGTCATATACATGCTATCAAGAGATTAATAATATATTAAGACAAAATCCTAAAATAAAAAAAGTTACAGAAAAGAAAAAAGAAATAAAATAATACAGATTACATAGAGAACTCCTACGTCCTTCATCTAGACTGTGAGCCGAAGAGAGTTAGCATTCCTAGGCTTTGGTTTTTCAGTTCCCTCTCTACCCATCCCTGCCAATCAAAACCCTGGACCACCTCATTGGTTCAGAAGTGGCATTGAATCCTGATTGGCTGAAATTTAAGCATGCAAGAGGCTATCTCCGGTTTCCTCTGTGTCTGAAAACCTGAGTACCTGTTTAAGCCTCATCTCTGGATTTACAACCGTCAGCCCTCTTTGATCCCCAGCCCAACCAGTTCCGACATTAGCATGTCAACGGCCCCTGGTGAGATGGAGCCTCCACGTCTGCAAAGGCTCTTTACAAAAGACCTTCAATAGTTCCCACGAGACAGGAAAAAATAAGTCCTGTAAAAACATATACACATATATTTATGCTTTCAATGGGGCATGGTAATTTACGTAGAGAATCCTTGCAATGGTTCCCTTGAAGCTCCTTGTTATAAAGAAGAAATCCAAAAATCTCCACCACACCACCAACACATACAATACTTTGGTTCCTGCATTCCTTCTTCCTTGTCTACCAGCATACATACAAAGTTACAGCCGACATCTAACTTTTGAGACTGCTCCTGCAAAATGGACACTTTCCATCTGGCACCATAAAGTGTATGTAGGGCATTCCCTATGGAGCCACTGGTGATATTGGTACGATGTCCCCCTCTAGGGCACACACAGCCAGGCACACTGAATTTTCTTAATTCTTCCACTGGCTCAGAAACAGTCTAGGAATTCTTTTTAGGGTTTTTTATTTTTATTGGAATGATGAACTTGGATAGGGAGAGGGAGCAATGGATACCCTGATAACCTGCAAATTGAACAATTTGAAGACTCTGCAATTTCTGTCTGTACTTCACAAAATGCACCACAGGATTTCTATGCAGCTGATGACCTGCACTCCCTCCAGAGACAAAAGCTACGCAGTCATTTCCCTTCAGCATTGGGGATCATTTACTCACTTGGCCACAGGATCACCAATTGCCTCCTGCCAATATCCACCAGGCTCTTCCTAGCGAGGGAGAAATAGACTCACACCACCATAGGAAAGTTGGACTCTTTCCCACCAACTACCTCTAGGTTGTCTCCAATGAGCTTCCTCCTGACTTGATCCCTAGACACAAATCTGTGAACAGGCCCCCCCAGCCATACCTAGCTGGGGCCTCAGGGTCTTTCTAAAAGCTTCCATTAGGATCCTGCACCAGGGGACAGAGGCTCTGCACAGGGGTCTCCTATTGCAGGTCTGGACTCGGGTACAATGCTACAAATCTTTTTACATCTTTCTTATACATTTCATCTTCCAACTGCAACTAGTACGCGAGATGAACCAGTAGCGTTATGTAACTCCTAATTAGATAATGTTGCAATACTTAAACCCGTAACCTAAAAAAGAAGTTCCATTTGTTTGACTTAATCAGTACAGATCCCAGAACTTGCTTCTGGGAGAGGTGCGGGGGCCACATGAAACGAGAGGGGGAATCCCTGCAACCGCATGTCTTTGTAGTCCCCTAGAAATCGGTGTAAGAGTGGCAACCTAGACTGCAGCCAGGCCATGCTCCCAACGCATTTCGCCCCCGCCCCTCAAAGCTTAGATATGAAATGGCCAGCCAGATGCGACCTGCTGGCCTTGTGTTTGACACATGTGCTCTGGGGTAAAGGGGTTGAGAAAGGCTGTTCCAGGGGGATCAGCCGGGTATGGAATATGCATAGTTACCTTAGTCCAAGCTGGACCAATGGAACTCAGCAGGGGCACTCGTTCCACAAAGGGGCGCTGCCCCCCCCCCCCAGCTCGCACTGTGTGGCCGCGCACTGCATGGAGTGCCGAACCAATAGCTTTCTACCAGGACCTACCAGGTCCGCCACCCTCTCACAGGCACGTGTCCACATCCCGAGGCCCCAATTGGCCAGTTTTAACTTTCTGCTCTGCGCCCCGAGCCCTCTCACCCTGGGATGCCAGCGAAACGGCATCGGCTTCCAGCTTCCCAACCAATAGGAACCCTGAAAGAAGACCGGGTGAAGACAGAAGCTGCAGCATCGGACAGTCCAGGGGATCTGCGCTGTAGGGTGAGTGCGGACCTGTAGGAGTGCGGACTTGGAGGGGGGCCCCCCCCCCCAAAATCCTCCAGCACCAGCCGCCACTGGAACTCAGTAAAAATATCCACACCTGAAATTCTTCTAGATGCACACCAGCAACAATAGCGATTTAGTAAGAAGGGCAACCAGGATGAATAGGAGAACCTTCCATGCAGGTGGGCCCTGTCCACTGAGTCGGCTTTATGTCAAGTGTTCATGTTTGGACTGGAGTCTGCCTTTAATTCTCGGCGCGGGAGACATTCGGAGCGTCCAATAAATAATTCTCTTTCCGCTCGCTATCACTATACACCTAACAAATTGTCAGCGCTGCTTATCTCTCCAGATATTTATGGCTGGGACACAGGTTGATGTTTTTGTTGCTTATTGTTAATGAAATGTCCTTCACTTGTAGAGCATCATTACCAAAGTAATGACGGAAATGTCAGACGCCGGGTACAGAGTGTTGAAAGTGCTAAAAAAATGTCAACTCTCAGTGTCTTGGAGAGGGAGAGATCAGAATTAATGAATGATTTTATCAGGAGGACAGAAGCCCAGACAGACTAACATAATTAGCGTTATTTGTGGATGTGGATGCCTGGCGAGCGGCAGGGGGCAAGAAGGTGATGGTGGTGGGGGTGGAGGCGAGATCGCGTCCTCTTGTTCCTCTTGTGATGGCTTTGGAAAAAGACGCACATGCTTGGCTTAGCTCCAATGGCTTGCAAAGAATCCCAGCCCCCAGAAGGAATGCTTAATTACAGGATGGAGAACAAGATGGGCCGCAGCAATGACACTGCCTCTGATTCAAGTGATTGTATTTTTAGTTTTGAAGGATGGAATAAATAGGATTTGGAATGTGCAGCTCACTTCTTTTTTTTTTTTTTTTTTTATTATTATTATTTCTTTCCTTTCTGGAAAACAATGCTACAATCACTGAAAAAAAAAAAAAAAAAAAAAAAAAGGAAGATGATGCAGAAAATCACACAAAAGGGAACGAAGCTGCCAACCGACATTCATCAGTCTGCATCTGAGACCCCGCGACGGACCAACGCCGCGTTTGCATGTATGTGAGTGCGGGGTTAGGAGGGGCTTTTCATTTTTTTTTTTTTTTTTTATTATTTGTTTATTTATTTTTTTACATTTTTTTTCATTTAACTTTATTGCTATCACAAGGGGGGCGAACAAGCCCCTTGTAAAAGCTTTGACAGGTACTCTTCATGAAGACATCAGGGGTCTGTTAGACCAAACATTGATCAAGCTTGGCATTCGTGTGTGCAGCCTATTGCATTAGGGGGTGGACCCCAGAGCACAAAACACACGTGTGTACAGCGGGGGGGGAAATAAACTATATGATCCCCTGCAGATTGTGTAAGTTTTGCCCACTTACAAAAAAAATGAAGGGTCTATAATTTTTATCATAAGTGTATTTTATATGATAGAGACAGAATATCAACCAATATCAGCCAGGAAAAAAAAAAAACACAGGATACAAATGTTATAAATGAAGTTGCAGTTCAGTGAGTAAAATAAGTATTTGATCCCCAAGCAAAACATGACTTAGTAGTTGGTGGAGAAACCCTTGTTGGCAACCACAGAGGTCAGACGTTTCTTGTGGTTGGTGACCAGATTTGCACACATCTCAGGAGGGATTTTGGTCCACTCTTCTTTACAGATCTTCTCTAAATCCTGAAGGTTTCTTGGCCGTCTCTTGGCAACTCGAAGTTTCAGCTCCTTCCATAAATTTTCTATAGGATCAAGGTCTGGAGCCTGACTAGGCCACTCCATGTCCTTAATGTTTTTCTTGGGCCACTTTTTTTGTTGCCTTGCTGGGAAATGACAGCTCTAAAACCAGAAGAGATGAAAGCCCTGAAATCATTCATCACAGAGGAGATGAGGGAAAGAATGTTCCACCATCTCCTCTGTGGGGAGCCGTCCCAACTGCAGTATTTGGCTCCCCCAGCAGGAGAGTCAGGAAACCACTGTATGCGGCAGAAGGGGGGGGGGGGGGGGAGTGTTTCTGGTGGTAAAGCCACCCAGATCACTTTTACAACAAAACCAGTTTTACCATAGTCGCCATCTAAAAAAAAAAAAAAAACAAAAAAAAAAAAAAAAAAAAAAACTTTTACATCAGTCAGCAAGTGGTTAAAGCAGAACTAAACCCTCCCATCTTTAACAGCCAACAAAGCTGCCATTTTAGCCTCCGTTTGACCTGCAGTTGCCATGGTGCTTCACCATGTGATCAGTAATGAGTTATTTGATGGTGCGACAGCTCGATTAAAAGCACAAGCAACTATGATCGTTACCATTCCTGGCATGCCTTGAATGGAACTGTGTTGGAAACTTAAATCGATGGATTTAGTTCTGCTCTAAGCAGTATTGGCAGTTCGTCCAGCACCCAGAGCAGGGATGCAGAACTGCACCCCCCTCCCATGCTGCTAAGGCATGCTATAGAATAGGAGTGCCGCCCTGCGCCCATTTTCTGCTGCCCATGGTTGGCGAGAAATGTGCACTGCACATGTGTGGTCAACTTGCTTTCCTGCATCTGGAAGGTAGTCACGCAGGCATGGTGTGTTTCTGTGTCAGCTGTAGGCAGATGGGGCGTTGGAACACATTGTGACAGCAGTAGCTGTCAAAACAGGCATGAAGCCACAGCCTGCTGGTTGCCAGGCACAGATCTGGTGTCTGTGCGCAGTGAAGGGGGGTGGGCTTCCCTTCTGCCCACCCCTTGTCCTGGCTCTGGCTTTAAGACCAACTCTAAGTCGGCGTATGGAGACAGGCAGAGTGCCCGTCTCTGTATGTGGTGGCAGCTGCATTGGTGGGGAGGGAGGTCTGTGTGGCAGCTGCATTGGTGCGGAGGGAGGTCCGTGTGGCAGCTGCAGTGGTGGGGAGGGAGGTCCGTGTGGCAGCTGCAGTGGTGGGGAGGGAGGTCCGTGTGGCAGCTGCAGTGGTGGGGAGGGAGGTCCGTGTGGCAGCTGCATTGGTGCGGAGGGAGGTCCGTGTGGCAGCTGCATTGGTGGGGAGGGAGGACCGTGTGGCAGCTGCAGTGGTGGGGAGGGAGGTCCGTGTGGCAGCTGCAGTGGTGGGGAGGGAGGTCCGTGTGGCAGCTGCAGTGGTGGGGAGGGAGGTCCGTGTGGCAGCTGCATTGGTGCGGAGGGAGGTCCGTGTGGCAGCTGCATTGGTGGGGAGGGAGGTCCGTGTGGCAGCTGCAGTGGTGGGGAGGGAGGTCCGTGTGGCAGCTGCAGTGGTGGGGAGGGAGGTCCGTGTGGCAGCTGCATTGGTGCGGAGGGAGGTCCGTGTGGCAGCTGCATTGGTGGGGAGGGAGATCCGTGTGGCAGCTGCAGTGGTGGGGAGGGAGGTCCGTGTGGCAGCTGCAGTGGTGGGGAGGGAGGTCCGTGTGGCAGCTGCATTGGTGCGGAGGGAGGTCCGTGTGGCAGCTGCATTGGTGGGGAGGGAGGTCCATGTGGCAGCTGCAGTGGTGGGGAGGGAGGTCCGTGTGGCAGCTGCATTGGTGGGGAGGGAGGACCGTGTGGCAGCTGCAGTGGTGGGGAGGGAGGTCCGTGTGGCAGCTGCAGTGGTGGGGAGGGAGGTCCGTGTGGCAGCTGCAGTGGTGGGGAGGGAGGTCCGTGTGGCAGCTGCATTGGTGCGGAGGGAGGTCCGTGTGGCAGCTGCATTGGTGGGGAGGGAGGTCCGTGTGGCAGCTGCAGTGGTGGGGAGGGAGGTCCGTGTGGCAGCTGCAGTGGTGGGGAGGGAGGTCCGTGTGGCAGCTGCATTGGTGCGGAGGGAGGTCCGTGTGGCAGCTGCATTGGTGGGGAGGGAGATCCGTGTGGCAGCTGCAGTGGTGGGGAGGGAGGTCCGTGTGGCAGCTGCAGTGGTGGGGAGGGAGGTCCGTGTGGCAGCTGCATTGGTGCGGAGGGAGGTCCGTGTGGCAGCTGCATTGGTGGGGAGGGAGGTCCATGTGGCAGCTGCAGTGGTGGGGAGGGAGGTCTGTGTGGCAGCTGCAGTGGTGGGGAGGAAGGTCTGTGTGGCAGCTGCAGCGGTGGGGAGGGAGGTTTGTGTGGCAGCTGCAGTGGTGGGGAGGGAGGTCCGTGTGGCCACTGCAATAGTTGGGAGGGAGGTCCATGTGGCAGCTGCAGTGGTGGGGAGGGAGGTCCATGTGGCAGCTGCAGTAGTTGGGAGGGAGGTCCATGTGGCAGCTGCAGTGGTGGGGAGGGAGGTCCGTGTGGCAGTTGCAGTGGTGGGGAGGAAGCTCAGCTGCACTGAGAATGGGTGTCCATATGGTCTGGCCTCAGTGCACCTCCATTTCTAATAGCTACATGAACCTGTTGCCCACACCAACATTTGTCATGCAGAGGTACGACTGATTTATAAAGCGTTCCCATGTATATACTTCTTACCGTATACAGGCTTCAAAATTCGGCGGTTTGGAGAAGGTCATGTTATTCTTTGCCCTTTCAAGCTAAAGAGTTATTTAAATTCTGATATGAAAGCCGGTAGAAATGTATTCCTTATGGCTTAGGAACACAATGTGTGCTACTCTCGACCCTAATTACGCAGCACTTTCAGAAGAAAAAAAAAGGTGTATTAGGCCATAGTGGTGCACTAGCAAAGGTTGGACCCCTAAATACTTGGCGTTCCAGTACGCTGCTAATAAGCAGTTGTCACGTTGTCCACGGCGCTCCTGACGTCTTTTGACTTTGAACGGGCCTCACAGCTCAATGGTGGTTATTAGCCGGGGCCGTAGGAGAACAATATAGAGAGAGAGAGAGTCAAGAGACTTCGGAGGTGGGAGGAGCTCTGAGCATTTGTCATGTATTGTTCAAGCTGCTGGGTCATTACTCATTGACTTTGAAGGAAAGAAAACAAGTGCAGCAATCAGAAGGGGCGGAATCACTGCTTATTGATAAAACTGGCCTAAAGAGAAGAGTAAATGGCACCCACTGCAACCAGACTCCTGCCGGCATGTCCCTAGTGCAGGTTAGAACATGAAAGCCAATGTGTGGCTGATCAGCTCTGTTTTTCTTTCTCCCCTTTCCTTATACAAGGGCTGTACCAAACGTAATGCAAAAGTAGGCATAACTTTTTTAATCACCTTATATAAAAGTTGTTCAAATGTTGGTAGAGGATCTCTTCCTCTATGGAAACTCTTCCAGTGTAGGAGCTCTTCCTCTATGAAAACTCTTCCAGTGTAGGATTGCTTCCTCTATGGAAACTCTTCCAGCGTAGGAGCTCTTCCTCTATGGAAACTCTTCCAGCGTAGGATCTCTTCCTCTATAGAAACTCTTCCAGCGTAGGAGCTCTTCCTCTATGGAAACTCTTCCAGAGTAGGAGCTCTTCCTCTATGGAAACTCTTCCAGAGTAGGAGCTCTTCCTCTATGGAAACTCTTCCAGAGTAGGAGCTCTTCCTCTATGGAAACTCTTCCAGAGTAGGAGCTCTTCCTCTATGGAAACTCTTCCAGCGTAGGAGCTCTTCCTGTATAGAAACTCTTCCAGCGTAGGAGCTCTTCCTCTATGGAAACTCTTCTAGTGTAGGATCTCTTCCTTTATGGAGACTCTTCCAGTGTAGGATCGCTACCTCTATGGAATCTCTTCCGGCGTAGGATCTCTTCCAGTGCAGGATCCCTTCCTCTATAAGACCTTATATAAGCTGATCAAATTTCACATGTTGGTATGAGGAACTCTTTCTCTATTGGAACTCTCCCAGTGTAGGACCTCTTTCAATACAGGACCTCTTTTTTCTCATTGCAGGTAAAAAAAAAGGATTCCAAGCTGAAGCAACGTGCTGTCATTGAGTTCTTGACGAAAGAGTGGTGCAGGCTGTCCAACATCCACAGAAAGTTTACAGAGATGACACCACTGGCAAGAGTCACCAAAGACAAGGAACTGCTCTGGTCAATGGTGTCATCTCCAGCCAGAATTTTTCCTGCTGCACATTGGGTTCTGCACCACCATCTTGCTTCGTGACATCATCAGTGTGCCAGAGGTCTCTTCCAGGTCCTAGTAGTCCGCCCCCTGATGACTATACATGTACGGTGTGATGTAAGGTTATTTTCCCATTTGTGTGTGTCAGGGTCAGGAACGTGCACAAATTTGTGCACTTTCTTGACATTCAAATGTGCTGCCCTTTAGCAGACATGTGGAGGTGCCATTCTTATGCTTGGTTCACACCCACCCCCCATTAACGTGGAACTAAACTATATCTGAGCACCACAAACTGAAAATGCCATTTAATTCATTTTTGATATCCAAAGCAAACTCCCCATCTACCCATGTCTCCATGCTTTATTTTGTTGAGAGATCACTTTAAAACAAAAAACACCCCCTAGCATTTCTAACCACCGCCATCTTGAGTAAGGGCAGATGATTCATGTAGCATTAACTTCCTGGAATCCATCTGCCCTTAGCTGCCTGGCTGGAAAAATCCGTCCTCCCATGAAGACTCCTGGGATGTATGACATAATTTTGGCCTAGGCCACAAACCAGGAAGCTTTTTACTAATAGTAACAGGATAAGTATTACGATATGTTCAAGTTGGCAGAGAGCTTCATTTCGCTTAAGTATCTGGAAGAAGAACCATTAGCATTTTACCAGGAACCAGATCTTTTCTTTCATTTTTTTAAATGACACTGAAAGAATGAATAGAAGAATCTTATTGGTTGCTCCAGGTCATACAGATAGTTACAGTGGGGCAAAAAAGTATTTAGTCAGCCACCAATTGTGCAAGTTCTCCCACTTAAAAAGATGAGAGAGGCCTGTAATTGTCATCATAGGTATACCTCAACTATGAGAGACAAAATGTGGAAACAAATCCAGACAATCACATTCTCTGATTTTTGAAAGAATTTATTTGCAAATTATGGTGGAAAATAAGTATATGATCAATATCAAAAGTTCATCTCAATACTTTGTTATATATCCTTTGTTGGCAATGACAGAGGTCAAACGTTTTCTGTCTTCACAAGGTTGTCACACACTGTTGCTGGTATGTTGGCCCATTCCTCCATGCAGATCTCCACTAGAGCAGTGATGTTTTGGGGCTGTCGCTGGGCAACAAGGACTTTCAACTCCCTCCAAAGGTTTTCTATGGGGTTGAGATCTGGAGACTGGCTAGGCCACTCCAGGACCTTGAAATGCTTCTTACGAAGCCACTCCTTCGTTGCCCGGGCGGTGTGTTTGGGATCATTGTCATGCTGAAAGACCCAGCCATGTTTCATCTTCAATGTCCTTGCTGATGGGAGGAGGTTTGCACTCAAAATCTCACGTTACATGGCCCCATTAATTCTTTCATGTACACGGATCAGTGGTCCTGTTCCCTTTGCAGAGAAACAGCCCCAAAGCATGATGTTGCCACCCCCATGCTTCACAGTAGGTATGGTATTCTTTGGTTGCAACTCAGCATTCTCTCTCCTCCAAACACGACGAGTTGTGTTTCTACTTTGGTTTTATCTGACCATATGACATTCTCCCAATCCTCTTCTGGATCATCCAAATGCTCTCTAGCAAACCTCAGAAGGGCCCGGACATGTACTGGCTTAAGCAGGGGGACACGTCTGGCACTGCAGGATCTGAGTCCCTGGCGGTGTAGTGTGTTACTGATGGTAGGCTTCATTACGTTGGTCCCAGCTCTCTGCAGGTCATTCACTAGGTCCCCCCATGTGGTTCTGGGATTTTTGCTCACCGTTCCTGTGATCATTTTGACTCCACGGGGTGAGATCCTGCGTGGAGCCCCAGATCGAGGGAGATTATCAGTGGTTTTGTATGTCTTCCATTCTCTAATTATTGCTCCCACAGTTGATTTCTTCACACCAAGCTGCTTGCCTGTCGCAGATTCAGTCTTCCCAGCCTGGTGCAGGTCTGCAATTTTGTTTCTGGTGTCCTTCGACTGCTCTTTGGTCTTCACCATAGTGGAGTTTGGAGTGTGACTGTTTGAGGTTGTAGACAGGTGTCTTTTATACTGATAACAAGTTCAAACAGGTGCCATTAATACAGGTAATGAGTGGAGGACAGAGGAGCCTCTTATAGAAGAAGATACAGGTCTGTGAGAGCCGGAAATCTTGCTTGTTTGTAGGTGACCAAATACTTATTTTCCACCATAATTTGCAAATAAATTCTTTCAAAAAAAATCAGAGAATGTGATTGTCCGGATTTGTTTCCACATTTTGTCTCTCATAGTTGAGGTCTACCTATGATGACAATTACAGGCCTCTCTCATCTTTTTAAGTGGGAGAACTTGTACAATTGGTGGATGACTAAATACTTTTTTGCCCCCACTGTATTTTCCAATACACAATACAGCCCTACAAAGTCGTCTCCTCTGCCTTCTGCAGGACTAGTACGGTGGAGCGGAGACGAGTAAAGAGAACAACGTGTGGAGGTGGCCTCGCTTTTTATTACAATACTCCAGGAAACGGTTAATCATTGCAATGGAACGCAGGAAATAATGGAGTTCACTCACCGCAACTCCCAGTGGGACTGACAACAGTGTACAATATACATTTGACTTTCCAAAATAGTAAGGGCAAGGAGGAAGTGCAGAAATGAAAATAGGACGGAAATTGGATATAGGATTTTTTTTAAATGGAAGAACATAAAAAAAAGGAAAACAATTTTGTAAAAAAATAAATAAATGAAAAAAATAAATAAATCGTAATCCACTGGGATAAAAAAAAAAAAAAAAAAAACTGTCCGATTTCAACACGGCAACTGTGGGCACTATATACATATATAAGGGTGCAGGACACCCCTCAGAATCAGGGCTGCTGTTAGAAATCACAGGGCCCTATACAGCCTACCTGACAGGGCCCTATAGAGCCTACCTGACAAGGCCCCCCTGGCCAAAAGTGACTAAGGATATAGATTTAGAAGTCCCTTTCTCTGCACCCTCAGCTGCACAGATTGAATGAATAGGAAGCGCTCTGGGGCTTCATGCTCATTCACAAACTGAAGCATAGTATGGAAAGAGACTGCGGCTGGGCCATAGGTCTGTGTGCGCTTTTGGGAAGTACAGGCACTTACCTTGTCATTTCTGTCTAACGGCAGCTATATGCAGCAGCTGTAAGTCCGGGGACATTTTTATGGAGATTCTGGATCCTCATGCAGACTTTACGGCCTAATACTCCGGGGTCCCAGATGGAAGATCTACTAACAGGATGAGAGAGAGAGAGAGAGAGAGAGAGAGAGAGAGAGATGTAGAGAGAGAGAGAGAGATGTAGAGAGAGAGATGTAGAGAGAGAGAGAGAGAGAGAGAGAGAGAGAGAGAGAGAGATGTAGAGAGAGAGAGAGAGAGAGAGAGAGATGTAGAGAGAGAGAGAGAGAGAGAGAGAGAGAGAGAGAGACAGAGAGAGAGACAGAGAGAGAGACCGAGACAGAGAGAGAGAGAGAGAGAGAGAGATGTAGAGAGAGAGAGAGAGAGAGAGAGAGAGAGAGAGAGAGAGAGAGAACTGGGGGGTTGTAGGGGAAACATTTGTGCATATAATGATGTAAGGGATGAACTCTGATGGGGACCCTGATGTAAAGGGGGTGAACTCTGATGGGGACCCTGATGTAAAGGGGGGAGGACCCTGATGTAAAGGGGGGGAACTCTGATGGGGACCCTGATGTAAAGGGGGGGGGGGACTCTGATGGGGACCCTGATGTAAAGGGGGTGAACTCTGATGGGGACCCTGATGTAAAGGGGGGGAACTCTGATGGGGACCCTGATGTAAAGGGGGGGGAACTCTGATGGGGACCCTGATGTAAAGGGGGGAGGACCCTGATGTAAAGGGGGGGAACTCTGATGGGGACCCTGATGTAAAGGGGGGAAACGCTGATGGGGACCCTGATGTAAAGGGGGGAAACGCTGATGGGGACCCTGATGTAAAGGGGGGAAACGCTGATGGGGACCCTGATGTAAAGGGGGGAAACGCTGATGGGGACCCTGATGTAAAGGGGGGAAACGCTGATGGGGACCCTGATGTAAAGGGGGGAAACGCTGATGGGGACCCTGATGTAAAGGGGGGAAACGCTGATGGGGACCCTGATGTAAAGGGGGGGGGACTCTGATGGGGACCCTGATGTAAAGGGGGGGGGACTCTGATGGGGACCCTGATGTAAAGGGGGGGGGGGACTCTGATGGGGACCCTGATGTAAAGGGGGGGGAACTCTGATGGGGACCCTGATGTAAAGGGGGGTAACTCTGATGGGGACCCTGATGTAAAGGGGGGAACTCTGATGGGGACCCTGATGTAAAGGGGGGAGGACCCTGATGTAAAGGGGGGGAACTCTGATGGGGGCCCTGATGTAAAGGGGGGACTCTGATGGGGGCCCTGATGTAAAGGGGGACGCTAAAGTGGGAACTCCTAAGGGGGACTCTAATGGGGATCTTGATATAAGATGGGGATGTAAAAGGTGGGAGTGTAAGTATGCAGATTAGTACTCAATTTTATTTGGGGGGGGGATTTTCACTGACACATAATGCTCATATATCTTGGGGGGGCGCAATTTGGCATGTTTGCCCTGGGCTCTAGATGACCTTGTCCCGGCACTGGGTGCTGCACCTGCAGGGCTCTGAGGGAAGTGGCAGGGTCTTCATCCAATTAGACGCGATTTCCCTTTGGAAGGATTTCAGCAAAAATGCGATTTGTGTCTTAGTGTAGATTTCTGGAAAAAATCAGTGAACCAATCACACAAGCTGGAAACTACATTGGGGGGGGGGGGGGGGCGGGGTTGGGTACGTTCTTTACTCCATACTGTATTCCAGGTGGCCATATTGCATTTTACAGAAAATGACAGCAGCTTCAGATATTAAAATGACCTTTCCTTTTTCAAACATTCAATTAGTTTTTGAAAAATTTTCGTTTCTAACATTTTTATTCAACTTTATTCTTCACTTTTTTGAGTTTTGTTTTTTCATGTGTTGTATTAAAGGGTAATTCCACTTTACTATATATATATTAATATATAAATTATTATTATTTTTTTCCCCACGAAAGTGGAGTTACCCTTTAATACAACACATGAAAAAACATTAGTCAAAAAGTCAAGAATAAAGTTGAATAAAAATATAAAAATGTTACAAATGAAGTGGCGCACGCGCGGCCCCGTTATAAAGCACGCTGGCGTTTTTGCCACAAGCCCTTCCGGCATACAAATAAACTTTAACCTTTCCTCCAGAGCGACGCGGCCAGGGACGTGCGTAGGTACGGAAATGTGTTAACACCGAAATTGAGGGCTTAAGAGCAAGAGGGGGTCATGTTTGTGTGCAGAGGAGGTGACAGGGAATTGTGCGCTGATGCGAGACGCTCGATGGCAGCTGCAAGACCCCAAAGCTGCCCACCTCCCGCGATTTCCTCAACGAACGAGAAAACGCTTGCAGAAACGGAAAACGAAATAAACTAGAAGGAAAAAAAAAAAATGTAAAAAAAAAAAAAAAAAAAAATCACAATAAATAACGAAGTCGGTGGAACACATTAAAAACATCAGACTAGCAGAACAGGCAGTACGGTGGGCACAATATCGCAAGATCGCACGCAACAGGTCTACATCAGGTGCAATTAGATCACATAGATCAATGTATGAGCCATGCTGGGTCTTTGCACGTTAGGTGGAGCTAAAGCTTAAAAGGTCCCATTCACGTCCTTGGGTCACGTAAACGCGCGTTTTTGTTGGCGTGTTTTCGCGTGATGTGCATAGGGCAGCAAAATTATTTGAACAGGCTCTCCTAGGTGCACCAAAGATTTTCCTGCACCCTTTTGAGAGTTGAGTTTTGCACTCATTTTGGAGCATTAGTCACGTACTTTGCCGCACGCAAGAACGCGTGTCTGCCGGCCAACGATTAGTGGCACCGCAAATGCGAGTCGTGGTTTTTTTGGGGTTTTTTTTGCACGTTCCATAAACATGCCTGAAAAACTCAGATGTGATCATGGGGCAACCAATTACAGTGCCCCATGATCCAAAACTCCCCAACCAACCTTGGGCATCATGACCCACTTAAAGGGCCGACTCCCATCATTGGCAAGAGGTTAATATTGCACTCCAGGAAGCAATGTATCACACACTGTGATCGGTGACGATTAAAAAATGCCAAAATTATGTAGAAAGGATGTCTTCAAAACTATGGCCCACCAAGGGCCACATCCAACCCGCTACAAGGTTATATGCAGCTTACAGCAACTGTCCATGAAAATACCCCAGCTGGCATTGGATGCTCCAGTCTGTATTGTAATATGGAGACCGACACGTCTAATGCCAGCCAGCAAGCCGTGACCCTCCCCAAGTCCCCAATGCAGATTCCCCACTCCTCTGCTGTGGTTGTTTGCTGGGAATGCTGGTATCCAACTCTGCTGGCCACATGTGGATGCAAGAAGGGGGGGGGGGGGACTCTGCTGGCCATGCATGGATGGGGAACTCTGTTGGCCTCCTCACATGGATGCAAGAAAGGGGGGGAGGGGGTCTGCTGGCTGCACGTGGATGCAAAGGGGGCAACTCCGCTGGCTACACCTGGATACAAGGGGCAACGCCGCCGGTCACGCAAGGGGGGCAACTCCGCTGGCCACACCTGGATGCAAGGGGTTCAACACCGCTGGCCACACATGGCTGAAAGCGGGACAATATCGCTGGCCACACATGGGTGCAAGCGGGACAACGCCACTGGCCACACATGGGTGCAAGCGGGACAACGCCACTGGCCACACATGGGTCCAAGCGGGACAATGCCGCTGGCCAAACATGGGTGCAAGCGGGACAACGCCACTGGCCACACATGGGTGCAAGCGGGACAACGCCACTGGCCACACATGGGTGCAAGCGGGACAATGCCGCTGGCCAAACATGGGTGCAAGCGGGACAACGCCGCTGGCCACACATGGGTGCAAGCGGGTCAATGCCATTGGCTACACATGGGTTTAAGTGGGACAACGCCGCTGGCCACACATGGGTGCAAACAGGACAGCGCCGCTGGCCACACATGGGTGCAAGCGGGGCAACACTGTTGACAACACATGGGTGCAAGCGGGGCGACACTGTAGGCCACACATGGGTGCAGGAGGGGCGACACTGTAGGCCACACATGGGTGCAAGGGAGGGCAACTTTGCTGGCTACACCTGGATGCAAGGGGGCAATGCCACTGGCCACACCTGTATGCAAGGGGGGAAACGCTGCTGGCCACACATGGGTGCAAGCGGGGCAAAACTGTAGGCCACACATGGGTGCAAGGGGGGCAACTTTGCTGGCCACACATGGGTGCAAAGGGGGCAACTCCACTGGCCACATTTATTTATAAAACTGACTCTGCTGACCACACATGGATGCAAGGGGGGGGGGCGCTGGCCTCACATGGATGCAAGAATGGGGGGGGGGGGGATCTGCTGGCCACACATGGATGCAAGGGGGACAACTCCGCTGGGCACACCTGGATGGAAGGGGGGCATCTCCACTGACCATGCAAGGGGAGGCAACTCCACTGGCCACACCTGGATGCAAGGGGGGCAACGCCACTGGCCACACATGGGTGCAAGTGGGGCAACTCTGTTGGCCATACATGAGTGCAAGTGGGACAAGAGAAGAGACGGTTTATGAAACAGATTTTTTGGCCCATACAATTGTAAAATATCTGATGTTGCCCTCATACTGAAACATTTGGAGACCTGTGATGTAGAATATGACAAAAATAGCATGGGGTTACTAGGTTCTACTATCGCTCCAATGTGTGGTCCCTCCTATAGTCTATGGGAATAGAGGACACAACTGGCCTCTTAATACTTCTGTTAGAACTTGTTGGGATTGCCGGCCCTTTTATCTTTAACAGAAGGCAGAGCGTTGGATGTATTGTCCAAGACCCAGCATGGCGTGTATACAGAATCTGATGCGTGTCCAAATCACATCATGAGCTGTGTCAGGTGCGCCATTACGGACCAAGAAACAGAATGATCGGCCCCTGCAGCGGCTCCTGGCAATGTCATCCATCAAGAGGAGGGAGACTGCCGAGGATTTGCCCATTTTCTTTTCCACTGCAAAGAGCACCGCTCTCAGGCATCACAAATACCGAAGGAGCAATCAATTTACAAAATCGGGGAAAGGGACCATTAATCCAGCACCGGTAGGTATTACCGCCATGCGTTATAAAGCACATCATCCCCCGAAGAGTTAAACGCAACTTATCCTTCTGATCGTCTCAAGGCGGACGCGGTAAAGCGCATCATAACTTGAATGTTCCTGGGTGAATTTTCTTTGTTTCAGCAAAGTTTGAAACCAGCTTCAAGTTCGCCTCTTAAAGTGGTGCTAAAGTCTCGCATTTTGTGCCATAAATACTCCGGTACAGGACAGCTGAGCAGCGGACAAATGATTGTCACAAAAGAAGTTCAGAAAAGCTTGCAATTGTAATCTTCACCGTGCGTCTTCTGGGGTCCTGTGCACCGCCTCTCCGAACTGCACCAAGGAGCATGCAGAACTTCTTTACAATGTAATATCTGGGTGTGCAAAGACATTTGGCATACATAAAGTGGATTCTTATCCTTAGTGACTATTAAGGAATGTGGACCAATGTAGCCATGTATACTATATACCAGGGGCGGACTGACAACTCTCAGGGCCCCCGGACCAAAAAAAAAGCAAGGGCCCCCTGTCAGGCCCCACCCATGACCCACCCCTTGCCATGTCCCCACATTTGGCACAAAGTACAACAGAGAGTCTGTTAGAAAGAGTCCCCTCCAGGCCCCATTAGAGACTACAAAGGAGTATAATAGGACCTGGAGGGGGCCTCTTTCTAACAGAGGGTACAGTAAACACCTTCATTTGCTCTGGTCCTCGCGGGACCCCCTCCTTGTGCCATGACTCTCACCCCTGTACGTTACACACTCCTGACCCCTGCACATTACACACTCCTGACCCCTGCACATTACACACTCCTGGCCCCTGCATCATGTAAATTTCATACTCCTGACCCCTACACCCTGTACATTGCACACCCCTAAAAATGACATAGTCCCGACCCCTGCATCCTGTACATGACATACTCCTGACCCCTGTACGTTACACACTCCTGACCCCTGTACATGACATACTCCTGACCCCTGTACGTTACACACTCCTGACCCCTGTACATGACATACTCCTGACCCCTGTACGTTACACACTCCTGACCCCTGTACATGACATACTCCTGACCCCTGTACGTCACACACTCCTGACCCCTGTACATGACATACTCCTGACCCCTGTACATTACACACTCCTGGCCCCTGCATCATGTAAATTACATACTCCTGACCCCTACACCCTGTACATTGCACACCCCTAAAAATGACATATTCCTGACCCCTGCATCCTGTACATTACATACTCCTCACCCCTGCACATTACACACTCCTGACCCCTGCACATTACACACATCTAACCCCTACACCCTATATATACACACACACCATACCTCTCGGGCAGAGGAAAAGAGCAGAAAGGAAGAGGAGGAGCAAAAAAGGGGAGGAAGAGCAAAGACAGGAAGTGTGAAGAGGAGAGGAAGAGAGAAGAAGTGAGAAAGAGGCAAAGGAGAGGAAGAGGGGAGGAGAGGAAAAAAAGAAAGAAGAAGAAGAAGAGACTAGGAGGAAGAGAGGAAGAGAAGAAGTGGAGACTAGAGCAGGGGTCTCCAAACTTTTCAAACAAAGAACCAATTTACTATCCTTAAGAACTTTGGAGGGCCAGACTATGACCATTGGGGGTAGAAAAGCTGCCAATTTCAGTTGAAAAAACAATGCCCCATCTTTGGTGTCAGTAGGAGGAATTGTGCCCTATCATTGGTGTCATTAGGAGGAATTTTGCCCCATTATTGGAAGGAATTGTGCCCCTTCATTGGGGTCGGTGGGGGGGAATTATGCCCTATTGTTGGTATCAGTGGATGAAATAGTGCACTGAGGGCTGTATAAAAGCAAAGGGCCTCATCTGGCCCCAGGGCCACAGTTTGGAGACCACTGGACTAGAGGAAGAGAAGAATGGGGAGACTAGAGGAAGAGAAGAATGGGGAGACTAGAGGAAGAGAAGAATGGGGAGACTAGAGGAAGAGAAGAATGGGGAGACTAGAGGAAGAGAAGAATAGGGAGACTAGAGGAAGAGAAGAAGGGCAGACAAGGAAGAGAAGAAGAAAAGACGAGGAAGAGAAGAAGGGGAGAAGAAGAAAAGACGAGGAAGAGAAGAAGAGAAGACGAGGAAGAGCAGAAGAGGAAGAGCAGAAGAGGATGTCAGGGTTGGGCTCAGCCCTTCCTTCTCTGAGCTGGCCGCTCAGCTGTCGGCTAATTGCCAGCTCTCATCTCTCTCCACAGTTAACCAGCTGTTGTGGATCTGCACGTCAGTCCCGCCTACTTAAAGATCTCCAGCTCACTTCATTCCTGCCTTCGCCTTGGTCACATCACAAGAAACCATCTCCTGCGTTCCTGTTCAAAGACTGGCTTTGCTGACATCCCTTCTGGCTCCTTATCCTGCTTGCTGTTTCTCTACTTGGATCCCTGAATTCTGGCCTGACTACCCGATCCGGTTACTGAACTCTGGCTTGGCTGACTACCCCATCTGGTTACTGAACTCTGGCTTGGCTGACTACCCGATCCGGTTACTGGACTCTGGCCATGCTTTGACTACGCTTACTCTATTTACCTTTTTATTTTTATTAATAAACAAGTGTCATTTTACTGTACTTCTGTCTCGGTCTGATTCATGGTTTCTGACAGAGGAGGAGATTGGCCCTGGAACTACAGATCCCAGCACCACCAAAGCTTGCAGAGAAGGGAAAAGAAGGACTGTTCCTGAGCTGGAAGCAGTTGTTGGGGGGACATGGTAGAGCACACAGTGCAGCAGGCTGTTGATGGGATGATTTACCTCAGTGTGGGGGACGCAGAGAGGCCAGATCACTGACAAAGCCTGGTCTGTGGGAACGCCAATGCCAAGTTTGGTGTCACCATCTGGTCGTGGGGAAGACATCCCTGCAGCTAGCATCACTGAGCCCCAGATGGAGAGCAGGAAGAGACAAGTTGTCCCTCTAGAAGCCCCTGACACCCTATTTAAAAGAACAGTCTTGCCCACCGTTTAGGCATCTACTAGGTTTAGAGGGACTTAAGTTTGTGTGCTCCAACGCCACATTTGGGCCCCAACACCCTGACCAGTAGGAGAGGAATGGCCAGAGACTGTCGGGGCAACTATCCTAGCATTGCCTTAGTCATGACCTGCCACTGGTCCGTTGGTCATTTATTTGGTCACATGTTATTTGAAACGGTTTGTTTACTTGTTATTGTTTAACTTGTTTTAGTGTTATTTACTGTTCTTCCATCTCTTTTGGGTGTTAGTACAAGAAATATTCACTCTTCAGCCGTGTGTGGTCAGTGAATTTAGTGCTGCTCAGAGCGTTGTCAGCACCGGGACCCAAGAAACAGCCACTCCTTCGGGGTAACTGCTACATACTGTTTACAATAATGATCACACTCATACAGATAATTAAAACAATTAAAAATTACAGATTGCCCCCTAAACTTTCACTAACTATTGAAGATAAAAATAATCTGGGTCATACAATGAATACACAACCCCCCCCTCCCTCGCACCCACTTGGGTCAGATTCTCTGTCCAGTAATCAGGCTCCGTTGCGGTCTGTCCACGTGTAATTATCCTCCGCTCCCAGCAAATATCATTAACATGAGTAATTTATGAGTACTTTATTGCTCGGCACCGCGAGCTGTTTGTCTAGTGATTGCATTCAATTTACATCTGGAGAGTGCTCAGTCAGTCTGCTGTCATTTCAGGCGGAAGGACTACTGTGAACCGCATGGAGCCCGGAGAAGAAGGCTTCAGGCCGGGAGGGGCAGGTGGTGGGTGAGGGAAGGAGGACAGGACCGAGGAGCTTCATTAGCAGAAGAAACAAAAAGCTGACAAAGTTAGTAGTTCTTATAATTTAGCATTTCTATGTTGCAAACCGGCACACGCACTTGGAGTCCCAGAAATACTTTGACACAAAATTAAAAAAAAAAAAGTTACAAAATGTGGTCCCACGCTTTATGCGTTTCAGCCCTGCGTGGACCTTCATGATGAGGTCCACATAGGACGTTATGATCGTTGGCTCCACCTAGCGACCATAATGAGGTATTTTTTCCCTGACTGGGGGTAGGAGCAGTGAGCGGTCTTTTATTACAGAAAGTCTCACACTGGGATTATTGCACAGATCTGGAAAAAAATACACAAAAGCTCACCGAGATTCCAGAAGAAGACACGTGGCCAATGGATTTAGACAATATTTGTTTAGTCCATTGGTCAACCATGAAAGAGACGGTGTCATGGGTAAAAATGGATACCTTACTGCAGAACATTGCTCTGTTGCTGAGGACTTGTTCCCTTAAGTCTCTTAAGGGAGTGTCAATCTCCTTTATCCCTCACAGTGCTTTTTGGAGTTACAGTAAAACAGTAAAAGTTTGAGAGTAACTTGGTTTGAGAGCGTTTTGCAAGACAAGCAACATTTTTTAATACATTTTGACTTGATATACAAGCGATGTCTTGATATACAAGTAGCGTCACGTCACAACTAGTGAGTATTAAAGAGAAGAGAGGCGCCTCCAAGTGTAACAATATGGTTACATTTAATGAAGATACAACATTTAGCAACATATTGCTACTTTTAGGAGGCGCCTCTCTTCTCTTTTATACTCTGGAGCTCCTGCTGGATTTTGCTTCTAATCCCCTTGTGGAGGCTTCCATTTGTGGATGGACATTTTATCGTTACACAACCAAATCACATCGCTATAATCTTTTTATGTGGACTATAAACTGAAGGACTTATGAATAAATGGTAGTGGAATGAATCATTTGAGTTTCTATTATTTCTTATGGGGAAATTTGCTTTGATATATGAGTGCTTTGGATTACAAGCATATTTCTGGAACAAATTATGCTCGCAATCCAAGGTTTTACTGTAGTTCATTTTTTCTTCAAATGTGAACTTAACCTTTAATATAGTGATTTCCTAGGATCGACAGCTCCATCTAGTGGCCATATTGCAGTATCTTCCCTGAAATACCCTAGGCAGGAAACAATACCTCATTATGATCACTAGACGGAGCCGACGATCATAGGAAATCACCTTACTACTAAAATATGACCAGAATTCATCAAGACTGGGCAAATGCTTGTGACATACATCCAATTCCTTTGTTTTTTTTTTGTTTTTTTTTTTTTTTTTACTAAACAGATCCTAAAAGTGAGACTTGAACTCTATGCTAGTTGCTTGTGCACTAATACCTTTTTGCAACCAACTTCAGGTCCCTGAGTACTAGAGTTTCACTTTAAAACCTCTTCCTCTTTTGATATTTCCAACATACGCACAAATATACAGTGCCTTGAAAAACAGTATTCATACCCCTTGAAATTTTCCACATTTTGTCATGTTACAACCAAAAACGTAAATGTATTTTATTGGGATTTTATGTGATAGACCAACACAAAGTGTCACATAATTGTGAAGTGGAAGGAAAATGATAAATGGTTTTCATTTTTTTTTTTTACAAATAAATGTAAAAAGTGTGGTGTGCATTTGTATTCAGCCCCCTTTACTCTGATACCCCTAACTAAGATCTAGTGGAACCAATATCCTTCAGAAGTCACCTAATTAGTAGATAGAGACCACCTGTGTGTAATTTAATCTCAGTATAAATACAGCTGTTCTGTGAAGCCCTCAGAGGTTTGTTAGAGAACCTTAGTGAACAAAGAGCATCATGAAGGCCAAGGAACACACCAGACAGGTCAGGGATAAAGTTGTGGAGAAGTATAAAGCAGGGTTAGGTTATAAAAAAAATCTCCCAAGCTTTGAACATCTCGCGGAGCTCTGTTCAATCCATCATTGGAAAATGGAAAGAGTATGGCACAACTGCAAACCTACCAAGACATGGCCGTCCACCTAAACTGACCGGCCGGGCAAGGAGAACATTCATCAGAGAAAAGCCAAGAGGTCCATGGTAACTGTGGAGGAGCTGCAGAGATCCACAGCTCAGGTGGGAGAATCTGTCCACAGGACAACTATTAGTCGTGTTCTCCACAAATCTGCCCTTTATGGAAGAGTGACAAGAAGAAAGACATTGGTGAAAGAAAGTCATAAGAAGTCCTGTTTGTAGTTTGTGAGAAGCCATGTGGAGGACACAGCAAACATGTGGAAGAAGGACCTCTGGTCAGATGAGACCAAAATTCAACTTTTTGGCCTAAAAGAAAAACACTATGTGTGGGGGGGGAAACTAACACTGCCCATCCCCCTGAACACACCATCCCCACCGTGAAACATGGTGATGGCAGCATCATGTGGTGGGAATGCTTTTCTTCAGCAGGGACAGGGAAGCTGGTCAGAGTTGATGGGAAGATGGATGGAGACAAATACAGGACAATCTTAGAAGAAAACCTGTTAGAGTCTACAAAAGACTTGAGACCGGGGCGGAGGTTTACCTTCCAGGAGGACAACGGCCCGAAACATCCAGCCAGAGCTACAATGGAATGGTTTAGATCAGCGATTCTCAACTAGGGTTCCTCCAGAGGTTAGTAGGGGTTCCTTCAGCATTGGGCAATTTCTGCCTCTCAGATAAGTTCCCACCGACACCAATGATCTTTTTAGCTATCTGTAAGGAGGTAATTCTTCCCAATGATCACAAGTGTAAGGACCATTCTTCCCACTGACCATCACACTAATGTATCATGAGTTGTAGATTTCTAATTTTTAGCAGGGGTTTCCCCGAGACCAGAGAACTATTTCAAGGGTTCCTCTGTGTTGAAAAGATTGAGAAAGGCTGGTTTAGATCAAAGCATATTCATGTGTTAGAATGGCCCAGTCACAGTCCAGATCTAAATCCCATTGAGAATCTGTGGCAAGACTTGGAAATTGATGATCACAGACGCTCTCCATCCAATCTGACAGAGCTTGAGATATTTTACAAAGAAGAATGGGCAAAAACGTCCCTCTCTAGATGTGCAAAGCTGGTAGAGACATCCCCAAAAAGACTTGTAGAGAAAGGGGGTTCTACAAAGTATTGACTCCGGGGGGCGCCATACAAATGCCACACACACACACACACACACACACACACACACACACACACACACACTTTTCACATATTTATTTGGATCATTTTCCTTCCACTTCACAATTATACTTTTGGTTGTAACATGACACAATGTGGAACATTTTAAGGGGTATGAATACTTTTTCAAGGCACTGTACATCACTGGAGAAAAATAAATAAATAAGCATGGCCTCTATGTCCCCCCCCCCACCCCTCCTTCTCGGGATCTGTGTCAGCGGTAAACATTGTTCCAGACTTCATACCACAGCTTGTCAGTCGTTCGTCTGACACATACACGCCGCAATACAACAATGAGTGCGCTCAGACGAGTGGACGGCGTGCTAAGCAGAGCCTGCGCTGTAATTACCTCTCCGGCGCCCGGGTTTATTCTGGCGTTAATTACAGGATGTGTGCTCCGGCGCAGTATTGTAGAAAACATCACAAAGTGATCAATGTCAGCGCGATGACATTGGAAGGAGGCAGATGGTTGTTGAGATTTTTTTATTTTTTGCTGCTTGCCTGTACACGGGATATATATTTTGACCTTCGCTGAAAAGTAATAATTATGTAAATGTGAAAAGAAAAGAATTCACGAGGTGTGAAGTCACATCCAACTTAACCCGTTCGCCTTTTCTTCTTTTTTTTTTTACCAAACAAACAAAATTAAGAGCTGCAATTAAGCCGAAAATATTTTGTTAAAAAAGGTAAACAATACGGGTGGCTTCACACTGCTGTGCTTTGGCTAAAGTGCGGCAAATCAACGGTTTCTGTGCAGGTTAGCTGCGCTTTTCCATAGACTTTAATTATCTTCTGCAGTTTTGGTGCATCCAAGAGTTCTGGTGTGCTTTCTGAAGGTGCACCAAAACCGCAGGACATAGAAAAAGTCTACAGGAAAGAGCAGCTAACTCTTACGAAAACCATGGGTTAGCTGCGCTTTAACCACCTCCCACCCACCGTATAGGGAAATGACTGCTGCCTTTCAGTGCCCATCAGTGCCACATATTCGTGCCTCCTCATCAGTGCAGCTTCCTCAGTGCCCATCAGTGCAGCTTCCTCAGTGCCGCCTGTTCGTTCCCTACTCATCAGTGCCACCTTTACAGTGCCCATCGGTGTAGCCTCATCAGTGCAGCTTCAGTGCCCATCAGTGCCAACCTTCAGTGCAACATATTCGAGCCTCATCAGTGCCACCTTTTAGTGCCCATCAGTGCCACCTATCAATGCCACCTATCAGTGCCCATCAGTGCAACATATTCATGCCTTCTCATCAGTGTAGCCTCATCAGTGCAGCTTCATCAGTGCCCATCAGTGCAACATTCTTGCCTCATCAGTGCCCATCAGTGTAGCCTCAGTGCCCATCAGTGCTGCCTCATCATGCAACATATATGTGCCTCCTCATCAGTGCCACCTTTTCAGTGCCCATCAGTGTAGCCTCGGTGCTCATCAGTGCCACCTCATCAGTGCCCATCAGTGCCGCCTACCTGTGCAACATATTCGTGCCTCCTCATCAGTGCCCATCAGTGTAGCCTCAGTGCTCATCAGTGCCGGCTCATCATTGCCCATCAGTGCCGCCTATCTGTGCAACATATTCGTGCCTCCTCATCAGTGCCACCTTTTCAGTGCCCATCAGTGTAGCCTCGGTGCTCATCAGTGCCGCCTCATCATTGCCCATCAGTGCCGCCTATCTGTGCAACATATTCGTGCCTCATCAGTGCCACCTTTTCAGTGCCGCCTATCTGTGCAACATATTCATGCTTCCTCATCAGTGCCACCTTTTGAGTGCCCATCAGTGCAACATTCTTGCCTCATCAGTGCCCATCAGTGTAGCCTCAGTGCCCATCAGTGCTGCCTCATCAGTGCAACATATATGTGCCTCCTCATCAGTGCCACCTTTTCAGTGCCCATCAGTGTGTAGCCTCGGTGCTCATCAGTGCCACCTCATCAGTGCCCATCAGTGCCGCCTACCTGTGCAACATATTCGTGCCTCCTCATCAGTGCCACCTTTTCAGTGCTCATCAGTGTAGCCTCAGTGCTCATCAGTGCCGGCTCATCATTGCCCATCAGTGCCGCCTATCTGTGCAACATATTCGTGCCTCCTCATCAGTGCCACCTTTTCAGTGCCCATCAGTGTAGCCTCGGTGCTCATCAGTGCCGCCTCATCATTGCCCATCAGTGCCGCCTACCTGTGCAACATATTCGTGCCTCATCAGTGCCACCTTTTCAGTGCCACCTCTTCAGTGCCGCCTATCTGTGCAACATATTCGTGCCTCCTCATCAGTGCCACCTTTTCAGTGCCCATCAGTGAAGGAGAAAAATTACTTATTTTATTTATCTTTCAAAATGTTTTTTTTGTTTCTGTTTGTTAGAAAATAAATAAGAAAAACCCCAGTGGTGATTAAATACTACCAAAGGAAAGCTTGGTTTAAAAGAATTATAAAACAATATGATAAAAAAAAGTTATATGTGTACAGTGTTACATGTACCCATATGTACTCAAATGCATTCCAAGCTATTCTTACACTGATACTCCTCCCGGCCATGAGAACTTGAGACCCGTCACCTGATTGGCTGAAAGGACAGGCGATCCCATTTCACGCCTAGGGGGAGGAGGGAGGAGATGCATGGCAGAAACCGCCGTGATGAAGAAGAAGAAGAGAGGACACAGGAGCCGCTGCCCGTAGGAGCCCGAAACCCGCCCGCTGGAGCCCGTAGCATCCCACAAGCCGCCCGCTGCCCGTAGGAGCCCGCAACCTAGATGGGGTATATGGCGGGCATGATGACTGACCCACCGACCGACGGGGGGTGGGGGGTGTGGGTGACCCGACCGCCAACCACCCGACCTACTTAGAGCGGGCGGGGGGGGGGCGGAGAGTGGGGGTGGGTGTTTGCCGCCCCCTTCAAAAAAAAAAAAAAAAAAAAAAACACCACCCGCCACTGGATTATAGCGCACACAAACACAATATAATAACCCATTGTTTGGTAAAGTATAAAAAAAGGATGATGTTACGCCAAGTAAATAGATACCCAACATGTTACATTTAAAAATTGCGCACGCTCGTGGAATGGGGACACTGCGGTACCTAAACATCTCCATGGGCGATGCTTTAAAAGCCTTTACGGTTTACCAGCTTAGAGCTGCACAGGAGGTTTGGCGCTAGAATTATTGCGCTCACTCTGATATCTCCCATGTGTGGTGCGATATCCATTTACATAGAAGTGCGGGACCGACATGTGTGTGAGCACAGGGGGGAGGGGGCTTTCCCTTGAACATATCACAAAAAAAATTGTATTAAAAAAAAAAACACAGCAGTGATTTACTAATGCACACTTTGCTTGGCTTGGTTTGGAGACCCTCCATTGGCAACATGGGTAGAAAATTTTAAAAAAATAAAAAATTGGGTAAGTTTTATATTGATTTTTACATTATACTCTGTGGGACCTGAGACATCAAACTGCAGTGACAGAGTTGAGCTGAGTGGGTTGCGCTCCTTCTTTCCGCTCGCTGTTAGCCACATTCCGTCTTTTTCTTCACCTAATTAACACTTTTATTATAAGGTAAACAGCTCAGTGATCTCATGGTGGCCTCATAGAGGAGTAAGAGCAATAAAAGTCTTGTGTGGCTATTTCTAGATATTTCCTATGAGCATATGATTATTATATTAAAAAAATATATTTATATTAGCTCCGGAAAAAAAAAAAAAAAAAAAAAAGAAGAAGAACAAACTCTCATCTATGAGGCAGACTCAGAGGTCCCCCCCCCATGCCAGAGGCCTCCAACTACAAAATCCCCCCTAAACAGCAGAGGCCCCGCTCATCACAGAGTCAGGAGGTTCCCCATCACAGTGTTAGATGGCCCCCAATCACATTAGAACTTCAATTTCATATCAGAGACCCTCATGTCAGAGATTCCCATTCACATAAGAGTCCTCTCGTCACATCAAAGTCTTCCCTATACATCAGAGGCCACCATTCCACAATCAGAGGCTCCCCATGATATCAAAGCCCCCTATACATGAGAGCCCCCATCACATCAGAGACCCCCCCCCCATTCAAATCAGGGTTTCTTCATCACCACAGAGTCCTCAAATCCATCTCTGATCCAGGGCAAACAAGTTCTCATGCTCGTGGCATCCCAGGGGAACGCAAATAGCACCCTGGTTGAGCAGCGCTGGTCTAGATTCAATATATGAAGTTTTAGGGTTAGGTTACCACCAGTAAAGACACCTCAGGGGAACCCAAATAACATTCTGGTCAAACACTTGTCTAGATCTAGAAATGGTTTTGATACACAGTTTTTAAATGGTGGTAACCTAACCCTAAGACACCCCAGGGGAACCCAAATGGCACCCTAGGGTGCTGCAGCATTCTGGTTTAGAAACATCGGTCCAGATCTATAAATGGTTGTAATATGCTATTTTTACTGCTGGTAAATTAACCCCAAGGTACCCCAAGGAAACTCAAATGGCATCCTGGGGTGCTGCAGCATCCTGGTTGAGAAACACTGATCTAGATCTATAAATGGTATTAATATAACGTTTTTACTAGTAGTAACCCAATCCTAAAAGGCATCTCAGGGGAACCCCAAATGGCACTTTAGGGTGCTACGGCACCCTGCTTGAGAAATGCTGGTCTAGATCTACAAATTATTTTTTGATATGCAGTTTTTACTGGTGATAACCTAAACCTAAGGCATCCCAGGGTAACCCAAATGACAGCCTGGTTGAGAAACGTTGGTCTTGATCTTTAAATGGTATTGATATGGAGTTTTTTCGTCTGGTAATCTATCCCTAAAAAAGGTACCCCAGGGGAACCCAAATGGCACCCTAGAGTACTGCAGCATCCTGGTTCAGAAACACTGGTCTAGATCTGTATGTTGAAGTAATATGCAGTTTTTCCTGGTGGTAGCCCAACTATAAGGCGCCCCAGGGGAACCCCAATAGCAGCCTGGTTGAGATTCGCTAGCCTAGATCTAAAAATGGTATTAATGTGTTGTTATTTGTACTGCTGGTAACCTAACCTGAAGGTACCCAGAGAAAATCCAAATGGCACCCCAAGGTGCTGCAGTATCCTGGTTGAAAAACACTGGTCTAGATCTATACATGGTTTTAAAATGCACTAAACATAAGGCACTCTAGAGGAACCCAAATAGAACCCTACGTGCTGCATCTCCCTGGTTGAGCATAACTATTATAGATCATTAAATGTTTTAATATGCAGTTTTTACTGGTAGTAACCTAACCAAGGCATCTCAGGGAACCCAAATGGGATCCTAGGGTGCTGAAGCATCCTGGTTGAGAAACTCTGGTCTAGATCTAGAAATGGTTTATTGTGCAGTTTTTACTGGTGATATTTTTATTATTATTATTATACAGGATTTATATAGCGCCGACAGTTTACGCAGCGCTTTACAACATGAGGGCAGACAGTACAATTACAATACAATACAATACAATACAGGAGTAATCAGAGGGCCCTGCTCGTTAGAGCTTACAATCTAGGAGGGAGGGTCAAGTTATATAAGAGGGTAATAGCTGTGGGGGATGAGCTCATGGAGAAAAACGTGCAGTTGTTAGATGGAGACAGGATAGGCTTCTCTGAACAGGAAATTTTTCAGGGATCGCCTAAAGGTGGATAAATTTGGAGACAGTCTGACAGATTGGGGTAGGGAATTCCAGAGGATGGGCGAGGCTCGGGAGAAGTCCTGGAGGCGGATATGGGAGAAGGTGATGAGGGAGCTAGAGAGCAGGAGGTCTTGGGAGGAACGGAGATGGCAATTAGGTTAGTATTTTGAGACTAGGCTAGTGATGTAACTGGGGGCAGAGTTGTGGATGGCTTTGTAACTTATTGTTAGTATTTTGAATTTAATTCATTGGGCGAGTGGCAGCCAATGGAGGGATTGGCACATCCTTACACCAAGGCACCCCAGGGGAACCCAAATGTATATAACCAGCAATACAACTGCTGCAAATTATAACTATCAGCACTGATGGCTCTGTGCACACTGGATTTTGCCAGGATGAAGCCCGTCATCGGTCTACAACGTATAATGAAATGACCATCATGGATTAGTAATGGAGAAACTGCAGCACTGCAGAGTGCCATCAATCCCAGGGAAGTGGGTGGATTGTCACAGTGACAGTGGGCAATACACAGTAAGATTTTGATTGGTCAATTCAACACTTTTCAACAGCCACCTTGGAAAAAAGTGTGTGCTGTGCTACTATTTTGAAATAGAATGAAATGGCTTTCATCAAATTGGCCCAACTTTAACAAACTCTGCTGGAATACAAACCTCAAGGGCTGAACTGAATAGATACCCAAAGGAGTAGAATCTGGCAAGAGGCTGTTGGGTACAGAGGAGGTCCCATAACCAGAATCTCAGCAAATTCAGGACAATTGAGCATAGAGGATTATTCACATGGGTGCAGAAAAGATCCCATAACCAAGACCTCAGCAAGTCCAGGACAGTTGGGTACAAAGTATTATTCACATGGTTGCAGAGGAGGTCCCATAGCCAAGAACTCAGCAAGTCTGGGACAGTTGGGTACAAAGTATTATTCACATGGTTGCAGAGGAGAACCCATAGCCAAGATCTCAGCAAGTCTGGGAAAGTTGGGTACAAAGTATTATTCACATGGTTGCAGAGGGGGACCCATACCCAAGATCTCAGCAAGTCTGGGAAAGTTGGGTACAAAGTATTATTCACATGGTTGCAGAGGAGGACCCATAGCCAAGATCTCAGCAAGTCTGGGACAGTTGGGTACAAAGTATTATTCACATGGTTGCAGAGGAGGACCCATAGCCAAGATCTCAGCAAGTCTGGGAAAGTTGGGTACAAAGTATTATTCACATGGTTGCAGAGGAGGACCCATAGCCAAGATCTCAGCAAGTCCAGGGCAGTTGGGTACAAAGTATTATTCACATGGGTGCAGAAGAGATCCCATAACCAAGATCTCAGCAAGTCCAGGACAGTTGGGTACAAAGTATTATTCACATGGTTGCAGAGGAGGTCCCATATAGCCAAGATCGCAGCAAGTCCGGGACAGTTGGGTACAAAGTATTATTCACATGGTTGCAGAGGAGGACCCATAGCCAATATCTTAGCAAATTGGGGACAGTTAAGTATAAGGACTCATAAGGCACTCTAGGAGGAACCCAAACAGAACCCCAGGGTGCTGCATCTCCCTGGTTGAGCATCACTGGTCTAGATCTATTAATGTTTTTTTATGTAGTTTTTACTGGTAGTAACCAAACCCCAAGGCATCTCAGGGAACCCAAATGGCACCATATGGTTCTGCAGAACCATGGTTGGAAAACTCTGGTCTAGATCTATAAATGGTTTATTATGCAGTTTTTACTGGAGATATCCTAACACCAAGGCACCCCAGGAAAAAAAAAACAAATGGCACCCTGGTTGAGATACGCAGATCTATAAATGGTTTTAATATGCATTTTTTTTTCTGGCAGTAACCTCCACTTACACATTTTTCATCATATGCTCAGCTGGAATCACACCGTTTCCAACAGTTTTACTTTAACAAGAAATAATGACGGTTAACAGGTAATAATTGAGTTCACTGAGGACAATTCTTTTATCTTTCCCAAATTCGCACTCTAAGTGACTCTCAAGGACAGGCGTTCCATTCCAGTATAATAATGGGATTCCTGAGGCCCATTATCTGGAATAGTGACAGTTGTGAACACACTGCAGGTTATTTAATGATTAAAAAAAATAATAATAAAATAATATTAGGCCAATGTTTGCATATAAGCTTATAATTTCTATTATGCGCGTTAAGCTGTACTAACAAACTCTCTCGAATAGCGGCGATGGAAAGTAGCTCATTAACAGTATTTTGTGAGATAAATCCTATTCTCTCAGTCACTAATCCTTCTGTTACAAGGGGCTCAAACTTCTCCTCTACACCGCGAACAAAACGGGATAACATTCACTGTCTACAGACCAATGACGATTGTAAAAGGAACGCGGCCGTCCTGCGCTGAAGGATACTTCATACTTTGTTTAATTCGGTATTCTGAGATTCTAGAGGGATACGTGGGAAGGAAACCGCTCCGCTTAGTCAACACGAAAAGTAGAAGGCGAACAATTAAAAAAAAAAAAAAAATGCAGCTAAAGAGACTTACTGTGAAAACCGCAAAGGCTCTGCAAATAGGCCGCTCTCCCAAAATTCATTTTAGGTGCAAAAAATTCCCGTTTGGCTTATTTTCAGCAGCCATTAATGAATAAAAAAAAAAATCATATATAAATAAAATGTATGTATTATATATATATATATATATATACATACATAATAGATAGATAGTGGATAGATAGTTAGATAGATAGCAAAGCTCTATTAAAGACAATTCTTCAAAAAAAGTAAAAAATAAATAAAATCAAGGGACCACTGCACCAGCCAATGATAAATAAAAAGGAAACAATGTATCAGGGTGAGAATGCCACATTGTTAGTTCAGAAATGTAAATAAGTTGTAACAATGGCAAAGCTTTATTAAAAGACAATTCTTCGAAAAATAAATAAATAAAATCAAGGGATCAGTGCACCAGCAAATAATAAAATGAAAAGGACACAATGTATCAGGGTGAGAATGCCGCATTGTTACAAATCATTTACATTCCTGAGCTAACAATGCATCAGAGAGATCATTCTGAATGAAGGCACATAGGGGTTCATTTACTAAAAAGGCAAATTAGACTGTGCACTTTGCAAGTGCAAGTTCTTCCACAGCTTAGTAAATGAAGCTTCACCCAATCACATGTATGGAAAACAAAATAAAAAATAAAAACCAGCATTGTTGCTTGCACATTATTGGATGATGGGAGTCAGCAGAGCTTTCCCTCATTAACCAAGCTCTGGAGCAACTGCACTTGCAAAGTGCACCGTCTATTTGCCTTTAGTAAATCACCCCCACCGAGTCTAGGTTCCCATCTGTGAGGGTGGTGTGGTTGACGTTTGTGTGGGCACAGCAGCCTATCCATTAGAATGAGCTGCTGTACCTGGGGAAAAGGTTCCTGACCCTTTGTCGCTGAGTCCTTATGTCAGAGTCCACAGCAAATTCCTCGCCTCCCCCCTTTACATCAGGGTGCCCATCATAACCTCCCTTACACACACACACCTCCCAACGTTTTAAGATGGGAATGAGGGACACCTATTAGCAAAAGTATGCAGGCATAGGACACACCCCCTGCCACGCCCCCTTAAAAAGGAAAAATTATACCCCCCAAAAAAATGATTAGTTAAACCCCACAAGTGATTTTTTTACCCCTACTATTCCTTTATATTGGCTTTTGACATTTACAAATGCAGCAATTTAGAAATTACATGAAAGGTTTAGCGCTGGGAAACACTTTTTGAAAGATAAATAGTGCATTTTATATACAACTATATAGATGTCAGGGCTGGGCTCAGCCCTTCCTTCTCTGAGCTGGCCGCTCAGCTGTCGGCTAATTGCCAGCTCCTATCTCTCTCCACAGTCCACAGTTACTCAGCTGTTGATGATATCCTGCTCGTCAGTCCTGCCTACTTAAGCCATCCAGTCCAGAGGAGCTCTGCCTTCACCTTGGTCAACATCACAGAGATGATTTCCTGCGATCCTGTTCAAGACTTTCAAGGCTTTGCTGACATCCCTTCTGGCTCCAGATCCTGTTTGCTGTTCCACTACATTGATCCCTGACTTCTGGTTTGGCTGACCATCCGTTCTGGTTACTGAACTTTGGCTATGGTTTGACTACGTTTATTCTTTTTACTTTTATTGTTAAACAAGTGTGATTTACCTGTACTTCTGTCTCGGCCTGATTTCATGGTTTCTGACAACAGATCAGACCAAAATGAAGGACAGAGGGACTTTGTTCCAAATCAGAGACAGTTGGGAGCTATGCATGCATCAGAGTCCCCATCAGAGTGTCCCCTTAGAGCCTTTCTTATGTCACAGTCCATAGCAATGTTCCCTCCCACCTTTACAACAGGGTGTTCATTGGAGACCCCCCCCCCCCCTTACATCACAGTCACCATCAGATTCTCTCCCCACCCCCCACATCAGAGTCCCCATCACACAAAAGGTTCCCCTTTTGCAAGCAGGCCAAAAAGTTTGGGGACCCCTGTTATAGGCTGTGAAAAAATTGGAATTAAAAAAAAATAATTTATAAAAATTTTATTATATATATATATATATATATATATATATATATATATATATATATATATATATATATACACACACACACACACACACACACACACACACACATATACATACACACACACACACACACACACACTATATATATATACACACACATACACAGTGGGGATGGAAAGTATTCAGACCCCCTTAAATTTGTACACACAGCACCCCATATTGTACACACAGCCCCCCATATTGACAGAAAAACACAGAATTGTTGACATTTTTGCAGATTTATTAAAAAAGAAAAAAACTGAAATATCACATGGTCCTAAGTATTCAGACCCTTTGCTCAGTATTTAGTAGAAGCCCCTTTTGATGAGTCTTTTTGGGAAAGATGCAACAAGTTTTTCACACCTGGATTTGGGGATCCTCTGCCATTCCTCCTTGCAGATCCTCTCCAGTTCTGTCAGGTTGGATGGTAAACGTTGGTGGACGGCCATTTTTAGGTCTCTCCAGAGATGCTCAATTGGGTTTAAGTCAGGGCTCTGGCTGGGCCATTCAAGAACAATCACGGAGTTGTTGTGAAGCCACTCCTTCGTTATTTTAGCTGTGGGCTTAGGGTCATTGTCTTGTTGGAAGGTAAACCTTCGGCCCAGTCTGAGGTCCTGAGTACTCTGGAGAAGGTTTTCGTCCAGGATATCCCTGTACTTGTCTTTCTCTGGGGGCGCCCTCTCGTGACTCCCCCCAGTGTACATTTATCTATATGCTGTTTTTTGGTTACGGCAATAGCCTCATATTTATAGAGAAGTGTCGAGGGGAGGAAGATCACTACTACCTAGGTGGGGTGTGGTGAAAGGTTGGTAACCCTTTTTGTTTTTGTATCCCTGTACTTGGCCGCATTCATCTTTCTCTCGATTGCAACCAGTCGTCCTGTCCCTGCAGCTGAAAAACACCTCCACAGCATGATGCTGCCACCACCATGCTTCACTGTTGGGACTGTATTGGACAGGTGATGAGCAGTGCCTGGTTTTCTCCACACATACCGCTTAGAATTAAGGCCAAAAAGTTGTATCTTAGTCTCATCAGACCAGAGAATCTTATTTCTCACCATCTTGGAGTCCTTCAGGTGTTTTTTCTAGCAAACTCCATGCAGACTTTTATGTGTCTTGCACTGAGGAGAGGCTTCCGTCGGGCCACTCTGGCATAAAGCCCTGACTGGTGGAGGGCTGCAGTGATGGTTGACTTTCTACAACTTTCTCCCATCTCCCGACTGCATTTCTGGAGCTCAGCCACAGTGATCTTTGGGTTCTTCTTTACCTCTCTCATCAAGGCTCTTCTCCCCCGATAGCTCAGTTTGGCCGGACGGCCAGCTCTAGGAAGGGTTCTGGTCGTCCCAAACTTCTTCCATTTAAGGATTATGGAGGCCACTGTGCTCTTAGGAACCTTAAGTGCAGCAGAAATTTTTTTGTAACCTTGGCCAGTTCTGTGTATCAGGTCACCTGTATCCAGGTGACAGATGCACCCCGTTGGGGTCAGGAGTGCATCGCTATGATAGTGGACCCTAAAGCTGACTGCTGCGGATGGAACTCGGGGTGGTTCAGGAAGGCAGGTCCCCTGGAGCACCAACATGGATCCCACAGTGAGTTCGAGCTTAGATTCCCCAGGGTGTGGAGTAGGGATGAGCTTCGAGTTCGAGTCGAACTCATGTTCGACTCGAACATTGGCTGTTCGCAAGTTCACCGAACAGCGAACAATTTGGGGTGTTCGCGGCAAATTCGAATGCTGCGGAACACCCTTTAAAAGTCTATGGGAGAAATCAAAAGTGCTAATTTTAAAGGCTAATATGCAAGTTATTGTCATAAAAAGTGTTTGGGGACCTGGGTCCTGCCCCAGGGGACATGGATCAATGCAAAAAAAAGTTTTAAAAACGGCAGTTTTTTCAGGAGCAGTGATTTTAATAATGCTTAAAGTCAATCAATAAAAGTGTAATATCCCTTTAAATTTCGTACCTGGGGGGTGTCTATAGTGTGCCTGTAAAGGGGCGCATGTTTCCTGTGTTTAGAACAGTCTGACAGCAAAATGACATTTTGAAGGAAAAAACTCATTTAAAACTACCCGCGGCTATTGCATTGCCGACAATACACATAGAAGTTCATTGATAAAAACGGCATGGGAATTCCCCAAAGGGGAACCCCGAACCAAAATTTAAAAAAAAAATGACGTGGGGGTCCCCCTAAATTCCATACCAGGCCCTTCAGGTCTGGTATGGATTTTAAGGGGAACCCCGCGCCAAAAAAAAAAAAAAAAAAAACGGCGTGGGGTCCCCCCAAAAATCCATACCAGACCCTTATCCGAGCACGCAACCTGGCAGGCCGCAGGAAAAGAGGGGGGGACGAGAGTGCGGCCCCCCCTCCCTCCTGAACCGTACCAGGCCACATGCCCTCAACATTGGGAGGGTGCTTTGGGGTAGCCCCCCAAAACACCTTGTCCCCATTTTGATGAGGACAAGGGCCTCATCCCCACAACCCTGGCCGGTGGTTGTGGGGGTCTGCGGGCGGGGGGCTTATCGGAATCTGGAAGCCCCCTTTAACAAGGTGACCCCCAGATCCCGGCCCCCCCCTGTGTGAAATGGTAAGGGGGTACTTATGTACCCCTACCATTTCACGAAAAAAGTGTCAAAAATGTTAAAAATTACAAGAGACAGTTTTTGACAATTCCTTTATTTAAATGCTTCTTCTATCTTCCTTCATCTTCTGGTTCTTCTGGTTCTTCTGGCTCTTCTGGTTCTTCCTCCGGCGTTCTCGTCCAGCATCTCCTCCGCGGCGTCTTCTATCTTCTTCTCCTCGGGCCGCTCCGCACCCATGGCATGGGGGGGAGGCTCCCGCTCTTCTCTTCTTCTCTTCTTCTTTTCTTCATTTTCTTCTCCGGGCCGCTCCGCAATCCATGCTGGCATGGAGGGAGGCTCCCGCTGTGTGACGGCGCTCCTCGTCTGACAGTTCTTAAATAACGGGGGGGCGGGGCCACCCGGTGACCCCGCCCCCCTCTGACGCACGGTGACTTGACGGGACTTCCCTGTGACGTCACGGGGAATGCCACAGGGAAGTCCCGTCAAGTCACCGTGCGTCAGAGGGGGGCGGGGTCACCGGGTGGCCCCGCCCCCCGTTATTTAAGAACTGTCAGACGAGGAGCGCCGTCACACAGCGGGAGCCTCCCTCCATGCCAGCATGGATTGCGGAGCGGCCCGGAGAAGAAGAGAAGAAGAGAAGAGCGGGAGCCTCCCCCCCATGCCATGGGTGCGGAGCGGCCCGAGGAGAAGAAGACAGAAGACGCCGCGGAGGAGATGCTGGACGAGAACGCCGGAGGAAGAACCAGAAGAGCCAGAAGAACCAGAAGATGAAGGAAGATAGAAGAAAGAAGAAGCATTTAAATAAAGGAATTGTCAAAAACTGTCTCTTGTCATTTTTAACATTTTTGACACTTTTTTCGTGAAATGGTAGGGGTACTTATGTACCCCCTTACCATTTCCCACAGGGGGGGGCCGGGATCTGGGGGTCACCTTGTTAAAGGGGGCTTCCAGATTCCGATAAGCCCCCCGCCCGCAGACCCCCACAACCACCGGCCAGGGTTGTGGGGATGAGGCCCTTGTCCTCATCAACATGGGGACAAGGTGTTTTGGGGGGCTACCCCAAAGCACCCTCCCAATGTTGAGGGCATGTGGCCTGGTACGGTTCAGGAGGGAGGGGGGGCCGCCCCCCCCTCTTTTCCTGCGGCCTGCCAGGTTGCGTGCTCGGATAAGGGTCTGGTATGGATTTTTGGGGGGACCCCACGCCGTTTTTTTTTTTTTTTTGGCGCGGGGTTCCCCTTAAAATCCATACCAGACCTGAAGGGTCTGGTATGGAATTTAGGGGGAACCCCACATCATTTTTTTTTAATTTTGGCCGGGGTTCCCCTTAATATCCATACCAGACCTGAAGGGCCTGGTATTGAATTTAGGAGGACTCCCACGTCATTTTTTTTTTTTAATTTTGGTTCGGGGTTCCCCTTTGGGGAATTCCCATGCCGTTTTTATCAATGAACTTCTATGTGTATTGTCGGCAATAGCCGCGGGTAGTTTTAAATGAGTTTTTTCCTTCAAAATGTCATTTTGCTGTCAGACTGTTCTAAACACAGGAAACATGCGCCCCTTTACAGGCATACTATAGACACCCCCCAGGTATGAAATTTAAAGGGATATTACACTTTTATTGTTTGACTTTAAGCATTATTAAAATCACTGCTCCTGAAAAAACGGCCGTTTTTAAAACTTTTTTTTGCATTGATCCATGTCCCCTGGGGCAGGACCCAGGTCCCCAAACACTTTTTATGACAATAACTTGCATATAAGCCTTTAAAATGAGCACTTTTGATTATTCATGTTCGTGTCCCATAGACTTTAACGGTGTTCGCATGTTCGAACGAACTTTTTTCCTGTTCGCATGTTCTGGTGCGAACCGAACAGGGGGGTGTTCGGCTCATCCCTAGTGTGGAGTCTAAGAGCCAGCAGGTGTTCACCAGAGCCTCTAGTGGTGAGGATGGACTGGGCTGCAACTGGCTCCAGGTCGCGGCCCCCAGGGTCTCCCAGCTCACGCTCACGATAGGCTACAGGAGGATGGAGAAGAAACAGCAGCCCAGGACAGCAAGGGATAGTAAGGAGGTAGCCAAATGTCGAGGCGACTAGCAGACAAGGATAACAGAGAACACGCCAAAAGTCAGGGTCACTGGCAAACAGGGATAGTCGGAAACACGCCAAGATCGGTAACAGAGACAGAGACAAACTTAGAGCACACGGCAAACAGGAAGCCAAACACACAATATTGCATGGCAGAGCAGACTTGGAAAATACGGTGTTAAATAGTGGTTCCTGTTGAGGCTAGGGTGGAGCCACACAGAGGGAAGATAACTTAAGCATGCAGGTGTGTGAGTACAAGCCTCAAGGCTGATACACAGACCAGGTAAGAGACAGACAGGTCATGAATGTATTACTGCAAGGTCATGACACTGTGCCTTGCCACAATTCTGTCTCTGAGCTCTTCAGGCAGTTCCTTTGACCTCATGATTCTCATTTGCTCTGACATGCACTGTGAGCTGTAAGGTCTTATATAGACAGGTGTGTGGCTTTCCCAATCAAGTCCAATCAGTATAATCAAACACAGCCGGACTCAAATGACGAAGGTGTAGAACCATCTCAAGGATGATCAGAAGAAATGGACAGCACCTGAGTTATATATATATATATATGAGTGTCACAGCAAAGGGTCTGAATACTTAGGACCATGTGATATTTCAGTTTTTCTTTTTGAATAAATCTGCAAAAATGTCAACAATTCTGTGTTTTTCTGTCAATATGGGGTGCTGTGTGTATAATATGGGGTGCTGTGTGTACAATATGGGGGGCTGTGTGTACAATATGAGGGGCTGTGTGTACAATATGGGGTGCTGTGTGTACAATATGGGGTTCTGTGTGTACAATATGGGGTTCTGTGTGTACAATACGGGGTGCTGTGTGTACAATATGGGGTGCTGTGTGTACAATATGGGGTGCTGTGTGTACAATATGGGGTGCTGTGTGTATAATATGGGGTGCTGTGTGTACAATATGGGGGGCTGTGTGTACAATATGAGGGGCTGTGTGTACAATATGGGGTTCTGTGTGTACAATACGGGGTTCTGTGTGTACAATATGGGGTGCTGTGTGTACAATATGGGATGCTGTGTGTACAATATGGGATGCTGTGTGTACAATATGGGGTGCTGTGTGTACAATATGGGGTGATGTGTGTACAATATGGGGGGCTGTGTGTACAATATGAGGGGCTGTGTGTACAATATGGGGTGCTGTGTGTACAATATGGAGTGCTGTGTGTACATTAATGAGGGAAAAAATGAACTTAAATGATTTTAACAAATGGCTGCAATATAACAAAGAGTGAAAAATTTAAGGGGGTCTGAATACTTTCCGTCATATATACATACACATTATATATATATATATATATATATATATATATATATATATATATATATATATACATACACATACATATACACATACACACACACACACACACACACACAAATAAGAAAGTGCTAAATATCACAAAATAAAATAAAAAATTGTTACTAATGTATCCGGTGTATAAAGCATGTTAGCGAAATGGACTACTTTTGAGAATACCACCACGTGAGCCATTTTAAATATAAAAATCAACACGGTATTTAACACATAGCGAATGGAGCCCGTAGAAGAAGGACAGATAGTCCTTGAGATTATTATATTTTTTAATGGAATTTTGCATTAATAAAAAGGTGCCATGTTGGCTGTGGTTTTCTATAGTAGGAGCGAGGTGAGGGCAATAATTTTCTCTATACATGAAATCGCAGTCAGCTGACTAGAAGAGAGTTCATCATGAAGTGCGGCCTCAACCTGCTCATTTATCATTGTGAAGAGCCGGAATAGAAGCTTCCCATTGTCCTCACTACAAGCGTTCACGAACATTTTCTGAGTTTTTTTTTTTTTTTTTTTTTATTATTCCCACTTTAACAGATGCGGTTTGTGTTATCTGCAGCCCGGGCTTTGCATCTCCCGAGTGTGTTCTGCGCAGTAATGTATATAACCGGCAATACAAATGCTGCAACTTATAACCATCAGCACCGATGGCTCTGTGCACACCGGATTGTGCCAGAATAAAGCCCGTCATAGGTTTATGATGAAAAGGCCATCATGGATTAGTAATGGGGTAACTGCAGCACCGCAGATCGCTATCAATTCCGGGGAAGTGGGCAATACACAGTCATTTTTTGATTGGTCAAGTCAACAGTTTCAACAACCACCTTCTAAAGAAGACTGCCGTGCTATTATTTTGAAAAAAAATGAAATGGCTTTCACCAAATTGACCCAACTTCAACTAACTCTGCTGGAATACGAACCTCAAGGGCTGATTAAAGACCCAAAAGGAGAAAATACTGGCGAGAGGCTTTTGGGTCCAGAGGAGGTCCCATATTCAGATGGGTGCAAAAGTGGTCCCATAGCCAAGATCTCAGCAAAACCCCATCTGTTGAGAATAAGTCCAATGGCCACGATCTCAACAAATTTGGGAAGTTGGGTATAAGGGATCATTCACATGGGTGCAGAGGTGGTTCCATAGCCAAGATCTCAGCAAATCTGGGACAGTTGGGTATAAGGGATCATTCACTTCGATGTAGAGGCAGTCCAGTAGCCAGGATCTCAGCAAAACCCCATCAGTTGAGAATAAGAGAACATTCACATGGGTGCAGAGGTGGTTCTGTAACCAAGAGCCCAGCAAATCTGGGACAGTTGGGTATAAGGGATCTTTCACATCGATGTAGAGGCAGTCCCGTAGCCAAGAAGATCTCAGCAAATTCAGGACAGTTGAGCACATGGGATGATTCACATGGGTGCAGAGGAGTTCCCATAGCCAAGATCTCAGCAAAAACAGGACAGTTGAGCATTCATATGGGCGCAGAGGAGGTCTCATATCCAAGATTTAAGCAAATCCGGGACAAGGGATCATTCACATGGGTGCAGAGGAGGTTCCATTGCCAGGATCTCAGCAAATCTGGGACAGTTGAGCATGGGGGATCATTCACATGGACGTAGAGGAGGTCCCCTAATCAAAATTTCTGAAAATCCAGGATAGTTGGGTATAAGGGATTATTCACATTGTTGAAGAGGAGGACCCATACCCAAGATCTCAGCAAATCCATGCCTGTTGAGCATAAGGGCTCGTACACACAGGTGCAGGGGGTCTGTACAGCATGCAAGAGCCATTTGCCCGTCATCAGTCTACAACAAATAATGAAATGGCTAATATGTATTAGAAATTGGGGGGGGGGGGGGGGCCTGTAGCTTCACAGAGCGCTATCAATTCCTGGAAAGTGTATCATTGTGAAGGTGACAGCAGGCAATATACGCTAAGATTTTGATTGGTCAGTTCAACGCATTTCAACAACCACTTTGTACTAAGACAGCCACGCTATTATTTTGAAATACAATAAAATGGCTTGAATACAAACCTCCATAGGGTTGAATAGTTACCCAATGGAGAAGATTCTGACAAGAGGCTGTTGGTTGCAAAGGAGGTCCCAAGATCCCAGCAAATGCAGGACAGTTGGGTATAAGGGATCATTCACATGGGTGCAGAGGAGGTCCAATAGCCAAGATCTCAGAAAATCAGGGACAGTTGAGCATAAGAGATCATTCACATGGGTGCAGAGGAGGCCCCATTGCCAGGATCTCAGCAGACAGTTGAGCATGGGGGGATCATTCATATGGGCGCAGAGGAGGTCCCATTCACATTGCGAGGATCTCAACAAATCAGGGACAGTTGAGTATAAAGGGATCATTCACACATGTGCAGAGGAGGCCCCATTGCCAGGATCTCAGCAAATCTAGGACAGTTGAGCATGGGGGATCATTCACATGGGCACAGAGGAGGTCCCATTCACATTGCCAGGATCTCAACAAATTAGGGACAGTTGAGTATAAAGGGATCATTCACATGGGTGCAGAGGGGGTCCCATAGCCAAGATCTCAGCAAATCCAGGACTGTTGAGCATAAGGGATCATTCACATGGATGTAGAGGAGGTTCCATGGCCAAGATCTCAGAAAATTAGGTACAGTTGAGTAGAAGGGCTCATTCACACGGGTGCAGAGGAGTTCCCATAGCCAAGATCTCACCAAATCCAGGACAGAACGAAGGGGCTTATTCACGTGGGTGCAGAGGTCTGTACAGCATGCAAAAGCCATTTGTTTTTGTGTCTGGAGCTGCATGCAGGCATCCTATGGTGGTCAATGGGAGATGCAGAAGCTATACAGACTCACCTGATCGAAAAGTGATCTTGAATGACTTTTTTCTCCAATTCAAATGGGTATTTTGGATTGAAACACCATGCCACAACCATGTGTCAATCACTATTGGCACATGGTTGCCATCAAAAACCCAAAATATGAAAAGTAAACGTCATGGCAAGGCTCGGAGACCAATAGACATTGGCAGTAGAAAGGCTCCCACCAAGCACCTGGATACATACACAAGCCCTTACATAAGATGACACAGGCTCGCCCGATGTGCAAGGTCTAAGCACTAACCGGCGTTCAACAGAGCTCCTGATAGTGGAGATGGATTTGGCTGCATGTTACTACCAGGTCGTGGTCCTCAGGACCGCCCCACCAGGAGCTGAGCAAGTCAGGATCCAGTAGCAGATAGAGATCAAGCAGAATCATACTCAGTAAACCAGCCAAAAGGTCAGTCACAAGTGGTAGTGGAGATGACAACTGCAGGTTTGCAAAACAGCAAGATATTAGCTGCAGAGAGCACAATAATATGGCAAACAGGAAGTGCAGAGACATTGACGTTCTTGGGAGGAGCAAAGAGTTCAAGGTTCACTGGAAACAAGAGACAGGGCAAGACAATCCAAAAGGTTCCAGCATCTCAGGTGGCTCAGTAAGGAGAACTACTGCCAAATGCAGCAGAGGTTGTGGGTTGAGATGCCAGTCCTGGTATTAAATTTGCTACACCGAGAAGCGTCATGGCCATGTAAACGAACCTGAACACCTGCCGTGTAAATTAGTAGGAGGTCGGGGGGGGCGGTTAAAAACGCGGATCTAGCCCGTTTTACTGCCCCCTTCTAATTGTGTGAACTTAGCCTTAGTATATGTTGACCTCAGTCCTTTGAGGTGTTTTTTCTAGTCAAGTCAACTGAATTGAAACCATCAGAAACACCTCAGAACGCATGGCAATATATAATAAAGCACTAATGATAATGTAAGCTCTTACAATCAAACCTGAGAAACCTGACGTGAATGAGGTCTTAGCACTTTTCATTAAACAAGTTTATGAGTGTTTATTTGAGGAGGGAGGAACAGTAATACACCACCATGGTAGAACACTATGAAGGACAGCCTAGATCTACAAAGTGCAAATAGAGTTGGCTGAATGTGAATACTGATAAGATTACGTACATTGGGGAGATTACATTCATACACAGTATTAAACAAACAAAAAAAAAAAGCTATAGATTTCATGTATGGCAGTATAAGGTATGACGGCCACCGCCCAGAAATGGGATTTTGTACTGGAGGAAGAAACGTATTTTTCACGTGTGTGTAATATTCTCATTTCTTCGAGTGGTTTGAATGCGATCCAGCCAAAACTTTAATCCCAAATGACAACTTTCTCCAGCTAGCAGTGTGTTTGCCTCAATTCCGTAAAAAATCCTGCAGAGAAAATGCATATTTTAAGGGGTAAAATACAAATTGTCTCCCTGTCTGGTCACTTTCACAGGTTCCCCAGCAAACTAGGAGACATGCAAAAGAATTTTTAATAAACGCAGTTTAAAGAGAAATCACAAATCTATGCAAACATTTTGGGATTATATACAGTATATGTGTAAGGGGGACATACAAACTGGTCCATAGCATAAAAACTAACATCTTCTCATCCTAACCACTAACTAAACCTATGTTATTTACTGACTAACAGGGTGCCCCCTAACATTATCTAGTCCTAGGACTTGAGGTTTTATTCCATTCAAAACACTACAATGTCTCCAGGCCCCAGTCCAGAGCTTATTAAAGTTCTGAGGAAGCAACAAAATGCAGGATTTCAGTGTTCTCGGCGTAGTTCATTACCAAATTGTTTTCTTGTTGACTATGGTTCCTGCTGAGATCATTGACAAGATTCTCCTGTGTATTTCTGGGCTGATTCCTCACCGTTCTCATGATCATTGAAACTCCACAAGGTGAGATCTTGTATGGAGACCCAGACCGAGGGAGACTGACGGTTATTTTGTGCTGCGAATAAATCACACCAACTGTTGTCACCCTTCTCACCAAGCTGCTTGGCGATGGTCTTGTAGCCCATTCCAGCCTTGTGTAGGTCTACAATCTTGTCCCTGACATCCTTGGACAGCTCTTTGGTCTTGGCCATGGTTTAGAGATTGGAATCTGATTGATTGCTTCTGCGGACAGGTGTCTTTTATACAGGTAACAAGCAGAGATTAGGAGCACTCCCTTTAAGAGAGTGCTCCTAATCTCAGCTCGTTATTTGTATAGAAGACACCTGGGAGCAAGAAATCATGCCGATTGATAGGGGATCAAATAAATTTCACTCATTAAATGCAAATCAATGTATAACTTTTGTGAAATGCGTTTTTCTGGATATTTGTTGTTATTCTGTCTTTCACTGTTATAATAAACCGACCATTAAAATGATAGACCAATCATTTGTCAGTGGGCAAACGTACCATTTCCCTCACTGTATAATCTTAGTCAATCCAAAACTCTATAAAGTCTCCAAGCACCAGGGCCCAGATCAGAATCTATTAAGTCCTGAGGAAACAAATTTGTTTCCTCCATAACAGGCACAAATCCTGGAGACCCCTGTCATGTGTAGGTAACAAACCTAGGGAACATCTATACACCACCTTCAATGTTATTCAGTTCTTAATGCTGCAAAGCCTCCAGGCTCCAGGACCCAACATTAGAACCTGTTAAGATTGGAAGAACCATCAAATTTGTTTCCTCCATAACAGACACTAATCCTGAAGGCCCCCCCCCCCCCCGTCATGTGTAGGTAAGAAACCTAGGGAACATATATACACCAGAACTTTTTTTCTCTGAGAATAGGTGCAGGAACTCCCCCCTTGTGAATCATTTCTTGTCCCTCCCCCTTACCCACCTCCAAGCACCATCCCTTGGTTCCACTCCATACCCACCTCCCAGTATTGCCCCTTTTAGAGAATACAGAACCAAGTATAATTTTGTGGTGCAAAGTCATTTGTATGGAATTTATTAAGGAACAATAAAAGCAGTAAAGTAGATCCCCCCACACACACAGCCAGCGGCAATAGACCTTCCCCAGCAGCAATAGTTCCCCCGGCAACAATAGACCGCAATAACAATAGACTGGCAGCAACAACAGATTTCCCAACAGCCAGCCCAGCATCAATAGACTCTCCAGCAGCCAGCAACAATAGACCGCTCCCTCAAAAGTAGATCCCTTCCAGCAACAATTGACCCCCCAGCAATATAAGCCCAAAAAGCAACAATAGACTGCCTCGCAAAAATAGATGCCACCAGAAACACTAGATCCCCTAGCAGCCAGCAACCAATAGACACCCAAGTGTGCCACCACCTTGAATAAAGAGGACTCTTACCAGAACGTATAGACCCTTTATGCAACAAGAGTCCTGAAAGCTTGTGATTTAATATGCCATCTGTAGGATAACTTGAATCACCTCCAAAATCTCCACCCGTGGTCACCAGGATCTCCCATCCATCAACATGAGATGTTTAACCGGAATATAAAAAAAAAAGAGCCTGGAAGGCCCACATAGTGTAAAACTGTATGCAATGTATTAATAAAATAAATTACTAGCCACCCACAATAGCAAAAACAACAAGCGTTTAGCAATAAAATACCAATCCTGGGGTCCGATCTGACAGCTTCCTGGTTACAGCATGCATGGTGATGTCATAAGGGTAAGCTCCGACATATGCGTTTCGTCACATCTGACGTCATTGGGGAAGCGGTGTTCCCTTTGGCTCCTGGGATATGAACACATATCCCCGTAGACAGAGCCTTTCATTCAGTAAAAGAGGAGGCAGCGTTCGTCATGGAGAGACGTGAAGGCTGAACCTGGAACACCCAGCAGTCGCTCGACGACGTCACAGAAAAACATGATGGCACGGGACCGAGCGCTGCCAGAAGAGAGTAGGATCTCCGCTGGACAGCACTGGATCCACTGGGTGGGTATCTAAAATGTGCTAAACACACCACCATTAAGGTAAGGGAAAAGAAAAAAAAGCGGGGGTGGGGAGGGTGAAAAACTGCTTTAATACCACTTTAAAGATATACTATCCAGAAAATGAAAATCCCTACCTTACATGGCTACCATAGCTCAGTCATTGGGGCCGCCAATGCCTAATATGCCATATTTCTCTTAAAGAAGAGACACCTTTAATCCTGGGAAGCATCAGGCACGCAGGAGTGTCTCACCCCCTTCCATAGTAGCCCATTTACAACTATGATAAAAAGGAACGGTCTTACCTGTGATTGATGCTTTCCGGTTTTCACGGGCTTGGAGACAATCCTCGGTAGCAATATGGCATTCCATAACGGACACCTGCTCATCCCCATTCTGGGGGGTCTGTGGCACAAGATCTCAACAGGCAAGTTTCATGCCATCTGGACAGGGTTGAGCACCACTGGTTGCAACCATATGTAAGGTGGAGCAAATGCTACATCTCAAACCTTACAAGCTTCTCAGGGTCATATTCCCAGGCAAACACCAGGGGACAGCTATGGTAATCCTGAGCCTGGCTAGAATTTCTCCTTCGAGTTTAGGATACTTCTTGGCATCCAAGGTCCAAAAAGGTGCTAGCCCATCCATCCACTGCTCCCTCCGTTAGTCTTTATCATTTTTTGTGAATCTCTCAAATGTGCGAAGATAGGCATCAATACCATCCATCAGAGAATTTCCACCAAGCCCTCTGTATATTCTGTTGGGGTGTGGAAGTTGGCCCCTGTGCCACCATCTGCCTCTCTGGTAGGGCCGGTCTAGACAGGTTCACTTGCTGTTGTCCCTTTAAGGAGGCCTGGTGGGCTTCAGTTGACTGTTACATCTGTTGGGCTATTAAAGTCATTTTTTTTCAACTTTCCATCTATTAAATCTTCTGCCCTTCTTGTTGTTGGTTTAACTTTGGATAATAAAACATTTTTTTTTTCTGCCAGTAAATCCCTTATACAGCCCACTTTCTGTTTTTTGTCTAGTCATTAGCCTAGGATTATGACATCATGCACATCTTTCTCTCCTGAGAGTCTGCCAGGAAAGGGGGGGGGGGGTCATAAGAGGGCCAATGAGAGCTTCAGAGCTGGAGGTGTGCCTCTGTGTGTCTGTGTAAATCCAGGAAGTGAACAGGCAGCAGCTTCAGCTGCCCACAGTTAAAATGGCTGCAGCCAGACTCAGTGGAAGATTTCTGCAGCATATTTGGCAAATACAGAATCGCAGTATATATAAAATATAAAATGCAAAGTGGTTGGAGGAAAGCTTCAACTCTCGTAAGAGTCTGCCAGGAAGGGAGGGGGGGTGAGTCATAAGAGGGCCAATGAGAGCTGCAGAGGTGGGAGGTGTGCCTCTGTGTAAATCCAGGAAGTGAACAGGCAGCAGCTTCAGCTGCCCACAGTTAAAATGGCTGCAGCCAGACTCAGTGGAGGGAGATTTCAGCAGCATATTTGGCAAGTACAGAATGACAGTATATATATAAAATATATAATGCAAAGTGGTTGGAGGGAAGCTTCAGAATGGCAAAGATGTTTTTATTACAAATTATATGAGCAGACTGCAGTTCCTCTAAGTAGTTGTCCTCATGCAGGAGCCGATTGGTTTGCCACCATTGCACTGCTGCTGGTTAGCATTTGCCAATATGGGTTGTTTTAGAAGCTCGTCCATTTAATTCAGTAATAGTTGTCTTTCCCTTAAAGGCGATGCCTGCTCCTGACCCCCAACTGGTAATGGGAGCGGTAACCATGGACGAGACCGGGGAGGGGGGGGAGGGGGAGGACACCCAGGAACAGTCCAAAGCACGTTTGTCTTGCACTTTTTATTCAGCAAGCAAAGGCAGCAAATGTACCGATCCATCCAGTAGGGCTTTGTACGAGTCCATGGCATAAAACCCACCAAATAGTTGCCCGTCCGTGTCGTGTTTAAAGTCACAAGTCCCCGACCAATAGGGTTCCCCCAAAGCAAACAGTAGATGTACCTTGTTTTGAGCATTGCCTGTAGTCAGCCTTTCCCCCAGCAGAAGCTCTTCCATAGAACAGAGTGAAGGATCTCCCTGAACCTCACATGTCCACAGCTGACTCATTAGGGTGGTCTGGCTAACAGGGAAAACGTGGACCCCGGACTGCAGAGTTCATCACACCAAAACTTCTGCAAAGCCTCCACAGCTCCAATCCCCAGAGCACAATTCATTAAAGCGGACCTTCATCCTAATCATGTATGACCCGTACACGCCAAGGGCCGTTTTCAGGTGTTTTAGCGCTAGAAATAGCGCCTGAAATCTGCCTCCCATGCCACCCAAATATGAAAACTCGAGTGCTTTCACCCTGGGGGGCGGTGCGCTTGTAGGACCTTAAAAAAAGTCCCGCAAGCTGCATCTTTGGGGTGGTTTGGGAGCGCAGTGTACACCGCTCCTCCACCGCCTCTCCACCGCCCCTGCCCATTGAAATGAATGGGCAGTGCCTCCGAAGCGCCTGAAAAGCCATTTGGAAGCGACGCAACAGGGGCGGTTTTAACACCTTCTTCAGCGGCTAGTGGGGGGTTAAAAGCACCCCGCTAGCGTCTGAAAAGCGCCGATTAAACAGCGCTAAAGCGCCGGTAAAACGAGCAGTGCTTTAGCGCGGCCCCAATGTGAAAGTAGCCCTAAGGCCACTGATGCGATGTTAGATGCGATTTCGGTCGCACTGAATGGCATGACAATGGAAATAGCATTGCTTTCAATGGTGCTCGTTCACATCAAAGCAGCGCAGCTGCGATGGGACTTTGGGAAAGGCTCTTGTGCTAAGTTGGTGCGATTTACAGTGCAACTTGACTCCATAGAATATTCAAACAGTGGTGGCCGGTGCTCAATTTTTTTTTTTTTTTGGAGGGGGTGGCAAACAATCGATCGGCTGATAGGCCCGCACTATTTACCCCATCCAGGTTACCCCATTTCCTCTACCGGCCAATCCGGTCGTTTCTCCTCCCGGCCAATCTGGTCTTAAGACCCGCTTCCTGATTGCCAGGAAGAGAAGCAGGAGGAGTTTTATCCTCCTCGGAAATTGGAAAACGAATTCGAATTTCGTCCGAATTTGTTTTTTTCGTTATTTCGCATTCGTTTAAATTTCGGTACTGTTGCAATTCGGAAAAAAATTCAGATACATCCGAATTTCCGAAAAAACGCAAAATTCCTCCGAATTTCAAAACGAAAGCGCACGTGTCTCGTCACGTGATCGGGGGGGCCTGTCCTGCCAGTTTCCAATAATGGCCAGAGCCTGGGGGCTGTCTATGACAGCTCAGTTACTGCGCAGGGGGTGTGCCTTCTCTGCACAGAAACCTCGGCCGTCCATAAACGCATCTATGTAGCACGTGGGCGTTAAAGCCCCACCCTCTTTGCCACCACACACGCGCCTTACGTGGGTGGCAAGAGGTTAACCGCTTAAGGACCGCCCCAGGTACATATACTGCGGCAGGGCGGCCCTTTAGTGTGAAATCACATACCTATATGTGATTTCTTTCAAGGGCTCTGCGTGTGCGCATGCGTGTGCGCATGCGCGCCGCTAGAGCCCCGCTCCCGCTGTGATTGGACGCAGTGGTAGTCAATCAGTGGGTGCGGAATGCATTCCCCCACACAGTTAGCAAGCACTCCCTAGGGATGCCCTTAACCCTTTGATCACCCCTGATGTTAACCCCTTCCCTGCCAGTGTCATTTATACAGTGACAGTGCTTTTTTTTTTTTTTTTGTTGCACTGATCTCTGTATTGATGTCACTGGTCCCCAAAAACGTGTCACTAATGCCCCGTACACACGATCGGACATTGATCGGACATTTCGACAACAAAATCCATGGGATTTTTTTTCCGACGGATGTTGGCTCAAACTTGTCTTGCATACACACGGTCACACATAGTTGATTGGAAATTCCGAACGTCAAGAATGCGGGGTGACGTAGAACGCATACGACGAGCCGAGAAAAAATGAAGTTCAATAGCCAGTGCGGCGCCTTCTGCTTGATTCCGAGCCTGCGTGGCACTTTGTGCGTCGGAATTGTGTACACGCGATCGGAATTCGCGCCAACGGATTTTGTTGTCGGAAAATTTGAGATCCAGATCTCAAATTTTGTGCGATGGAAAATCCGATGGGAATTGTCCGACAGAAGACTACACACGGTCGGAATTTCCGACAACAAGCTCCGATCGCACATTTTACGACGGAAACTCCGACCGCGTGTACAGGGCATTGGTGTCAGATCTGTCCGTCGCAATGTCGCAGTCCCACTCAAAAAAATCGCTGATCGCCGCCATTACTAGTAAAAACAATAAAAAAAAAAAATTAAAAGTCCATAAATCTATCCCATAGTTTGTAGACGTGATAACTTTTGCGCAAACCAATCAATATTCTCTTATTAGGATTTTTTTACCAAAACAATGTAGCAGAATACATATTGGCCGAAACTGATGAAGAAATGTGATTTTTTTTTTTTGTACATTTTTTTTTAGTGGATGTTTAAGGCCACTTTCAGACTGGGGCATTGTGGGCGTCGGCGGTAAAGCGCCACTAAATTTAGCGCTGCTTTACCGTCGTTTTAGCGGCGCTATTCGGGCGCTAGCGGGGCGGTTTTAACCCTCAGCTAGTGGCCGAAATAGGGTTAAAACCGCCCGCAAAGCGCCGCTGCAGCGGGTTTGCGGTGCTGCCCCGCCCCATTGTTTTCAATGGGAAGGGCCGCTTTATTCACCGCTCCTATAGCGCTGCAAAGATGCGGCTTGCAGGACTTTTTTGACCGTCCTGCCAGAGCACCGCTCCAGTGTGAAAGCCCTCGGGTGATCACACTGGAGACACAGGAGAGGCTCTTTACAGGCGCTATACAGACTCAAAATTGTCGCTCTTTTTTTTGTTTATAGTGCAAAAAAGAAAAACCGCAGAGGTGATCAAATACCAGCAAGTCATCTTCACCTCGTCTAGATGCCTAAATTGCATTGAGTTGCTGCCATGTGATTGGCTGATTAGCAACTTGTGTTGCCGAGCAACGGAACAGGTGTACCTAATAAAGTGGCCGGTGAGTGTATGCGAACAACAGGAGCTAATCGCACTTTGTTGGGGGCTCTGAATAGCGGCAGATTGGGCACCTGCCTATGGGCGCCTTTTGGGTCTTGTTCGCACCGGGTACGGCGGAGAAATGCACGCAAAAGAGCATATTTTCCTGCACCGCACAGAAACTCGTCGCCGCCTACAGATTTATTCATATTCAAAAATCGTGCCTGCGCTACATATTGTGCAGCCAACTGAAATTATTGGGCGCATGTTCAGAAGCACTTTATGGCGAGAACGACCACCCCACCCCCCTACAGATCCAACACACATGAGATTCTCCAGCATTTGATAATTCCTTTAGTCATTGATTCCGTATCTCCATCCAGCACATCACATCTCGGGGACGCGACGGGCAAATGAAACGCGCTCCGGAACATTTTACATGAATATGTCTGTCTCTGCTGTGTGGAAGCCTTCTAAGATATCTCTCATCCCTCCCGCATTTCATTTCTGATTAAATGTTTCCTCTGTAAATATTTAATCAGCGCGAAGAACTCCTCTGGCTGAGATTTTCAAAAGCTTCTATCTGTTCTCCATCAAAGAGATTAAAGAACACATTGCTATCCGTCTGAAGCCCCACCGACCGTCTCTGGGAAGTCCACCGCAGAAGAAACGGCCTGAGACAACCTTGAAGTAGAGCTAAAGCCAAACTTTTCTTTTTTTTTTTTTTTTTGTTATGGGTAGAGAAGGAGACGGTCAAACCATCGACTGATTTAGTTATTGCCATTTGCGTCTTGGGGAGATTTCCCTTCACCATGTAGACTCAACAGGAAGTGAGAGGATACATTTTTCTGATGTGAGGGAAATCCCTTCTTGGATTGTTGTCAGGTAACTAGGTGTCCCCAATGAGAAGAATGCCCCTTCTATTGGAGGTCAGTGGGAAGAATATCCCCTCCTTTGGCGGTTAGTGAGAAGAATGTCTTCTCCATTGGCGGTCAGTGGTAAGAATGCCCCCTCCACTGGTGGTAAGAATGCCCTCTCCATTGGTGATCACTGGTCATTGGTATAAAAATGCCCTTGCATTGGTGGTCAGTGGTAAGAATGCCCCTTACATTGGTGGTTAGCGGGAAGAACACCCCATCCATTGGAGGTCAGTGGGAAGAATGTCCCCTCTATTGGAGGTCATTGGGAAGAATGTCCCTTTCATTGCTGGTCAATGGGAAGAATGTTCTCTGTCCTATGTCCTTCAGTCAATCGGAAGAATGTCCCACCCATTGGCGGTCAGTGGGAAGAATGCCCTTTCCATTGGTGATCAGTGGGAAGAACGTCCCTTCCATTGGTAGTCAGTGGGAAGAACACTCCTTCCATTGGAGGTCAGTGGAAGGAACACTCCTTCCATTGGAGGTCAGTGGAAGGAACACTCCTTCCATTGGAGGTCAGTGGGAAGAATATACCCTCTATTGGCGATCAGTGGGAAGAATTGCCCCTTCCATTGGAGGTCAGTGGGAAGAATGCCCCTTTCATTGGTGTTCAGTGGGAAGAATGTCCCATCCATTGGCGTTCAGTGGGAAGAATGTCCCATCCATTGGCGGTCAGTGGAAAGAATGCCCCTTTTATTGGCGGTCAGTGGGAAGAATGTCCCTTTCATTGGCGTTCAGTGGGAAGAATGTCCCATCCATTGGCTTTCAGTGAGAAGAATGTCCCATCCATTGGCGTTCAGTGGGAAGAATGTCCCATCCATTGGCGGTCATTGGAAAGAATGCCCCTTTTATTGGCGTTCAGTGGGAAGAATGTCCCATCCATTGGCGTTCAGTGGGAAGAATGTCCCATCCATTGGGGTTCAGTGGGAAGAATGCCCCTTTCATTGGCGTTCAGTGGGAAGAATGTCCCATCCATTGGCGTTCAGTGGGAAGAATGCCCCTTTCATTGGCGTTCAGTGGGAAGAATGTCCCATCCATTGGCGGTCAGTGGAAAGAATGCTCCTTTTATTGGCGTTCAGTGGGAAGAATGTCCCATCCATTGGCGTTCAGTGGGAAGAATGTCCCTTCCATTGGCGGTCAGTGGAAAGAATGCCCCTTTTATTGGCGTTCAGTGAGAAGAATGTCCCATCCATTGGCGTTTAGTGGGAAGAATGTCCCATCCATTGGCGGTCAGTGGAAAGAATGCCCCTTTCATTGGCGTTCAGTGGGAAGAATGCCCCATCCATTGGCTTTCAGTGAGAAGAATGTCCCATCCATTGGCGTTCAGTGGGAAGAATGTCCCATCCATTGGCGGTCAGTGGAAAGAATGCCCCTTTCATTGGCGTTCAGTGGGAAGAATGCCCCATCCATTGGCTTTCAGTGAGAAGAATGTCCCATCCATTGGCGTTCAGTGGGAAGAATGTCCCATCCATTGGCGTTCAGTGGAAAGAATGCCCCTTTTATTGGCGGTCAGTTGGAAGAATACCACCCTTACAGATAGCTAAAAGGATTATTTTTGACATGCCACTGACCTTTCAAGGAACTATACAGGAACTTTCAAATGGAAGATCAAATAGCCTCAGTGCACAGAACTGGAGGAGAAGTTAGATGCTCGTTTACATCTCCTCCACAGCCTTCTCCACAACCCCCCCAGTCTCGTCGGCCTCTTCTCCTCCTCTATGCTCAGGCGGTCGACTGCCCTTTGACATCATCAAGACCAATGCAGGGCTGGTTTATTTAATTTGTTGCCTGCAGCTTCAGAACTGTGAGCTTCGAATAATCACAACCTGTGTGTGGTGTGTTTTTTTATTTTTTTTTTTAGTGGTCTGATTTAATTTTTTTCCCGCTGACCATTACAACTATTAAATAACAGAACCAATTCTGATAATGAGCCTCTGAATTTCAGCACTAATGAAGCGCTGCAATCATACAGGTGAATAAATTCTATCTCTACCTTTGTTAGCGTGACCAATAAATAGGATACTGCATAAATGTAACATTTTCCAGCGTTATTAAATGTCAAATTAATGTTAATTATTACCTTTGTCCCAAAGGCAGCAGAATCATTGTTGCAATGGTTCCTAATTATGCCAATTTAATTATTTTTTTTCAGCGCTCTGGAAAATGCTTGCGCAATGCATTTCAGGAGAACGCTGCCGATGACAAATTTTGGCAGAAAAACAACTTTTTTTTTTTTTTTTTCCTCGAATAAAACTGCGGCTGAATTTGCAGCATATCTAGAGGGTCTCCAAACCTTCCAGCTATGTCATATCTTTATCATAGTAGATAGGGGAAGGGGAACTGATGTTCCTGAACAAGAAGGGAGTGAAAAACTGAAAATGAAATATAAAGAAATATAACAGTGATCAGTCCATGAAGAGTGTCCAAACAAATGATGTGATGAAATCCTGGCAATCGTATCCCAAATGATCGTAGAGTACTACACACCCAAGTGAACCTTTCACTGTGATAATACAAGATGTGCCCTTACCAGATATCTAGACTCCACATTATAGGAGTCTAGTCAGACATGGATTCACACATCATGAGGGATCCGTCCGCTGGATATAAACGAGGATAACGTTGAAGCCAACCGTGGCGGTTTCTCCCTCTCTCTCGCGGATATTTGTATAGATAAAGAAGAAAATCGCCATATATAGTGTAAAACCGTGATGGTTTATTGAAAGGATTATTAAAAGTTTCCAACAAAAAATATGGATAGAAATTCCTGGGTTAAAAAGTCTGCGGATCGTAGTCAAACTAGCGTGGTGTGATAGGACATAAACTCCACCCTACTAGTTTCGTCATACATGACGTCATCGAGGAGTGAAGCCTGGTCACAATCGCTACGAATGTAGATCATGGGTCTCCAAAACTTACCGTACAAGGGGCCACACTGTATATTTGATCAATTATTTGAGCCATTAAAAAAAGGTTGAACAAAGAAATTCAGTCTGCACCTTTCTCACCAGAATCCCCCCATACATGAGGGTCCCCACCTGAATACCCCTTAAGTTAGAGTTCCCATCAGAATCGCTCCTTAAATCAGGATCCTCATCTGTAACCCCTAAATTAGCATCCCCCCACCTGAATCCCTCCCCCAAATCAGGATCCCTATCTGAATCCCCCCTTACATCAGGGTCTCTATCAGAATCGCCCCTTACATCAGGATCCCTATTAGAGTCCTCCCTTACATTTGAGACCCCCCCCTAACATCAGAGATGCTATACCTTAGGGTTTGCATCAGAATTTCCCCCTTCCGACGTGGGCTCCGTTACAGTTCTTTCTTTCATCAGAGTCCTTATCAAAATCCCTCTTACATTTGAGAAACCCCCCTAACATCTGAGTCCTGCCTTACATTAGAGTCTTCACTTACATCAGGGTCCTCATCAGAATTCCCCCCTTACATCAGGGTCCCCATCAGAATTCCCCCCCCTTAGATCAGGGTCCCCATCAGAATCCCCTTCTCCCCCTTACATGAGGGTCCCCATCAGAATCCCCCCTCCCTCTTACATCAGGGTCCCCATCAGAACCCCCCTTTACATCAGACTCCTGACTTACATTAGAGTCTTCACTTACATCAGGGTCCCCATCAGAATTCCCCCCCCCCTTACATCAGGGTCCCCATCAGAATCCCCCCCTTACATCAGAGTCCTGACTTACATTAGAGTCTTCACTTACATCAGGGTCCCCATCAGAATCCCCCCCCCCCTTACATCAGGGTCCCAACAGAATTCCCCCCTTGCATCAGGGTCCCCATCAGAATTCTCCCCTCCTTAGATCAGGGTCCCCATCAGAATCACCCCCTCCCCCTTACATCAGGGTCCCCATCAGAATCGCCCCCTCCCCCTTACATCAGGGTCCCCATCAGAATCCCCCTTTACATCAGAGTCCTGACTTACATTAGAGTCTTCACTTACATCAGGGTCCCCATCAGAATCCCCCCCCCCTACATCAGGGTCCCCATCAGAATTCTCCCCCCCCCCCTTACATCAGGGTCCCCATCAGAATCCCCACTTACATCAGAGTCCTGACTTACATTAGAGTCTTCACCCCATCCGAATACCCCCTTTACATCAGGGTCCCCATCAGAATCCCCCCCCTTACATCAGGGTCCCCATCAGAATTTCCCCCCCCCTTACATCAGGGTCCCAGTCAGAATCCCCCCTTTCATCAGAGTCCTGACTTACATTAGACCCCATCAGAATACCCCCTTACATCAGGGTCCTCATCAGAATTCCCCCCCTTACATCAGGGACCCCTTCAGAATCCCCCCCCCCTTAAATCAGGGCCCCCATCAGAATTCCCACCTTACATCAGGGCCCCCATCAGAAAAGGAGGACCCTGATGTAAGAGGGTAACTCTTACATTAGGGTCCTCATTAGAGTCCTCCTTTTTTATCAGAGTCACTCATTTATTATGGACCCCCCACCAACATAAAATCCCACCTTACATCAGAGTCCCCCCCCCCCCTTACTGTTGCGAGAGAGCAGAGACTTCAGAGACATCAGCTGTGGACTGGATAAAATCTTGTAGTGGGATGTAGTTTAGAGACCCCGGATCTAGGTAAACCCCTTCTGAAGAACTTTTTTAAACAATGTATCACTTCATCATTGGTAGTAGAAGATAAAGATCCGGTCCCAGAACTATAACGCGGAACCAAAGACCTGAAACGTCTTCTGGATGTAAAACATGGCGTCGGATTACGTGTTCCTCTCGCCACAAGTCTCCTTTAAGGTTCCGGGTTTAGCTAAATTCTGTAAATGCCGATATCTTCATTTCCTTCTGTTTTTGGTGCGTTTTTTTTTTTTCCGCCACGTTATTCTAAATTCCGGCGGAGGTGTTCATTATCATTTCCTCGAGAATGACACCGAGCCGCTGTCTGGATGTAATAATTACCATGCAGATAGCACAGCCGGGGATGAGTTGTATCCCCCGGCAACAGAAATAAACAACTAAAAGGGAAAAGAAAAGCAAAGAGTCCACCAAACAATTAGACAAAGTAATAGGAAGGCAGTGAAGGAAAAAATATATGTTTAGAATTCAGGAGCGAGCCGGTGCAGGTTCACAAACTTCAAACGACGGCCTAAAGGTGGGAACCGTGCGCTGTCCAAAGGGGGGGGGGGGGCGGGGGAAGAAGTTTGTTTTTTACTGTAGGAATTTAACCCCTTCGCACCTAAAGGTAAAGCAAATCTAAATGCCTGAGTATAATTTTATAACTTTGACGTTAGCAAAACCGTACAAATCAAAAAAAATACTGACCCTGACCTTTGACCCAAACACTAACCCTGACCTAGATGAACCGCTTCCGGACCGATATATATATATATTTTTTTATATTTATTAATATATATGTATATATTTTTATATATATATATATATATATATATATAGCGGTCCGGAAGCCGTTATATATACACTGTGGCAGGACAGCCCCTCAATGCAAAATCACATACCTGTACATGTGTTTTTTCTTTCTTCGGGTTGGGGGCGCACATGCGCGGCACCAGCGACCCGCTCCAGCTATGATTGGACACAGCGGGAGCCAATCAGCGAGTCCAGCGGACCCGATGTCCACCGGGACCCGCCAATCGTTCCCGAGAGAAATACAGAATGGCGGTTGGCCTATGTACACAAGGCCGATCGCCGTTCTGTCAGAGGGGAAGATGGAGATCTTGTGTTTCTTCTAAGCAGGAACACGGATCTCTGTCTCCCCCCCCCCCCCCCCAAGTCACAGCACCTCCCCCACAGTTTGCAAGCACTCCCAGGGAACACTTTTAACCCTTTGATCGCCCCTGATGTTAACCCCTTCCCAGCCAATGTCGTTACTACATTGAGGGTGCTTTTTTTTTTTTTTTTTAGCACTGATCCCTGTATTGGTGTCACTGGTCCCCAAAAAGTGTCAGATTTGTCCGCCGCAATGTCCCACTAAATACGCTGATCGCCACCATTGCTAGTAAAAAAAAAAAAAAAATTAAATTCCATAAATGTATCCCGTAGTTTTGTAGACGGTAGAACCTTTGTGCAATCAATATACACTTATTGGGATTTTTTTTAATCAAAAATATGTAGCACATATTGGCCTAAATTGATGAAGAAATTCGATTTTTTTTTTTTTTTTTTTTTTTTACATTTTTGTTTTTTTATTGGATGTTTTATAGCAGAAAGTAAAAAAATATTGTTATTTTTTTTTTCAAAATTGTGGGGGGATTTTTTGATTATAGCGCAAAAAATAAAAACCGCAGAGGTGATTAAATACCACCAAAAGAAAGTTCTATTTGTGGGGGGGGGGGGACATAAATTTTATTTGGGTACAGCGTCACACGACCGCGCAATTGTCAGTCAAAATAACGCAGTGCCATATCGCAAAAAATTACCTGGTCAGGAAGGGGAGTAAATCCTTCCGGATCTGATGAGGTTAAACCTTCATCTCTATTTTTTTTTTTTTTTTTTTTCACACACACATTTTTTTCTCTGTAAGGAGAGAGAAAGATGCAATGTATCTCTCTCCTCCATTCACAGAGAAAGAAAACAGTGACTGATCACTGTGATAGCCAATCAGAGGCTATCACAGCTATCAGATGACCCTGGAATCTCAAGTTTCTGGGTCCCGATCATTAGTATGGGGCCCGCGGTTCACTGTGGTGCACAATGACAGGCCACTCCCTCCTCCTCCTCCACGCCCACTAACCAGCTAAACACAATGGGGGTGGGATATTACATGTAGATTGATGGAGGCTTCACCTCCCTCTTATTGTAAAACACAGGCTAGAGGGGCGTGACTGGCAGAAATCCGCCCGCAACATGTTATTGCCAAAAAATAATAAGGCTTTGATTTCAAATATATATTTGTATGACAATGTAAAACAGTTTATTGATATTATTTATTTCTACTCTGTATGCCAAAGGCTTTTTTTTTTTTTTAATTAAAATCAGTGGTGGAACTATAGGGGTCGCTGCAGTCGCATTTGCAACTGGGCCCTGTTGTTCTGCCACTGTGGGGGGGGGGCCCAAAACGCGGCATCTCCCCCTGCACCCCTGGCTGCCTGTTTAACATGCAGGGAGGGGAGGTGGGAGTCGGAGATCGGCAGCTGTATGGTGCCCGCGAGCCACAGGATCTCCCTGGGGCTTGTAGTTCTCTCTCTGAATGTATACAGTGGAATGGGGAATGGAGGGGGGGAGGGGCCTCTGACCCGGGCATGTATCGGCTTCACTCTTCAGTGAGTCGCTCTGCTTCTACACCGATACATGCCCAGGTCAGAGGCCCCTCCCCTCTCCAGTGGATACATTTGGAGGGAAAACTACAAGCCCCAGGGAGATCTCGCCGCTCGAGGACACCATAGGGCTGCCGATCGCTGCCTCCCCCCCCCCCCAGCTGGGGGCGGGGTACAGAGATGTGCTGGGGGTCCAAGGTGCGCAGCAGAGACCAGCCAGGTACAGGGGAACCTCTAGAAGGGGGGGTGACTGTCTGGGGACCCTGATGTAAGGGGGGGGCCCTCTGGGGACCCTGATGTAAGGGGGGGCTCTCTGGGACTCTGATGTAAGGGGGGGCTCTCTGGGGACCCTGATGTAAGGGGGGCTCTCTAGGGACCCTGATGTAAGGGGGGCTCTCTGGGGACCCTGATGTAAGAGGGGGGTTCTCTGGGGACCCTGATGTAAGGGGGGGGCTCTCTGGGACCCTGATGTAAGGGGGGCTCTCTGGGACCCTGATGTAAGGGGGGGCTCTCTGGGGACCCTGATGTAAGGGGGGGCTCTCTGGGGACCCTGATGTAAGGGGGGGCTCTCTGGGGACCCTGATGTAAGGGGGGCTCTCTGGGGACCCTGATGTAAGGGGGGGTTCTCTGGGGACCCTGATGTAAGGGGGGGTTCTCTGGGGACCCTGATGTAAGGGGGAGTTCTCTGGGGATCCTAATGTAAGTGGGGGCTCTCTGGGAACCCTGATGTAAGGGGGGGTTCTCTGGGAACCCTGATGTAAGGGGGGGCTCTCTGGGGACCCTGATGTAAGGGGGGGCTCTCTGGGGACCCTGATGTAAGGGGGGGCTCTCTGGGGACCCGGATGTAAGGGGGGGGCTCCCTGGGGACCCTGATGTAAGGGGGGGTTCTCTGGGGATCCTAATGTAAGGGGGGGATCCGCACAATGTAAGTGTATGTGTAAATAAATATATATTACACACACACACGTATATTATATACATGTGTATGCCCGCCCAAGCGTATGACTTTTTTTGTAAATTACAGTGTGTGTTTAGTATTACTTTAAGGAATTAGTAACATTGTGGGTCTCTTAACAGGTCAAAGCCCAATTTGGGGTTAAACCATGGTGTCCTTCCTACACAAGGTCCTGGTGCAGAATGAGGTCATCACGCCAGCGCCGATCTCTGCATCATTAGGGTCCGTCAAGGCACAGGGAAGAGGGGAAGACAAAAAGGACCCTGCAAAGTCACATTACTGGCCTAAGAATTCGGAAACGGAAAGTATCACAACAAAAAAGTAAAAAAACTCTGCCAATGGGGTAGATTTGGGGAGGGGGGCACAGAGCCCGGAGTTGGGCTTTAAGGACCTGGGTTCTCAAGATTTTGTTTTTGTCAGAACTGCTTTTCTTCCCATACAAATCAACGGGGACAGTTGTGTCGCTATGGGGGGGACACCCGCCAATGGGGTGACACCATCTCGTAGAAAGTGCAATGGCACTGGGGCAGGCTAGGCAGGAGAGATCCCGATGGGGGGGGGGGGTGTCACCTGGTGTTTTACCGCACCAGGTGACACCAACCCTAGTCACACCACTGAATGGGGGATGCAAAAGCAGCTTGAAGCGGGTCAGTGCAGCTAAGGACATCGTTTTTCAACAAGGGTGTTGACGGGTGGAGGGCTGCCTCGCGTGTGGCCACAGCAAGCAGCTGAGCCGACCCCCCAACATAACACGAACCTTCAGGGCAATATGATACCTTTGCACAATGCCTCTTCCCAATGTGTGGGTGGCAGGCGGAGACCGACCCCCAATAGGGTTGCCACATCATCCCTTTACACCCAAACAAATATGAATTATACGGGTTCTGAGGCTAAGGGGGGAGAGGAGGGAGAAGAGAGGGGAGAGGAGGGAGAGAGGAGGGGGGAGGGAGAAGAGAGGGAGAAGAGAGGGAGAGAGAGAAGAGAGGGAGAATAGAGGGGAGAGAGAGAGAGAGAGAGAGAGAGAGGAGGGGGAGAGAGGAGGGGAAGGGAGAAGAGGGGGGAGAGAGAGAAGAGAGGGAGAAGAGAGAGGAGGGGGAGAGAGAGGGAGAGAAAAAAGTAGAGAGGGGAGGGGGAAGGGAGGAGAGAGAGAGAGGGGGAGAGATAAGAGGGGGTGGGAGAGGGAGAGAGAGAGATTATAAATATATATTTTTTTTACTTAAATATATATATTAACAAATTCATTTTCACGTTCAGTTCTTGAGTTTTTGAATTATTTCTGCTACATTGCAGCACTGTTTGCTAATATTGCTACTTTTTATTAAGTATAAATAGGTAGCTGCAATGTATCCATTTGTAAGATATCTTATGGGCCCTGTATGTAGACAGGTTAATTTGGGGATCGATTGATTAATAGGATACATCTGTGCAGCATTTGTCCTGTGTGTGGATATAAACCAGATCAAACAGTGTTTGTTAACCATGTTCTTCATCGAGCTGCATGTGTATGTTCACAACTGTGCAGTCGCTTATCTCAGATGTAATGTATATGAAGATTTGAAGTAAAGAGAATATTCGCAAAGATCGTTATTTCATCTTCAGCTTTTTGATATTTATAAACAAATGTAAAAAATCTCCATAATATACAGCGGGTAAACTAAGTATTGAACGTGTCACCATTTTTCTAGGTAAATCTATTTGGTGAAGATGATATTCACATGAAACTTCCCTCACATGTCGGTAACAACCCATCCAACCCATACATACAAAGACACCAAAACAAATAAGTTCAGAAATGATGTTATGTGCAATAAAATGGAATGAGACAGGGAAAGGTGTGTGTGTATATATATATATATATATATATATATATAATTTTGTTTTATTATTTTATAATTTTCCCCCTAATACCTGAATCCAGCACAGATGAGGCTGAAGCCTTCACCAGTCCTGGATCGGGATGTTGCAGTGCTCTGCTTATATGATGGGGGGGAGACGAAGCTGCAAAGTCACTCAAGGCTGAACTGGCAGATATAAAAAATGATATGGGGGGGGGATCAGGTAGCGGGAAATTCTGCAGGATGGAATAAAGCATTGTAGTGAGACGCCGTGTGATACCTTCTACCGAAACCAAAAATTCGCATAGGGGGGCCGCAGTCACGTCTTGCATCGCGCAGCAGCGGCGTTCGGCATCCATCATGTTAGCGGAATGAAAGTGGAAGATTATCTGCAGCAGCTGTTCCCATTACCTTGCAGATCTGATATGGTTAGTGGTGTATGAAATAATTAGGCCAGATGTTTTAAAACACCAGCGCCTTGTGATGAATAAACCTTTCATAAAACACTTCACTGGCTGCAGTTCAGAATTTCGTTCCTAGGTATTGAACATCTAAGGTGTATGCCAACTCAACAGAATTCAGTATTCAGATTTGGGTGCGTTATGATGAAAGGGTCTTGTTGTTTGGGAGCCGTTCATCAATCTATGGAGGACATGACACAAAATTCATATTAAATGTACAGGTAGAATTTCGGCTACTTCTATGATATTTATTTGATATATTTGCACCAACATTTACCATTTATGTGTGCTAAGTGGAAAAGATAGCCAAGCTTTTTTTGGACTGGTGCAAAATGTGAACTAGGATTTCAATGTACCATCTCAATATCCTTTTAAGCTTGGTAACTACCACCAACACAAAAGCCTGTGCAGTAGAGACATGTTTGGGCGGGGGGGATATTTGTGCAGCCATGACCATGAATTCCAAGACAGGTAGACGCTCACCACCAATGGTGGACATCTGATCACCTTATAAGTCATCAGTGTAACCACACCAGCAAGGGTTAGTGGCAGACATGAAGTTAAGTCTACACACACAAAAGGGAAGGTTTAAAGTTCATTTACACAGATATCCCCCAATAACCAATGAAACCATCAACCTCCTCATTCGCTCCCTGGTTATCTCTCACTTTTTACTATTGCAACTCCCTTTTCATGGGCCTACCTCTACATCGGTTATCCCCCTTCAGTCTATCATGAATGCTGCTTCCAGACAAATCTACCTTACCAACAGCTCAGTGTCCACCACCACTCTCTGCCAATCCCACCACCAGCTTCCCCTCAGTGTCCACCATTTTCTATCAATTCCTTCACTGGCTTTCACTCAGTGTCCTCCACCCCTCTCTACCAATCCCTAGACTGGTGCCCACTTAATGTCCACCACCCCTTTCTACCAATCCCTAGACTGGTGCCCACTTAATGTCCACCACCCCTTTCTACCAATCCCTAGACTGGTGCCCACTTAATGTCCACCACCCCTTTCTACCAATCCTTATTCCGCGTACACACGACCGGTTTTGCCGTCGGGGTAAACTCCAAAGGTTTCTTCGACAGAACTCCGACAGAATTCTGCTTAAGCTGTCTTGCATACACACGGTCACACCAAAGTCCGACCGTCCAGAACAAGGTGACGTACAACACATATGACGGGACTAGAAAAAGGAAGTTTAATAGCCAGTAGCCAATAGGAATTTGTTCCGTCGGAAATATTTAGAACATGTTCCATTTCAAGGTCCGGCAGAATTTTCTGAAAAAAAAAAGTCCAATGAGGCATACACACGATCGGAATAGAAGATGAAAAGCTTCTGTCTGACTTTTCTGTCGGACATTCCGCTCGTGTGTACGTGGCATTAGACCTGGCTTCCACTCAATGTCCACCACCCCTCTCTACCAATCCCTGGACTGGCTTCGACTCAATGTGCACCACCCTCTCTACCAATCCCTGGACTGGCTTCAACTCAATGTGCACCACCCCTCTCTACCAATCCTTAGACTGGTTTCACTCAATGTCCACCACCCCTCTCTACCAATCCCTAGACTGGCTTCCACTCAATGTCCACCACCCCTCTCTACCAATCCCTAGACTGTCTTCCACTCAATGTGCACCACCCCTCTCACCAATCCTAGACTGGCTTCCACTCAATGTCCACACCCATCTCTACCAAACCCTAGACTGGCTTCCACTCAATGTCCACCACCCCTCTCTACCAATCCCTAGACTGCCTTCCACTCAATGTGCACCACCCCTCTCTACCAATCCCTGGACTGGCTTCCACTCAATGTCCACCACCCATCTCTACCAAACCCTAGACTGGCTTCCACTCATGGGCCACCACTCCTCTCTACCAATCCCTCCACTGGCTTCCACTCAAGGGGTCTAACTTCTACCTAAAACTCAACTTTTATCTTTTTTCCAATTCACGCTTCTCACGGTTATTACTTTTGTCCCTCCTTGTTAGATTGTAAGCTCTCACAAGCAAGGTCCTCCTAATCCTCTTGCATTGAATTCTATTTAAATTGCTGTGTAAATCACTGCACAAACTGTTGATGCTATATATATATCCTGTATAATAATAATATAAAACAAGTGCTTACAAAGTTTAGAAGTACCCCTTACCTCACAAGAAAAAGAAGGCGCGTGGCCTGATGCATGTATCCTTTAAAAAGTTTTTTTAAAACAAAGTGGTATATATATAAAAAAAAAAAAAACCTTACCTCCTACGGTAGCTCTGCATGACCCGATCATCTGGTTGTCACAGGTGACAGTTGAAAATGAATTGGAATCTGACTGGGCCATCTAAGGCCAATGGCAGAAATTGCTGCTCTTGCTATATTACTGGAAAACCAATTACACTTCCATTTAGTTTTTACTGGCACCCATTCCCACTTTGTCTTTAATAGAGTCAAACATGACAGACAACAAATGCGGGGGTGTCTTCACATTACTACCTATAGGGGTTATTGATTTATCTCAATGTTATCAAATAGTAGTAAAATCCCAATGAGTCCTGCTCTGTGGTAGGCTACCAGAAAACTGCACAAGAAAAAGAAAGAATAAAGAAGAAAAAAGGAAGAAGAAAAAGAAGAAAGAAAAAGAAGAAAGAAAAAGAAAGAAAGAAGAAGGAAGAACGAAGAAGTAAGAAAGGAGGAAGAAAGAGAAGTAAGGAGGAGGAGGAAGAAGGAAAAGGAAAGAAGGAGGAAGAAATGGGAAGAAGGAAGAAAGCGGAAGGAAGAAGGAAGAAAGAGGAAGGAAGAAAGAGGAAGTAAGCAGAAGGAAGAAAGAGGAAGGAAGTAAGAAGAAGGAAGAAAAGAAGAAGGAAGAAAGAAGGAGGAAGGAAGAAGAAGGGAGAAAGTGGAAGTAAGAAGAAGGAAGTAAGGAGGAGGAAGAAGAAAGAAGGAGGAAGAAAAGGGAAGAAGAAAGGAATAAAGGGGAAGTAAGAAGTAAGAAGAAAGAGGAAGGAAGAAAGGGGAAGGAAGAAAGGGGAAGTAAGAAGAAGGAAGTAAGGAGGAAGAAGAAAGGTGAAGGAAGGAAGAAAGAAGAAGGAATAAAGAGGAAGTAAGTAGGAAGAAAGAGGAAGTAAGAAGGAAGAAAGAGGAAGTAAGAAAAAGGAAGAAAGGGGAAGTAAGAAGAAGGAAGAAAGGGGAAGTGAGAAGGAGGAAAGGGGAAGTAAGAAGGAGGAAAGGGGAAGTAAGAAGGAAGAAAGAGGAAGTAAGTAGGAAGAAAGGGGGAGTAAGAAGAAGGAAGAAAGAAGGAGGAGGATGAGGAAGAAGAAGGTGAAAAAGGAGAAAGATGGAGAAGAAGCAATCTCAGTAACTGGTAATGCCTTACTTGTCCTGTCAGTTAAAACCAATTGACCAGCCAAAATTTGTAACCAGCTCATGGACCTTTTGGCTGTGGTTGAGATTCGTCTGCACCCCAAACACCGCACTGCCCATCTGTTTGGTAGCGTATTTTTTTTAGCATAAATTTAATTAGTATTCGGGAGACCTTCAGTGCTGTCAGATCAATGTATTGAACACTGAAGTCCAAGGTATTACATTAAACGGCCTGTTGTAGGAATTAGCATATTATTATTATTATTCAGGATTTATATAGTGCCTACAGTTTTCGCAGCGCTTTACAAGGGTAGGCAGTACAAATACACACAGTAGGAATCAGAGGGCCCTGCTCGTTAGAGCTTACAGTCTAAGAGGGAGATGATATCATTGTCTATATGTGCAGCAATTGGCTTCCATTATAATACAATAGTTCATTTTAAGACATTAATATGTGTTGAACTAAGGTTGTCATGTCGGTGTTAATTATCAATTATTTCTAATTACCAAGGCTATAACGACAGCTTGCATTGTAGACCACGGTTGGGTTTCCAGTGAGCCCCCTTAATTATAATCTGCTCAGAGTTACAGATGGCAATGTCCTGTTGAGGGACACGCAACATTAAACTTCTGAAATGGGAATCAATCAAGCGTGGGTACCCAAAGAGGTCGGAGATCAAGATTACTATAAAATAATAATACAATTCTCTATTATCATATTAAGAGCACTCAGCAGCAGACAATATTGTTAAGTTTGGCTAAAACCCAGAAAACGATTCCACGTTCATTGAGAGCTAACCGGACCAGTCCAGCTGATACTTACCTCTCACTCTGCAGTCTAAGTACCTGGCGGGTCACATGACCACAGATTTAATGTGACATCAAAGTATATCTTTTTTCTTTCTCCAAAAATAGTCGATAATCCACCCACTACTTAAAAGTATTTGAATCTATTTGTTTTATGAAAAAATTTGAGATCTGGATTTCAAATTTTCCGACAACAAAATCCGTTTTCGTAAATTCTGATCGTGTGTAAACAAATTCTGACGCACAAAGTTCCACGCATGCTCTGAATCAAGCAGAAGAGCCGCACTGGCTATTGAACTTCATTTTTCTTGGCTCTTTGTACGTCTTGTACGTTACCGCGTTCTTGAGGTTCGGAATTTCCGACAAGATTTGTGTGTCCGTGTGTATGCCAGACAAGTTTGAGCCAACATCCGTCAGAAAAAAATCCATGGATTTTGTTGTCGGAATGTCCGATCGTGTGTACGGGGTATAACGTTACACAATTGCCGTGCCACAAACACAAACATAGTGACTTATTACGAGGAATTTCAGCTCTTGAGCGCCACCCTTTGGGCTCCTTCTGCTAATTTTGTTTTTTTTTCTTGTGAGCATTGATTCCGATTATGCGTGTTTTGACTTTTGTGTGACGGATTTGTGTACTGACCATCCGAAAATCTGACGTCGACCCGTCGTCTGACGAAAATTTACTAACCTGCCATCCAACATTTTGTTGGTGGAAAATTGGACAACATTTGTCCAAAAGGAGCGTACTGACGGTACGATTTTATGACAACAGTCTGTCAACAGACAATCCCCGGCCAACAATCGTACCGTGTGTACGAGGCTTAAGAGAGGGTGATTACATTCCTACATACAATTGGACATGGAGAATGAATGTAATCACTCTCTGACCACAGCAGCAAAGAAGAAGAAAAAAAAACTAAGAAAAAAAAAGAAAAGAAGAAAAAGAAAGGGAAAAAAGAAGAAAGAGGAAAAAAAAAGAGAAAAAAATTGGAGGAGCCTGAGCGTGGTTGGAGGTGCTAAGAGAGACTGATTATATTCTTACATACAATTGGACATGGAGAAGGAATGTAGCCACTCTCTGACCACAGCAGCAAAGAAGAAAAAAAGAAAGGAAAAGAAAAGAAGAAAGAGAAAAAAAAAAGGAATACATTGGAGGAGCCTGAGCGTGGTTGGAGATGTTAAGAGAGGGTGATTATATTCCTACATACAGTTGGACCACAGAGAATGAATGTAGTCACTCTCTGACCACAGCAGTAAAGAAGAAAAAAAAAAGGAAAAGAAGAAAAAGAAAAAGAAGAAAGAGAAAAGCCTGAGCGTGGTTGGAGGTGCTAAGAGAGGCTGATTATATTCCTACATACAATTGGACATGCAGAATGAATGTAATCACTCTCTGAGAACGAATGTAGTCACTCTCTGACCAACCACAGCAGCAAAGAAGAAAAAAAAAGGAAAAGTAAAGAAGAAAAAGAAAAAGAAGAAAGAGAAAAAAAGAGAAAAAAAGTGGAGGAGCCTGAGCATGGTTGGAGATTCTAAGAGAGGGTGATGATATTCCTACATACAACTGGACATGGAGAATGAATGTAATCACTCTCTGACCACAGCAGCAAAGAAGAAAAAAGAAAAAGAAAAGAAGAAAAAGAAAGGGGGAAAAAAGAAGAAAGATATAAAAAGAAAAAAAAAAAAGAGAGAAAAATTGGAGGAGCCTGAGCGTGGTTGGAGATGCTAAGAGAGCCTGATTATATGATTACTTACAATTGGACCATAGAGAACGAATGTAGCCACTCTCTGACCACAGCAGCAAAGAAGAAAAAAAAAAGAAATGAAAAGAAAAGAAGAAAAAGGAGAAAGAGAAAAAAAAAAAAGAAAAACATTGGAGGAGCTTGAGCGTGGTTGGAGATGCTAAGAGAGGGTGATTACATTCCTACATACAATTAGATCATAGAGAATGAATGTAGTCACTTTCTGACCAACTACAGCAGAAAAGAAGAAAAAAAAAAAAGAAAGAAAAAAAAAGGAAAAGAAAATAAGAAAAAAGAAAAAGAAGAAAGAGAAAAAAAATTGGAGGAGCCTGAGCGTGGTTGGAGATGCTAAGAGAGGCTAATTATATTCCTACATACAACTGGACATGGAGAATGAATGTAATCACTCTCTGACCACAGCAGCAAAGAAGAAAAAAAAGAAAGAAAAAAGGAAAAGAAAAGAAAAGAAGAAAAAGAAAGGGGAAAAAGGAAGAAAGATATAAAAAAAAAAAAGAAATGAAAATTGGAGGAGCCTGAGCGTGGTTGGAGATGCTAAGAGAGCCTGATTATATTCTCACATACAATTGGACCATGAAGAACGAATGTAGCCACTCTCTGACCACAGCAGCAAAGAAGAAAAATAAAAGAAATAAAAAAAAGTAAAAGAAAAGATGAAAAAGAAAGAGGAAAAAAGAAGAAAGATATAAAAAAAAGAGAAAAAAATTGGAGGAACCTGAGCATGGTTGGAGATTCTAAGAGAGGGTGATTACATTCCTACATACAACTGGACATGGAGAATGAATGTAGTCACTCTCTGACCACAGCAGCAAAGAAGAAAAAAAAAAAAAAAGAAAAAAAGGAGAAGAAAAGAAGAAAGAAAAAGAAGAAAGATACAAAAATTAGATACGCCTGAGCGTGGTTGCAGATGCTAAGATAGGGTGATTACATTCCTACATGCAATTAGACCATAGAGAACGAATGTAGTCACTTTCTGACCAACCACAGCAGCAAAGAAGAAAGAAAAAAAAAGGAAAAGAAAAGTAGAAAAAGAAAAAGAAGAAAGAGAAAAAAATTGGAGGAGCCTGAGTGTGGTTGGAGATGCTAAGAGAGGCTGATTATATTCCTACATACAATTGGACCATGGAGAATGAATGTAGTCACTCTCTGACCACAACAGCAAAGAAGAAAAAAAAAAAGAAAGGAAAAGAAAAGAAGAAATAAAAAAAAGAAGAGAGAGAAAAAAAAGAGAAAAAAATTGTAGGAGCCTGTGCGTGGTTAGAGATGCTAAGAGAGGCTGATTATATTCCTAAATACAACTGGACCATGGAGAACGAATGTAGCCACTCTCTGACCACAGCAGCAAATAAAAAAACAAGAAAAAAAAATGTCGGAGGAGGCTAAGAGCTTCAAATTTTTAAAAGCACTGCAAAGCATAGCAGTATGGCCCCAGCGTGTGTGCACCCCCAGCACTGCCTCTGCAGCTAAAAGGGGAGCGGGTGTGGGTTCTAGTGTATGAATGACCCCCAAAGGTAAAACTGAGAGGGGATTTTTAATTTAAGAAAAGTTGCAATGTTTTGTGGATTTCATCTGTTTAATAACTAATTCTGTTTCCTAAAATTGGAATTGACAGTTCCCTTGCACCTCCCAATAACATTTGTTTTTCCTTTTTCTCTTTCCATTATGGATATGATATAATAAACGATTTCCCAACAGGAACAAGACGGGAAGATCAGAAGTTTGTTTGTAATACAAGAAAATAATAGGACAAAAAATGATTAATTGATGGTCAGAGAGGAGAGGATGTCTTATCGGAGCTTCGTCTTTCTGAGCATATGTTTCCGAAACTGAATACATCTCTGAATAAAGCACAATGATAGATTGTCCGCGATTTGTTTTTCTGCTTTGCAGAGTACACACAGCTACGACAGCTGGCAAAATAATATTTATTACAAAACACATCTATTAGTTTTTTTTTTTACAGCATTTCCAGACATTGCTATTATGTAGGCCACGTAGATATGGAGCAACGTAACTGGGAATGCAACCAATCCAATCACCAGAGACTACAGCCTAATTATTCATCATAGGGCGGAGCTGTCACTGAGAGTGCAGCCTATCCGTTCACTAGAGAGCGGTGACATCACTGAGAATGCAGCCTATCCATTCGCTAGAGAGCGGTGACATCACTGAGAATGCAGCCTATCCATTCACTAGAGAGGTGACATCACTGAGAATGCAGCCTATCTAATCACTAGAGAGCGGTGACATCACTGAGAATGCAGCCTATCCAATCACTAGAGAGTGGTGACATCACTGAGAATGCAGTATATCCATTCGCTAGAGAGCTGTGACATCACTGAGAATGCAGCCTATCCATTCACTAGAGAGCGGTGACATCACTGAGAATGCAGCCTATCCAAACACTAGAGAGCTGTGACATCACTGAGAATGCAGCCTATCTATTCGCTAGAGAGCTGTGACATCACTGAGAATGCAGCCTATCCATTTATTAGAGAGCGATGACATCACTGAGAATGCAGCCTATCTATTCACTAGAGAGCTGTGACATCACTGAGAATGCAGCCTATCCATTCATTAGAGAGCGGTGACATCACTGAGAATGCAGCTCATCCAATCACTAGAGAGCGGTGACATCACTGTCTCTGTAAATGCGGTCCTTTCATTCACCATAGAGTAAGGGAAGTTCCTATGGCTCCCAGTCCACTTCTGTGGTCTTCATATCAGACCGCCACTGGGTGTAATCAGATGTTCTCATCTCCTGAGACCTCCAGAGGGACTAAACTAGTGGACATCACTGCAAGAAAGAGAACCTGGTGAACTGGGTGAGTTTCAGAAGAATGAAAATATCTTACAGTTTGGCCTATTCCTACCACTGTCACATACGTCTACGTGGAGTGGGGCCAATCTGAATGGAAGCAGATAAATCCTCCAGAATATTTGTGGATTGTGTCGAACGAACACAAAACCCAGAAGAAAACCCACACAAAGACAAAGTGAGAACACACAAGCTTGGTGTGACTGGAGCCCTTTTTCGGGATCAAAGCTAGATCCACAATGCTGAAAAGCAAGAGTTCTTCTGCCTAGCTACAATTTTGCCCACACATTGACCTGAGAAGGAACCAATTTTAATTTAAAACATGGAGCCCTCCTACAAGCATGGGAGAGGGATATAGTTTAACCTTTTTCCAATGACCGAACACAGTGCAGAGGAGATGGACCTCAGGTGTGCTCCCAGCACACTCACCAAGGTTTCACCAACCACTCCCAGTCACTGCAATTGGGAGCCAACGAGCCTGACAGCCAATCACATGATTAGGAGGCCGCCTTCCTCTCCCCGTATTGATCGCCCACTTAAAGGGTTAAAAGCCTTCCATTACCTACAATCCGAGAATTTACAAGATGTCTCCCTTCCTTTTCTTTGCATTTCATTTCTCTTCCCGGCCTCAGAAATGAAAGCTGATAAGAATTACTTTTTATAGTTTGATTGCCATAATGCTTCTCTGTGCTGGAATTTCACAGAAATCAGGAGCTAATCAAATATTATTTTACAGCGTGTTTAACATTCAGCGAGGGTACCAAGCTGGGAAAAAGGTAGAAAACTTCTTCCGAGGTGAGATACTGAGAACCCTACACCGAGCATAAGCTTTCCACTGAATATAATCCACCCACCGGCCATTGTTGTTTGGATGGTGGCCATTCAATGTATGTAATACAAAAAACTCAAAGCTTCAAAACATTCTACAACCAAAACCCCTTGCGTTTTAAATTGTCCCTGGTTACATTTGAGCATGGAGTAGCTCAACGCCTGAAGCTTGCAAAGGTACATGTACTATTTTGATGTCCCCTGCATAGACGAAACACGTAGGGAGGGATTTCCATGAAATATATTGGTGTTTTTAGCAATATTACTCTATGTTCTTTTGTATTTTCCTCTAAATTTTACTGTGGAGAATAGCTCTTTCAGGACAGCCAGTGGAGGACTTGGTGGATGTGGAGGTTGTTACCATACCCTGGTGTGATTCGCATTTGGTGTAATAATCTGGAGGCCCTGGTTATCCAGTAGGGGAATTTATATATCTATGTCCAAGGTGGTTTGAGACAAAATATTGTGGAACTGTGGCATTTCATTGGCACCCAAGATTCTACACCGCCCCCTAGTGGAGCCCTGAATATTCGTTTGAGAGTGTTTTTTTTTTTGTTTCTATTATATCATTTGCTTGTTTTATACTGTGTATGGTTTTATTTTTCCACTATATTGGTGGTTTTATTTATTGATTTGCATCACTTTACGGGTTTATTTTCATTGTAATTTTTTATGGTCAGAGGTTCTGTGCACTTTTTGGTATAGACGGGTGCGGTCTTCTTTCTCCACTGCAGGTATTGCTCAACCACTGAGGGAGAGGAAGTCAAGAGGAACATGATTTCTCTATGGTTTCCTTGGTCACTGGGGAAGCTATCCGGTGGATGCTGCCACCCCATGTGACTCTGGTGGCCATCTTGGGTCAGTCAGAGTCTATTTAAGTCCTTGCCTCCCAGGCTTGGCGAGCATTTCATGTGTGGGTAGTGTAGGGACAGGTCGCCCGTCTTTCAGGGACAGTGAATAGCAGTAGGAAGAGGTTCCAGACAAGTAGTGAAAGGATAGGGACACGATAGCTGCCCTGGAAGCCTCCCGATTTGGGCACAGACCGGCCAGGACACATTCCGCCCCCGACACATTCCGCCCCCTCAAGACAGACACTGTCTGCACATCGGAGACCTGCTCTGCCACACAACACTGTTACCTCCTGTGAGTGTACCCAGTGTAGTGACCGGCCTCATGTGACACCCGGAGATGAAACAAATCTTCCTACATAAGTTGTACATAAGTTGTACCTGTTTATCTGCAGTCTTCGCTTCTTTACATCCGCTCAAAGTCCAACATTTTTACAGCTTGCCTGAGTTTTCAGAAAAAAGGGGTGGAGAGCTGAAGTTACACTCTGCAGGGCTCAGTGTGGAGAGCTCTGAGAGCTGGAACAGCACACAGGAACAGCGCTTAGGGTGTCAATCAGCTGGAGCTCCCTCCCCTGTCACCATTTTTCTTTTGGTGTCAGGAAAACTTGTCAGAAGTGATTCATGCAGATAGCAGAGGAAGGAGGCAGCAGACAGAAATGACACTTAGTGCTCTGGACTGAGACAAGTACACACTATAGAGGGATATGCTTTGTTCATATTTCATGTTTACAACCACTTTAACCACTTCAGGCCCGGCCTATAGCAGTTTTACTACTGCGAGCTCGGCGGGAACAGGGCGCCTTTTTTTTTTCTTATTTATTTTACCTTTTTTATTTTATTTTTACACTGTTCTTTAAAAAAAAAAAAAATTTCACTGTTATTCCTATTACAAGGAATGTAAACATCCCTTGTAATAGAAAAAAAGCATGACAGGACCTCTTAAATATGAGATCTGGGGTCAAAAAGACCTCACATCTCATATTTACATTAAAATGCAATAAAGAAAAAAAAAATGTGTCATTTGAAAAAAAAAAAAAAAATGTCCCTTTAAGAGCTGTGGGCAGAAGTGACGTCACGTTTTGACGTCGCTTCCGTCCTGCAATGGTATGGAGGTGGGTGTGGGCCATCTTCCCCTCACTCGTCTGCATACCACACACGGAAGAGGACCCGATCGCCTCCGCCGCTGCCGACAGCTCCGGTAAGCGGTGGCCCTCTCCCACCGCCGATAAAAGTGATGTCGCGGCGAATCCGCCACAGAGACCACTATTATAGGAAACCGGACCGCCCGCTGAAGAAGACGATTCCAGGGTTATGGCAGCTAGCTGCTGCCGTAACAAAGATGTCCCTCTTCAAACAGCTGACGTATATCGGCGTGCGGCGGTCCGGAAGTGGTTAAATGCAATTAAAAAAAAATGTAATAAATAAATGTCTAAATAAAAAATTTCCGCTTTAAGACCATTGGGCGGAAGTGACGTTTGACGTCGCGTCCGTCATCCAATGTTATAGAGCTGAGTGGGGGGGGGCGGAGGGGATAGGATCGGATCGTCTCCACCACTACCGGCGGCTCCAGTAAGCGGCAGAAGTGCCTGGAGCGCGGCGGGCACTTCTCAGATAAAAGTGATCTTGCGGCGAATCGGCCGCGGAGACCACTTTTATCCGAAAAAGGAGCACCCGCTGTTGAAGAAAATACCGGGGTTACTGCCATAACCTCGGTATCCTATGTCAAAGTACCGGCGGCGGCGGCTGGACCGTGAGCGGTTAAATATGGCTTTCATCGGCGCAGTCTAGCGGCACAGGCGATGACAATATACTATTCATACTAAATTCTCCAGTAGCTGCGGCAATTTCCGGCCTCGGGGAGCATTAGAATTTGAATACTAGTGTTAGTTAAGCGCTCGTAGAGCCGTCTTCCACACTGTAAGCTGTTAATGCGCTTTCTTTAAGCTGGATACACGGTAATTATCAGAATATATTTTAGAAGAGGAGGTAGTCTATAAAGCTGGGAGAAATAAAAAAAAAAAAGAGGGGGGGGGGTTTTAGCTGGCAGCAACCAATTAGATCTCGAATGTCGATTTCCAGAGCAGTCGTGAGAATTAAAAAAAAAGTAAGAAGCTGATTGTTATGAGTAACACTTCCACCCGGCATAGAATAATCTCTCTATACAAAACGACTCTATATAGCACCATTGTACTAACAATGTATACTTACTATGTACTATTATAGAGACAATTGCTACGCTATTGAACAGGTAGGACCTAAATCAACTTTTTTTCCATGAATGGTGAGATTTGCATATTATTTCAGCATTCTGGTTTTTACTGATGGTAAGATCTGTATTTGTATTATTTCAGGTTGAATTGGTCCCGGTTTGTGATAAGTTCCCCATCGCTGCTAAGAACTGACATTATATGGGGGGAGGGGGGGGCGTTCAATGATCGCAAAGAACGTTAAATATGGAGCACACTATGAGTAATAATCATCGATATAACCTGACAAGGGGGTTTAACACGTCTATATTCTATCCAAAAGTCAAAGTAAAGTTTAGTCTTTAGATACGTCTAATGCTGAAGTTTAGTTAAAAAAAAAAAAAAAAAAAATGTAAAAAAAATCCTGTAATAAAGAATCTCCCACAATGTGCAGGCAGTAGCTGGATATTGGAGAAAGCTTCTGTTTATTGGATACCCCATCCTCTTCCCGGTTCTGAACTTTTGGATCCTGGAAAAATGTCCTGTGCGGGGATACCCCATCCTCTTCCTGGCTCTGAACTTCTGGATCCTGGGAAATCTTCGGTGCAGGGATACCCCATCCTCTTCCTGGCTCTGAACTTCTGGATCTGGGGAAATCTTCGGTGCAGGGATACCCCGTCTTCTTCCTGGCTCTGAACTTCTGGATCTTGGGGAAATCTTTGGTGCAGGGATACCCCATCTTCTTTCTGGCTCTGAACTTCTGGATCCTGGGGAAATCTTCTGTGCAGGGATACCCGTCTCCTTCCTGGCTCTGAACTTCTGGATCCTGGGAAATCTTCTGTGCAGGAATAACCTGTCTTCTTCCTGGCTCTGAACTTCTGGATCCTGGAGAAATCTTCTGTGCAGGGATACTCCATCCTCTTCCTGGCTCTGAAATTTTGGATCCTGGAAAAATGTCCTGTGCAGGGATACCCCGTCTTCTTCCTGGCTCTGAACTTCTGAATCCTAGAAAAATGTCCTGTACAGGGATGCTCTGAACTTCTGGATCCTGGAGAAATCTTCAGTGCAGGGATACCCCATCCTCTTCCTGGCTCTGAACTTCTGGATCCTGGAGAAATCTTCAGTGCAGGGATACCCCATCCTCTTCCTGGCTCTGAACTTCTGGATCCTGGAGAAATCTTCAGTGCAGGGATACCCCATCCTCTTTCTGGCTCTGAACTTCTGGATCCTGGAGAAATCTTCAGTGCAGGGATACCCCATCCTCTTCCTGGCTCTGAACTTCTGGATCCTGGAGAAATCTTCAGTGCAGGGATACCCCATCCCCTTCCTGGCTCTGAACTTCTGGATCCTGGAGAAATCTTCTGTGCAGGGATACTCCATCCTCTTCCTGGCTCTGAACTTCTGGATCCTGGAAAAATGTCCTGTGCAGGGATGCTCTGAACTTCTGGATCCTGGGAAATCTTCTGTGCAGGGATACCCCATCTTCTTTCTGGTCCTGAACTTTAGGATACTGGAGAAATCTTCTTTGCAGGGATGCCCGGTCTTCTTCCAAACACTGAACTTCTGGATCCTAGAGAAATCTTCTGATCAGGGATACCTCATCCTCTTCCTGACTCTGAATGTTAGGATACTGGAGAAATCTTCTTTGAGGCATGCCCTGTCTTCTTCCTAACTCTGAACTTTTGGATCCTAAAGAAATCTTCTGTTCATGGATACCACATCCTCTTTCTGTCACAACAACAGGATCAAGGGGATATCTTCTATTCGGGAATGTCCCATCCTCTTCTGGGCTCTGAATGTTAGAATTTTTATCATAGGTGTATTTTATATGATAGAGACAGAATAATAATAATAACTAAAAATACAGAAAAAACACACGATACAAATGTTATAAATTGAGTTGCAGTTCAGTGAGTAAAATAAGTATTTGATTCCCAAGCAAAACATAACTTAGTACTTGATGGAGAAACCCTTGCTGGCAAGCACAGAGGTCAGACGTTTCTTGTAGGTGGTGACCAGGTTTGCACACATCTCAGGAGGGATTTTGGTCCACTCTTCTCTACAGACCTTCTCTAAATCAACTTGAAGTTTCAGCTCCCTCCATAAATTTTCTATAGGATTAAGGTCTTGGGACTGGCTAGGCCACTCCATGACCTTAATATGCTTTTTCTTGAGCCACTCCTTTGTTGCCTTGGCCGGTATGTTTTGGGTCATTGTCATGCTGGAGAAGACCCATCCATGACCCATCTTCAGTGTTTCTGCTGAGAGAAGGAGGTTCTCATCCAAGATTTTACAATACATGGCTGTAGGGATGATGTTCTTAGGGTCATAGTCAGCATTTTTTTTTTTTTTCCCTCCAAACACGGCAAGTCGAGTTAATGCCAAAGAGCTCAACTATGGTCTCATCTGACCACAGAACTTTCTCCCAATCCTTCTCTGAATCATTTAGATGTTCATTGGCAAACTTCAGACTGGCCTGTACGTGTGCCATCTTGAGGAGGGGGACCTTGCTGGCACTGCAGGATTCCAATCCACGGCAGCGTATTGTGTTACCAATGGTTTGTTTGGTGACTGTGGTCCCAACTGCCTTGAGATCATTCACAATCTCCTCCCGTGTAGTTCTGGGCTGATCCCTCACTTTTCTCATGACCATCCTCACCCCATGAGGCCAAAGCTTGCGTGAGGGTCCAGACCGAGGGCGATTTATCGTTAATTTGTATTTCTTCCATTTGCGAATAATCGCTCCAACAGTTGTCTCCTTCTCACCAAGCTTTTTGCTGATGGTCTTGTAGCCCATTCCAGCCTTGTGCAGGTCTACAATCTTGTCCCCGACGTCCTCTGACAGATCTTTGGACTTCCCCATGATTGTGAGGATTGAATGGGAAAAAAAAAAGATTCTGTGGACAGGTGTCTTTTATATACATAACTAGTTGTCGTTAGGAGTATCTTCTTACATTGACAGGACTAATCTGTGTACCACATGAGCACCTACTGGAGCCAGTCCGTGGGGGGCAGAATTATTGTATTATTGGTTGGTAAGGGATCAAATACGGTACTTCATTTACTGAAACACTGAACTGAACTCCATTTATATCATTTGTATTGTGTGTTTTTTCTGGATGTTTGGTTGATAGTCTCTATCATATAAAATACACCTATGATAAAAATGAAAGACCCTTCATTTCTTTGTAAGTGGGCAAAACTTACACAATATATTATTTATATATATATACAGTGGGGACGGAAAGTATTCAGACCCCCTTAAATTTTTCCCTCTTTGTTATATTGCAGCCATTTGCTAAAATCGTTTAAGTTCATATTTTTCCTCATTAATGTACACACAGCACCCCATATTGTACACACAGCCCCCATATTGTACACACAGCACCCCATATTATACACACAGCACCCCATATTGTACACACAGCACCCCATATTGTACACACAGCCCCCCATATTGTACACACAGCACCCCATATTATACACACAGCACCCCATATTATACACACAGCACCCCATATTGTACACACATCACCTCATATTGTACACACAGAACCCCGTATTGTACACACAGCACCCCATATTGTACACACAGCACTCCATATTATACACACAGCACCCCATATTGTACACACAGCCCCCCATATTGTACACACAGCCCCTCATATTGTACACACAGCCCCCCATATTGTACACACAGCACCCCATATTGTACACACAGCCCCCCATATTGTACACACAGCCCCCCATATTGTACACACAGCCCCCATATTGTACACACAGCACCCCATATTGTACACACAGCCCCCCATATTGTACACACAGCACCCCATATTGTACACACAGCCCCCCATATTGTACACACAGCACCCCATATTATACACACAGCACCCCATATTGTACACACAGCCCCCCATATTGTACACACAGCACCCCATATTGTACACACAGCCCCCCATATTGTACACACAGCACTCCATATTGTACACACAGCAACCCATATTGTACACACAGCACCTCATATTGTACACACAGCCCCCCATATTGTACACACAGCACCCCATATTGTACACACAGCACCTCATATTGTACACACAGCCCCCCATATTGTACACACAGCACCTCATATTGTACACACAGCCCCTCATATTGTACACACAGCACCCCATATTGTACACACAGCACCTCATATTGTACACACACAGCACCCCATATTGTACACACAGCACTCCATATTGTACACACAGCCCCCCATATTGTACACACAGCACCCCATATTGTACACACAGCACTCCATATTGTACACACAGCACCCCATATTGTACACACAGCACTCCATATTGTACACACAGCACCCCATATTGTACACGCAGCACCTCATATTGTACACACAGCACCCCATATTGTACACACAGCCACCATATTGTACACACAGCACCCCATATTGTACACACAGCCCCCCATATTGTACACACAGCACCCCATATTGTACACACAGCACCCCATATTGTACACGCAGCACCTCATATTGTACACACAGCACCCCATATTGTACACACAGCCACCATATTGTACACACAGCACCCCATATTGTACACACAGCCACCATATTGTACACACAGCACCCCATATTGTACACACAGCCCCCCATATTGTACACACAGCACCCCATATTGTACACACAGCACCTCATATTGTACACACAGCACCCCATATTGTACACGCAGCACCTCATATTGTACACACAGCACCCCATATTGTACACACAGCGCCCTATATTGACAGAAAAACACAGAATTGTTGACATTTTTGCAGATTTATTAAAAAAGAAAAACTGAAATATCACATGGTCCTAAGTATTCAGACCCTTTGCTCAGTATTTAGTAGAAGCCCCTTTTGATGAGTCTTTTTGGGAAAGATACAACAAGTTTTTCACCCCTGGATTTGGGGATCCTCTGCCATTCCTCCTTGCAGATCCTCTCCAGTTCTGTCGGGGGGGATGGTAAACGTTGGTGGACGGCCATTTTTAGGTCTCTCCAGAGATGCTCAATTGGGTTTAAGTCAGGGCTCTGGCTGGGCCATTCAAGAACATTCACAGAGTTGTTGTGAAGCCACTCCTTCGTTATTTTAGCTGTGTGCTTAGGGTCATTGTCTTGTTGGAAGGTAAACCTTCGGCCCAGTCTGAGGTCCTGAGCACTCTGGAGAAGGTTTTCGTCCAGGATATCCCTGTACTTGGCCGCATTCATCTTTCCCTCGATTGCAACCAGTCCTCCTGTCCCTGCAGCTGAAAAACTCCCCCACAGCATGATGCTGCCACCACCATGCTTCACTGTTGGGACTGTATTGGACAGGTGATGAGCAGTGCCTGGTTTTCTCCACACATACCGCTTAGAATTAAGGCCAAAAAGTTCTATCTTGGTCTCATCAGACCAGAGAATCTTATTTCTCACCATCTTGGAGTCCTTCAGGTGTTTTTTCAGCAAACTTCATGCGGGCTTTCATGTGTCTTGCACTGAGGGGAGGCTTCCGTCGGGCCACTCTGCCATAAAACCCCGACTGGTGGAGGGCTGCAGTGATGGTTGACTTTCTACAACTTTCTCCCATCTCCCGACTGCATCTCTGGAGCTCAGCCACAGTGATCTTTGGGTTCTTCTTTACCTCTCTCACCAAGGCTCTTCTCCCCCGATAGCTCAGTTTGGCCGGACGGCCAGCTCTAGGAAGAGTTCTGGTCGTCCCAAACGTCTTCCATTTAAGGATTATGGAGGCCACTGTGCTCTTAGGAACCTTAAGTGCAGCAGAAACCTTGGCCTTGTAACCTTGGCCAGATCTGTGCCTTGCCACAATTCTGTCTCTGAGCTCTTCAGGCAGTTCCTTTGACCTCATGATTCTCATTTGCTCTGACATGCACTGTGAGCTGTAAGGTCTTATATAGACAGGTGTGTGGCTTTCCTAATCAAGTCCCAATCAGTATAATCAAGCAAAGCTGAACTCAAATGAAGGTGTAGAACCATCTCAAGGATGATCAGAAGAAATGGACAGCACCTGAGTTATATATATGAGTGTCACAGCAAAGGGTCTGAATACTTAGGACCATGTGATATTTCAGTTTTTCTTTTTTAATAAATCTGCAAAAATGTCAACAATTCTGTGTTTTTCTGTCAATATGGGGTGCTGTGTGTACAATATGGGGTGCTGTGTGTACAATATGGGGTGCTGTGTGTACAATATGGTGGCTGTGTGTACAATATGGGGGGCTGTGTGTACAATATGGGGGGCTGTGTACAATATGGTGGCTGTGTGTACAATATGGGGGGCTGTGTGTACAATATGGGGTGCTGTGTGTACAATATGGGGTGCTGTGTGTACAATATGAGGTGCTGTGTGTACAATATGGGGTGCTGTGTGTACAATATGGTGGCTGTGTGTACAATATGGGGTGCTGTGTGTACAATATGGGGGGCTGTGTGTACAATATGGGGGGCTGTGTGTACAATATGGGGTGCTGTGTGTACAATATGGTGGCTGTGTGTACAATATGGGGTGCTGTGTGTACAATATGGGGTGCTGTGTGTATAATATGGGGGGCTGTGTGTACAATATGGGGTGCTGTGTGTACAATATGGTGGCTGTGTGTACAATATGGGGTGCTGTGTGTACAATATGGTGGCTGTGTGTACAATATGGGGTGCTGTGTGTACAATATGGGGGGCTGTGTGTACAATATGGGGGGCTGTGTGTACAATATGGGGTGCTGTGTGTACAATATGGTGGCTGTGTGTACAATATGGGGTGCTGTGTGTACAATATGGGGGGCTGTGTGTACAATATGAGGTGCTGTGTGTACAATATGGGGTGCTGTGTGTACAATATGGGGGGCTGTGTGTACAATATGGGGTGCTGTGTGTACAATATGGTGGCTGTGTGTACAATATGGGGTGCTGTGTGTACAATATGGGGGGCTGTGTGTACAATATGGGGGGCTGTGTGTACAATATGAGGTGCTGTGTGTACAATATGGGGTGCTGTGTGTACAATATGGGGTGCAGTGTGTACAATATGGGGTGCTGTGTGTACAATATGGGGGGCTGTGTGTACAATATGGGGGGCTGTGTGTACAATATGGGGGGTTGTGTGTACAATATGGGGTGCTGTGTGTACAATATGGGGGGCTGTGTGTACAATATGGGGTGCTGTGTGTACATTAATGAGGAAAAAAATGAACTTAAATGATTTTAGCAAATGGCTGCAATATAACAAAGAGTGAAAAATTTAAGGGGGTCTGAATACTTTCCGTCCCCACTGTATATTACACACACACGTATATTATATACATGTGTATGCCCGCCCAAGCGTATGACTTCCTTTACTTCGCTGCTATGGGCTCTAACCCCAGATCTTTTGTAGACCTAGCAACGCCGCTGGTGGGGGCCCTTCATGGTTTCTTGCACCGGCGCCCTGAAGATTCTAGTTACGCCTCTGATTAAAAAAATTACAGTGCTGCCATATATATATATATATATACATACACTTTTTTTTTATCTAAGCAATATGGGTGCATTTATTTTTTCACCAAAGGTGGAATTCTCCTTTAAGTCTAAGGCCACAATAAAGTCTACAAGAAGTAAGAGAGAGAGAGAGAGAGGTGCCCGACCCCTGTGTCTTTCCTGAGTCTTCTCTATCTCCAGCTAGCAGGCATCACCATGCAGGATATCAGTCCAGAGGAGGCTCATTGCCAATGCCGGGCACACCGCCTCTGCGATTCAGACATACGATACTGAAGCGGAGACGAGAAGCAGATGTCAGATGACAGCTAAGGAAGTGTTGGAATTGGCGACTGGCATTTATTTAGAGAGATTCCCCTCCTCTGTAGTCTTAAGAGATTACCCAATGGAACGATAACGGAACGACGGAAATAAACTTTTCTGGGTTGCGCACTATTTTACCCGAGGATGATCTGGTGGCAGCCTGACACCATCGTCTCTCCACCACACCAGTCAGAGGTTTATGGCGGAACGTTTATCAGCGGGACGTCTTATTTTATGAGTCTGCACCGGGTACACAGAACAAGGCAGGGCGCCGCGATAACGCCATACAAATAGCTATCTCTTCTGCCGGAGAGATCCATTAACATGCCGGGCCTTCAGCCTTTTAGATGTCTTTCGAAGGTCACCCCACAACTTTCCTTCTGTGGATTTAATTGCAGGCATTAACCCCCCGTATCAGGTGTATTCATGGAAGTATAGAAGGGGAAAAATAGCGCTTTGAATGATATTGATGCAAAACACGGAGGGCGGCCATGTACTAATGGCTCATCTGAGAATAAAAAAGGTTTATTGTGAGATAAGAGCTGTTAGAGAATAGCAAAGCACCTAGTGTATCTGGAATAACAGTTGGCCCCTGTGAACTGTCATTGTGATCACTACAGAGTTTATATTAATAAAAAGTACTTTTCCAGTCATGAATATTTTATATATAGTTACATTGTTCTGGTTTGGTTGAATGTAATTATGTATATACCATACATGTGGGATTCCTCTAGAACAGTGGTCTCCAAACTGCAACCCTTTGCTTGCTTTTATCCAGGCCTTGGGGAATTATTCCCCCCACTGTCAACACTAACCCCAAAGATAAGACACTATTCTTACCACTGACACCAATGATGGGGATACTATTCCTTCTACTGATACCAATGATGGGGTACTATTCCCCCCACTGACACCAATGATGGGACACTATTTCTCCCACTGACACCAATGATGGGACACTATTTCTCCCACTGACACCAATGATGGGACACTATTCCTCTCACTGATACCAATGATGGGACACTATTCCTCCCACTGACACCAATGATGGGACACTATTTCTCCCACTGACACCAATGATGGGACACTATTTCTCCCACTGACACCAATGATGGGGCACTATTCCTTCTATTGACACCAATGATAGGACACTATTCCTTCTACTGACATCAATGGTGGAGCACTATTCTTTCCACGGATAACAATGATGGGGTACTATTCTTCCCACTGATACCGATAATAGGGGACTATTCTTTCCTCTGACACTGATGGGACACTATTCCTCCCACTGCAGTGTTGCCAACCGCCCGTAGATTTACGGGCAGTCCGTAAAAACAGGGCATTTTTCTACCGCCTGTAAATGTCCGTAGTAGCAGATATGTGCCAGTAAAAAAAATGGTGGTGACGGCGGGTCAGAACTGCGCATGCACAGTTTGCGGAAATCGCAGAGAAGATCCGATCCACGAGCGCTGCCTCTGCCCGCCGGTGCCGCGCAATTATGATGTCAGATTCCCCTTACAGTGCAAGGGGGAACTCTGCAGACCCTGATGTAAGGGGGAACTCTGGTGTAAAGATAAAGCAGTGGACTCCGATATAAGGTGGTCTCTGGTCATCAGAGCCCCCCTCTACATCAGAGTTCCCCCTTAGATTATGATCTGTAGCGTTCCCCTTTACATAAGAAAGTTTCCTTTCACTGTAAGGGGGAATCCTGCTGAGGGAACTCTGTGCTGGCTGGGTTATAGTAACCTGATCTTCATGTCAATGGAGAAATATGTTTTTTTACTTTTGTTTAACTTAAACACATTGCTAACAGCACTAGCTATATGTATATAGTTTAAATATTGAAATTTGCACTGTTTGGCACTGTAAAACTGTAATTTAGGTACTTTTTTGCAGTGCCAGTAAAAAATTGGTGCCGTTTGTAAATTTCGGCATCCTGCCAGTAAATTTCACTTCGGGGGATTGGCAACACTGTCCCACTGTCACCAATGATGAGACAATGTTCCTTCCACTGACACCAATGACGGGGCAATGTTCCTTCCACTGACACCAATGCACTATTCTTTCCACCAATACCAATGATGGGGCACTATTCCTCCTACTGATACCAATTACATAGTTAGTCAGGTCGAAAAAAGACACAAGTCCATCTAGTTCAACCATAAAAATAAATAAATAAAAAATAATATTATACAATCCCAAATACACAATCTTATACCCACAGTTGATCCAGAGGAAGGTGAAAAACCCCAGCAAAGCATGATCCAATTTGCTACAGCAGGGAAAAAAAATTCCTTCCTGATCCCCCCCAGTATGAGAGAGTGAGAGCGATAACACCAAATTTAACACACCTGCTCCCCATTCACACCTGAGACCTTGTAACACTAACGAGTCACATGACACCAGGGAGGGAAAATGGCTAATTGGTCCCAATTTGGACATTTTCACTTAGGGGTGTACTGACTTTTGTTGCCAGCGGTTTAGACATTAATGGCTGTGTGTTGAGTTATTTTGAGGGGACAGCAAATTTACACTGTTATACAAGCTGTACACTCACTACTTTACATTGTAGACAAGTGTCATTTCTTCAGTGTTGTCACATGAAAAGATAGAAGAAAAGATTTACAAAAATGTGAGGGGTGTACTTACTTTTGTGAGATACTGTATATATACAGTGTAGTGTCTGTGTGTATATATATATATATATATATATATATATATATTTATTTATATTGCAGGGTATATAGTGCAGTGCAGAGTATATAATACAGTGTATTGAAGTGGTTAAGAGGAACCCTATGACAGAATTAGGAAAAAAATGGCATGGGGTCCCCCCAAAATCCATACTAGGCCCTTTGGGTCTGGCATACATTGTAAGGGAAACTCCACGGCAAAATACAAAAAGAAATTGGTGTGCCCCCCCCCCCCCCCAAAATCCATACAACATCCTTATCCGAGCATGCAGCCTGGCAGGCCAGGAAAGGGGGAAAGGGGGGGACAAATGAGCGCCCCCCTCCCCTTGAACCACATGACCTCAACCACCCCCATACAGTCCTCCAACCCCTCCCATACAGTCCTCCGACCCAACCCCCCATACAGTCCTCCAACCCCCCCATACAGTCCTCCAACCACCCCCCCATACAGTCCTCCAACCCCTCTCATACAGTCCTCCAAACCCCCCCCCCATACAATACTTCAATCCCCCATACAGTCCTCCACCCCCCCCATACAGTCCTCCAACCACCCCCCCATACAGTCCTCCAACCACCCCCCCATACAGTCCTCCAACCCCTCTCATACAGTCCTCCAACCACCCCCATACAGTCCTCCAACCCCCCCGTATGCAGTTCAGTTTTGGGCACCAGTTATGACCCTAAGAACACCATCCCTACAGTCAACCATGGAGGTGGAAACATTATCCTTTGGGGCTGTTTTTCTGCTAAAGGTACAGGACCAGCTTTGTCGCATTGAGGGGCCAATGGACGGGGCCATGTATTGTAAAATCTTGGATAAGAACCTTCTTCCCTCATGGGTGGGTCTTCCAGCATGCCCCAAAACATAAGGCCAAGGCAACAAAGGAGTGGCTCAAGACGAAGCACATTAAGGACATGGAGTGACCTAGCCAGTCTCCAGACCTTAATCCTATAGAAAATTTATGGAGGGAGCTGAAACTTCGAGTTGCCAAGCGACAGCCAAGAAACCTTAAGGATTTAGGGAAGATCTGTAAAGAAGAGTGGACCAAAATCCCTCCTGAGATGTGTGCAAACCTGATCACCAACCACAAGAAACGTCTGACCTCTGTGATCACCAACAAGGGTTTCTCCACCAACTACTAAGTCATGTTTTGCTTGGAGATCAAATATTTATTTTACTCACTGAACTGCAACTTAAAGTGGAAGTAAACCCTCCTATCGTTTTCAGCCAAGGAAACCGCCATCTTGGCCTCTGTTTAATCTAGAACTGCCATGGTGCTGCACATGTGATCAGTTATGACACCAGCCATTGGATGGTTTGACAGTTTGGTTGAGAGCACAACCAATGGGAGTGTTACATTTCCGGCACGTGCCGGAAAGGTAACTGTTTTATGGATGGGTTTACTTCCGCTTTAATTTATAACATTTGTAGCGTGTGTTTTTTTTTTTTTTTTTCTGGATTTTTGGTTGACATTTTGTCTCAATCATATAAAATACACCTATGATAAAAATTATAGACCCTTCATTTCTTTGCAAGTGGGCCAACTTACACAATCTGCAGGGGATCAAATAATTGTTTTCATCCCACTGTATATAAAACGGAGCAGCCACGTCCAATGGAGTATTCTTGGCTTAACTGTTGTAATATTGATGTTACAGAACAAGGGTTTGGAGCCTGTACAAAGAGGCATCATCACTTACGAGCCCAGGGTAGTGCGACCCCTGGATGTGTAAAAAACAAAGTAAAATCAAGAATTCCTTCTGCTTCAAGCGATGCCCTTAGTGTGAAGCCTTTGTTGTATTGCAAAGATATTCAGAGACAGCAAGTAAAATAACTTGTTCAAGGCATATGGCCAACAGATAGGTGTTCTGTAAATGACAGTAAAGCACCTGTCTGGAATTCATTGCGAAATTTAATATACATAAAAAAAAATTTAAAAAACTACACGATATCTACTTTATGCACAAAGAGGCTTTGATAAACCTCTGCTCGCTTCCTTCCCGCAATGGCTCTGTCAACACCTTCCAAATGTCATCCCAGGACAGGGAGAGCGCGCCACGGGCCACGGTGCCAGAATAAAAATGAGTTCCCACTTTTATTATTAAAAAAAAAAAAAAAAGGGAAAATGTCAATATTTTACAAACGGACTTTGAAGTGACAATAGCGTTGAGCTGTCAAGCAGTGACAGGGCTGACGGACCTGCTCCGAGTGTCCACCGCTGATAAAGGGTTTAGGTCTGTGCCAAAGTAATAGAGGGCTCTGGGTAAAAAAAAAACAAAATATTAAAAAAAAAAAACCTACAATGGACCCGGCCCAATGCCCACTGCAAAACTCCAAACTTATGTTAGAGAAGTAAAAAACGAGGGGGGAGGGGGGAGTGGTGGTGAAATGAATTGGAATGATGATAAAAGTTAAATAAACAGAGAGCTGGCATACTGCGAGCGAGCGGCAGACAGGGAGAGCAGTTATGTAGAGCATTGTAAACTCAAAGTATTCACCCAGCCTGCGGCATTGAAACCCCACTCTGCATAGTAATTGTGCCCTGCTGTGCATTGTAGGCTTGAAACGGGAAGGCAAAGCTTTTACACGTGTTAGTCTGATCCCTGATAACGGCTTGAAACCATGGGCGGACTATCACAGACTGCAGATGCAAAAAAAGAGAACAAAACGCTGGACTTAACCTGGCAGAACACACAGCTAGATCAGGAAGAAGGTTTGAAATAGAAAAAACCCAAATCTTTGCTAAGATTACACGGGATGTTCTTCATGGATGAGCGCAATGAATTGTAGAATATCTGCATTGAGATAACAGATTGTATTCGCTCTACAGGACTCGACGTATTATGGGGCGCAGTGGGTGCTCCAACCTCGGAATCCAGAAACGTGTAGGTAGAGATTTAGATATGTGTATATAGTGCTAAAAAAGTACATTTTGTAAGTTGTTTCCTTGGTCCTCACTAGTGATGAGCTTGGGTTCAGGCTTGGGTTCAGGCTTGGGTTCAGTCCAAACCCAAGTTGGTTCAAATCCAGAAAGTTCCTCCTAGAATATTATACAGGATTGAGTACAATGAATCGCAGAAAATCTGCACTGACATAACAGATTGTATACGCTCTACAGAACTCGGCGTATTATGGGGCGCAGTGGGTGCTCCAACCTCGGAATCCAGAAACGTGTAGGTAGATATGTGTATATGGTGCTAAAAAAGTGCATTTTGTAAGTTGTTTCCTTGGTCCTCACTAGTGATGAGCTTGGGTTCAGGCTTGGGTTCAGGCTTGGGTTCAGTCCAAACCCAAGTTGGTTCAAATCCAGAAAGTTCCTCCTAGAATATTACACAGGATTGAGTACAATGAATCGCAGAAAATCTGCACTGACATAACAGATTGTATACGCTCTACAGAACTCGGCGTATTATGGGGCGCAGTGGGTGCTCCAACCTCGGAATACAGAAACGTGTAGGTAGAGATTTAGATATGTGTATGCAGTGCTAAAAAAGTACGTTTTGTAACCTTTTTTGCTTGGGTTCAGTCCAAACCCAGGTTGGTTCAAATAAGGACGTTCCTCCTAGGTTATTACACAGGATTGAGTACAATGAATTGCAGAAAATCTGCATTGAGATAATAGATTGTACTCACTCTCTAGGACTCAACGTATTATGGGGCGCAGTGGGTGCTCCAACCTTGGAATCCAGAAACGTGTAGGTAGAGATTTAGATATGTTTATATAGTGCTAAAAAAGTATGTTTTGTAAGTTGTTTCCTTGGTCCTCACTAGTGATGAGCTTGGGTTCAGTCCAAACCCAAGTTGGTTCAAATCCGGAACGTTCCTCCTAGATTATTTCACAGGATTGAGTACAATGAATTGCAGAAAATCTGCACTGAGATAACAGATTGTATTCGCTCTACAGGACTCGGCGTATTATGGGGCGCAGTGGGTGCTCCAACCTTGGAATCCATAAACGTGTAGGTAGAGATTTGGATATGTGTATATAGTGCTAAAAAAGTACATTTTGTAAGTTGTTTCCTTGGTCCTCAATAGTGATGAGCTTGGGTTCAGGCTTGGGTTCAGTCCAAACCCAAGTTGGTTCAAATCTGGAACGTTCCTCCTAGATTATTACACAGGATTGAGTACAATGAATTGCAGAAAATCTGCACTGAGATAACAGACTGTATTAGCTCTAAAGAACTGGGCGTATTATGGGGCGCAGTGGGTGCTCCAACCTAGGAATCCAGAAACGTGTAGGTAGATATGTGTATATAGTGCTAAAAAAGTACATTTTGAAAGTTGTTTCCTTGGTCCTCACTAGTGATGAGCTTGGGTTCAGGCTTGGGTTCAGGCTTGGGTTCAGTCCAAACCCAAGTTGGTTCAAATCCAGAAAGTTCCTCCTGGAATATTGCACAGGATTGAGTACAATGAATCGCAGAAAATCTGCACTGACATAACAGATTGTATACGCTCTACAGAACTCAGCGTATTATGGGGCGCAGTGGGTGCTCCAACCTCGGAATCCAGAAACGTGTAGGTAGAGATTTAGATATGTGTATACAGTGCTAAAAAAGTACGTTTTGTAAGCTTTTTCCTTGGGTTCAGTCCAAACCCAGGTTGGTTCAAATAAGGACGTTCCTCCTAGGTTATTACACAGGATTGAGTACAATGAATTGCAGAAAATCTGCATTGAGATAATAGATTGTACTCACTCTCTAGGACCCAGCGTATTATGGGGCGCAGTGGGTGCTCCAACCTTTGGAATCCAGAAACGTGTAGGTAGAGATTTAGATATGTTTATATAGTGCTAAAAAAGTATGTTTTGTAAGTTGTTCCCTTGGTCCTCACTAGTAATGAGCTTGGGTTCAGTCCAAACCCAAGTTGGTTCAAATCCGGAACGTTCCTCCTAGATTATTACACAGGATTGAGTACAATGAATTGCAGAAAATCTGCACTGAGATAACAGATTGTATTCGCTCTACAGGACTCGGCGTATTATGGGGCGCAGTGGGTGCTCCAACCTTGGAATCCATAAACGTGTAGGTAGGGATTTGGATATGTGTATATAGTGCTAAAAAAAGAGATTTGGATATGTGTATATAGTGCTAAAAAAATACATTTTGTAAGTTGTTTCCTTGGTCCTCAATAGTGATGAGCTTGGGTTCAGGCTTGGGTTCAGTCCAAACCCAAGTTGGTTCAAATCTGGAACGTTCCTCCTAGATTATTACACAGGATTGAGTACAATGAATTGCAATAAATCTGCACTGAGATAACAGACTGTATTAGCTCTAAAGAACTGGGCGTATTATGGGGCGCAGTGGGTGCTCCAACCTTGGAATCCAGAAACGTGTAGGTAGAGATTTAGATATGTTTATATAGTGCTAAAAAAGTATGTTTTGTAAGTTGTTTCCTTGGTCCTCACTAGTGATGAGCTTGGGTTCAGTCCAAACCCAAGTTGGTTCAAATCCGGAACGTTCCTCCTAGATTATTTCACAGGATTGAGTACAATGAATTGCAGAAAATCTGCACTGAGATAACAGATTGTATTCGCTCTACAGGACTGAGTGTATTATGGGGCGCAGTGGGTGCTCCAACCTTGGAATCCATAAACGTGTAGGTAGAGATTTGGATATGTGTATATAGTGCTAAAAAAAGAGATTTGGACATGTGTATATAGTGCTAAAAAAGTACATTTTGTAAGTTGTTTCCTTGGTCCTCAATAGTGATGAGCTTGGGTTCAGTCCAAACCCAAGTTGGTTCAAATCCGGAACGTTCCTCCTAAATTATTACACAGGATTGAGTACAATGAATTGCAGAAAATCTGCACTGAGATAACAGATTGTATTCGCTCTACAGGACTCAGTGTATTATGGGGCGCAGTGGGTGCTCCAACCTTTGGAAACCAGAAATGTGTAGGTAGAGATTTAGATATGCGTATGTAGTGCTAAAAAAGTATGTTTTTTACATTGTTTCCTTGATCCTCACTAGTGATGAGCTTGGGTTCAGGCTTGGGTTCAGTCCAAACCCAAGTTGGTTCAATTCTGGACGTTCCTCCTAGATTATTACATAGGATTGAGTACAATGAATTGTTGCAGAAAATCTGCATTGAGATAACAGATTGTATTCCCTCAACAGGACTCGTCTCGGCATAATACGGGGTACAGTGGTTGCTCTGGCCTTCAACTTGGAATCCAGGAGGATTACAGATTTAATTGGAAAAAAAGGTATAAGTACCACAGCGCTGACAGCCTGAATAAATACAATAAAGTGCAACTGTAGTGCATACAAAATTAATGCAAAATGAATTAAAAAAAACAAAAATATATAAAACATGTAGCCATGAAAGCTTAAAAAAAAACGTGCAACTATGTATAGGTTCCTTTCATGGGTGCTGCTGTGCTAGAAATAGTGCTAATCAATATTAAGCATGTGACCAGTGAAAGTTCAAAAAAAAGTGCACATAAACATATAGCAGTTCTCAGTTGATAAGTTCCTTTCCTAAGTTCCTTTCAAAAGTGCTGCTGTGCTAAAAAAAACATATGATGCTGTAAACAGGTGCACACGGGATCCACACCCCTCCCCCTTGTGGTTGAACTCACCAGATCCAATGGACCCCCCCAAGCAGTACTGCGTTGCGGGTCAGGTAGGCTTAGTATGGTCAGCGGGGTGGTGAAAACGCCAACGCCTGCGTGCAATCCTTCCTGGGGTGTTTTCAGGCGCAAACATATGGAGAAAGAGCCTAGTAAAGTACGTCTTGTTTAATTCATTAAAATCAATCTTTACAAGGTTCCAAGGTGGAGGGCAAACGGATGAACAACAATTACCAGTCCATTAATCGGTAGGTTCTCTCACAACTGCAATTGAACGGGCATCGGACGTGATGTCACCGCGGTGCTGCAAGCTGCGTCTGACCCTTATCACGAGCGTTGTCAAAGATCACAGATTTGATGATATCATGAGCTTGGGTTTAGTCCAAACCCAAGTTGGTCCAAACCCAAAAGTTCTTCCTAGACGAATACACATCGTGTGCAATGGATTACAGAAAGTTTGCATTGAGATAACAGATTGTATTCGCCCTACATGACTCAACGTATTATGGGGCGCAGTGGGTTCTCCAACCTTGGAATCCGGAATTGTGTAGGTAGAGATTTAATTATATGTATGTAGTGGTAAAAAGTATGTTTTGTAGTTGCTTCCTTGGTCCTCACTAGTGATGAGCTTGGGTTCACACTCAGTACAAACCCCAATTTGGTTCAAATCCAGACGTTCCTCCTAGGTCAGCCTTTCTCAATCTTTTAAACACAGAAGAACCCTAGAAATAACTTTCTGGTCTCAGGGAACCCCTGCTAAAATTACTATAACTACAACTCGTGCTACATTAGTGTGATGGTCAGTGGGAAGAATTCTCCTGACACTTGTGGTCTTTGAAAGAATTACTCCCTTACAGATAGTTAAAAAAAATCAATGGTGTCAATGGGAACTTATCTGAGAGGCAGAAATTGTTCATTGCTCAAGGAACCCCTAGCAAACCTCAGGAGGAACTCTAAGGTTCCATGGAACCCTGGTTGAGAAACCCTGTCCTAGATGAATACACAGGATTGAGTGCAATGAATTGCAGAAAATCTGCATTGAGATAACAGATTGTATTCACCCTACAGGGCTCGGCATATTATGGGGCACAGTGGGTGCTCCAACCTTGGAACCAAGAAAAGTGTATGTAGAGATTGTAGTTTTTTGTTTGTTTTTTTTATATTGAGGGATTAATTAGACAAATCTCCTAAGTATTCAGACCCTTTGCTCAGTATTTAGTAGAAGCTCCCTTTTGATCTAATACAGCCATGAGTCTTTTTGGGAAGGATGCAACAAGTTTTTCACACCTGGATTTGGGGATCTTCTGCCATTCCTCCTTGCAGATCCTCTCCAGTTCTGTCAGATTGGATGGTAAATGTTGGTGGACGGCCATTTTTAGGTCTCTCCAGAGATGCTCAATTGGGTTTAAGTCAGAGCTCTGGCTGGACCATTCAAGAACAGTCACAGAGTTGTTGTGAAGCCACTCCTTGGAAGGTAAACCTTCAGCCCATTCTGAGGTCCTGAGCATTCTGGAGAAGTTTTTCGTCCAGGATATCCTTGTACTTGGCCACATTCATCTTTTCCTCAATTGCAACCAGTCGTCCTGTCCCTGCAGCTGAAAAACACCCCCACAGCATGATGCTGCCATCACCATGCTTCACTGTTGGGACTGTATTGGACAGGTGATGAGCAGTGCCTGGTTTTCTCCACACATACCGTTTAGAATTAGGGCCAAAAAGTTCTATCTTGGTCTCATCAGACCAGAGAATCTTATTTCTCACCATCTTGGAGTCCTTCAGGTGTTTTTAGCAAACTCCATGCGGCTTTCATGTGTCTTGCACTGAGGAGAGGCTTCCGTCGGGCCACTCTGCCATAAAGCCCCGACTGGTGGAGGGCTGCAGTGATGGTTGACTTTCTACAACTTTCTCCCATCTCCCGACTGCATCTCTGGAGCTCAGCCACAGTGGTCTTTGGGTTCTTCTTTACCTCTCTCACCAAGGCTCTTCTCCCCCGATAGCTCAGTTTGGCCGGACAGCCAGCTCTAGGAAGGGTTCTGGTCGTCCCAAACATCTTCCATTCAAAGATTATGGAGGCCACTTTGCTCTTAGGAACCTTAAGTGCAGCAGAAATTTTTTTGTAACCTTGGCCAGATCTGTGCCTTGCCACAATTCTGTCTCTGAGCTCTTCAGGCAGTTCCTTTGACCTCATGATTCTCATTTGCTCTGACATGCACTGTGAGCTGTAAGGTCTTATATAGACAGGTGTGTGGCTTTCCTAATCAAGTCCAATCAGTATAATCAAACACAGCTGGACTCAAAAGAAGGTGTAGAACCATCTCAAGGATGATCAGAAGAAATGGACAGCACCTGAGTTATATATATGAGTGTCACAGCAAAGGGTCTGAATACTTAGTACCATGTGATATTTCAGGTTTTCTTTTTTAAATAAATCTGCAAAAATGTCAACAATTCTGTGTTTTTCTGTCAATATGGGGCGCTGTGTGTACAATATGGGGCGCTGTGTGTACAATATGGGGTGCTGTGTGTACAATATGGGGTGATGTGTGTACAATATGGGGTGCTGTGTGTACAATATGGGGTGCTGTGTGTACAATATGGGGTGCTGTGTGTACAATATGGGGTGCTGTGTGTACATTAATGAGGGAAAAAAATGAACTTAAATGATTTTAGCAAATGGCTGCGTATATATATATATAGAGAGAGAGAGAGAGAGAGAGAGAGATGTATATATAGAGATATATATTTTTAAAAAACACACACACCTTATATATATATATTTTTTTTTTTATTTCAATTTCATATATAGTTTTTTTTTTCCCTGTGACTTCTTTAAAATTCTAGAAACACCAGTGAAATTATAGGAGGCCAGAACTGGCTGCCCGAAAAAGTCCTACAATCTCATTGCACACAATAAAACAAGGCCCTCGGTGTCTGGTATTTTATATTCCATCCAGTGAGCAGAGAGGAAAAAAAAAATTGCAGCAAGCAATTATTTATAAAACTAGGAGCACCATGGAAGCCAATATCCTATTAGGATGTCTGGAACAGTTTGGCTTGCGAAATTCACAGGGAAAAAAAAAAACTCAGGCGGTGTTTATTTTGGCTTCAATTTAAAGCGGCTCCAATGGCCTACAGATTGTCACCATCAATTCTTAATTGGCACTTGGAGGGCTTGTGAAGTGCTGGAGATTTGGGCATACGAGGAAAAAAAAAAAAAAAAAGTTAATATAGCCTGGGAATCAATAGCTAGAACATCCAGAGTGTCAGACACAATAAATGGGCGGCACGCCGGGGACTATCGCAAAATGAGGCTTCTGGCCGGAGTTATTTGGAGAGTTTAAAGACAGTTGAGGCGGAGACGTGAGCTGAGGAACGCTCTGGTCGTTTACTGGAAAGGATGCCCCCCCCCAAGGCAGGAAAGGCACGATGCAGGGGGGGGGGGTGTCTTGATACGAGCCCCTCGTGGGATCTTGTAAGAACTTGGGATCTCATAAAAAAAACAAAAAAAAAAAACCAACGGCATCTGCAACAGTTGTCATTCCCGACCAACATCAAAGCCGTACTGAAAATAGCACAGCCTCCGTGCACAACCTGTCACACCCGGGCACCGAGCGCACAGCGCGCCCACTGATGTACTCAGGCAGCCTCTCATAATACAGCTTGTAGGTCTCCCGCATGCCCAGAATAGTAAGTCTCCAAACGCTTTCCAGCGAGGCCTATGTCCTTGTACTGTCAGGTATGGTATTGCTGTGACTATAATGAAACTACAGCCTGGATTATGGAGGATACCGCATGATACGCCGAAGAATCGGCAGCAAGATGCTCTGAAGACATATCATGACCGGTATGTGGGGAGCATGGAAGAACAGGATTATCATAGGCAGGGCTGCCGATTGAAATCACGGGTCCCTGCACAGCCTAACCCCCCCCCCCCCCCCAAATTGCAAAAATTACAATTGAAAAAAAAAATTCCAAAAATTTACAACGCTATTGGGGGGAGGGGGGGTCGGTCTGGATGAAATATCAGGGATCCAAACAGATCCCTAACATCTCGCCTTTTGAGACAGAGAAAGGAATTGCAGTTGCACTGAAGACGAATGAACAGAAGAACCCTAAGGCTCCTGTTCATTCATAAACTGAAGCATAGTAAACACAGTTTACTATGTTCGGTGATGAATGGACACAGGAGTGATTGGTACCGATTCCTCGCTGTGTCTAATTCAGAAAAAAGTAGGGGCCAGCAAATGACATATTTACTGGCCCCCTTCCCCCACTCTCCATCTGCCTGTGCTCCCGCAGTAGCTGGTGGGAGAGGGAAGTTGACTCTACTGGGGACACCTGATGTAAAGGGGGACTCTACTGGGGACACTTGATGTAAAAGGGGACTCTACTGGGGACGTCTGATGTAAAGGGGGACTCTACTGGGGACGCCTGATGTAAAGGGGGACTCTACTGGGGATGCCTGATGTAAAGGGAAACTCTACTGGGCACGCCTGATGTAAAGGGGACTCTACTGGGGACACCTGATGTAAATGGGGACTCTACTGGGGATGCCTGATGTAAAGGGGGACTCTACTGGGGATGCCTGATGTAAAGGGGAACTCTACTGGGCACGCCTGATGTAAAGGGGACTCTACTGGGGACACCTGATGTAAAGGGGGACTCTACTGGGGACACCTGACGTAAATGGGGACTCTACTGGGGACACTTGATGTAAAGGGGGACTCTACTGGGGACGCCTGATGTAAAGGGGACTCTACTGGGGACACCTGATGTAAAGGGGGACTCTACTGGGGACACCTGATGTAAATGGGGACTCTACTGGGGACACCTGATGTAAAGGGGGACTCTACTGGGGACGCCTGATGTAAAGGGGAACTCTACTGGGGATGCCTGATGTAAAGGGGAACTCTACTGGGCATGCCTGATGTAAAGGGGACTCTACTGGGGACACCTGATGTAAAGGGGGACTCTACTGGGGACACCTGACGTAAATGGGGACTCTACTGGGGACACCTGATGTAAAGGGGGACTCTACTGGGGACACCTGATGTAAATGGGGACTCTACTGGGGACACCTGATGTAAAGGGGGACTCTACTGGGGACACCTGATGTAAAGGGGGACTCTACTGGGGATGCCTGATGTAAAGGGGACTCTACTGGGGACACCTGATGTAAATGGGGACTCTACTGGGGACACCTGATGTAAAGGGGGACTCTACTGGGGACACCTGATGTAAATGGGGACTCTACTGGGGACACCTGATGTAAATGGGGACTCTACTGGGGACACTTGATGTAAAGGGGGACTCTACTGGGGACACCTGATGTAATGGGGACTCTACTGGGGACACCTGATGTAAAGGGGGACTCTACTGGGGACGCCTGATGTAAAGGGGCACTCTACTGGGGACACCTGATGTAAAGGGGGACTCTACTGGGGACACCTGATGTAAATGGGGACTCTACTGGGGACACCTGATATAAAGGTGGACTCTACTGGGGACACCTGATATAAAGGTGGACTCTACTGGGGACACCTGCTGTAAAGGGGGACTCTACTGGGGACACCTGATGTAAATGGGGACTCTACTGGGGACGTCTAATGTAAAGGGGGACTCTACTGGGGACGTTTACTGGGGACTCATTTCAATCTTCGCCCTGGCACTGGATGACCTTGTCCCAGGAATGCTTACATTGATCCAAGATGGAACAATGTAACAAAGCAATAATTGCCACATCAAAACTTCAGTTTTTAGGGCTTGTTTATACCAACAACTGCACTAGACCGCTGGTGTGTGGAAGGATGACAGCAGTGCCGATGTGCCAATCCTGGTGCATCGCACGGTTTACTTTTTATTTTTTAAACTTTATTGAAATGTCACAAAGTGATATTTCATTAAGTTGTGTTGACCACAGCATGGTGCGACGCAGCAAATTGCACGCCGTCCTTTTTTTTTTCTTAAGCACACACCACCGCAATGGGATAATAGAGCCCTGCCCACTGCCAGAATATTACAGCAATGTGATTAGCAATGTAGAAATGCTCCCCGTGTTCTTGTGAAATAATTCAGTGCTGTTCTCGGGTTTTATTTCCACCTTCTCTTTCAGACAGCCATTTCCACCGCCATGTATACGATATTCTGTTAACGGCACAATACAAATCCCCCTCTACCGGTTATAGCGTGCGATGTTCCATTTATTTTGTGACACTTTCATAATAACAAATTGTACTATAATAAACGGCCGCACGGCACTGTTGGTTCGGATCCATTTTACATACCGCCATTTCTTCCGCCATAAACTCAACGTACTTTGAAATAAAACTGAAAACTGCCCTGTTAACGCTGCCTTGTAAAAAAAAAAAAAAAAAAAGTGACGGCGTGTTTACCAAAATTTTAAATCTAACACGCCGCAACTTCTTCCTTCGTTGCAGAAATTGCTGATGGCGTGCCGGCGAGCGCTCACACGGGATCCTATTAGAGCGGATGATTTGAAATGGCGAGTGGCAGGTCTCGTTGTTAGCGAGGCCTGTAGATCGCCCGGTGTGAATGCAGAAGTAGGTCTGGACATCTCCGGAGACGCGGCGCTCTACTATATTACCTGGAACACACACGCCAAGAGTGGGAGAGGAGCGCCGAATTTGTCAGTGCTCAATCCTGAGATTTATCTGCCATGATTGAGGATGGCCAACCGTAAATCCATTTATTGTCAGAGGGAAACCACTCTTTATTGACCATCAGGAAGAACAAATGTGACACGAGTAATTTCCGCCAGGAACATACAATGCATGGTCATAGGGAGCAGATTATGTATCCTCAGTCTTTATTTACTTAGAGTTCTGGAGGAAGATAGACATTACATGGTTCATGGGCTCTGAGCATGAGAGCTCCATTCCCTACAGCACGGTTATTGAATTCAAATTCAAGAAGGTCCCTTGGGTAAAATGTTCTTCCAGAAGCAATCTGAGTCTCATGTTTGTGCTATGACCCAGGATATGTATGATATGCGGTCGTCTCTGTATGTTTATCGAAAAATAGACCCCCATCAAGGTGCCCCCTTACATCATGCCCCCTTACATTGGGTGTCACAACCAGAGAGCTCCCTTACGTCAGGTTCCCCATCAGAGTGCCCCCTCACATTAGGTTCCTCATCAGGGTCCCCCTTACATCAACTGTCCCCATCAGAGTCCCCATTACATCAATTGTCCCCATCGGAGTCTCCCTTACATCAACTGTCCGCATCAGAGACCCCCTTACATCAACTGTCCCCATCAGAGTCCCCATTACATCAATTGTCCTCATCAGAGACCCCCTTACATCAGTTGTCTCCATTGGAGTCTCCTTTACATCAACTGTCCGCATCAGAGTCCCCCTTACATCAATTGTCTCCATCGGAATCTCCCTTACATCAATTGTCTCCATCGGAGTCTCCCTTACATCAACTGTCCCCATCAGAGTCCCCCTTACATCAATTGTCTCCATCGGAATCTCCCTTACATCAATTGTCTCCATCGGAGTCTCCCTTACATCAACTGTCCCCATCAGAGTCCCCCTTACATCAGTTGTCTCCATCGGAATCTCCCTTACATCAACTGTCTCCATCGGAATCTCCCTTACATCAATTGTCTCCATCGGAGTCTCCCTTACATCAACTGTCCCCATCAGAGTCCCCCTTACATCAGTTGTCTCCATCGGAATCTCCCTTACATCAATTGTCTCCATCGGAATCTCCCTTACATCAATTGTCTCCATCGGAATCTCCCTTACATCAATTGTCTCCATCGGAATCTCCCTTACATCAATTGTCTCCATCGGAATCTCCCTTACATCAATTGTCTCCATCGGAGTCTCCCTTACATCAACTGTCCCCATCAGAGTCCCCCTTACATCAACTGTCCGCATCAGAGCCCCCCCTTACATTAATTGTCCCCATCAGAGTGCCCCCTCACATCAGGTTCCCCATCAGGGTCCCCCTTACATAAACTGTCCCCATCAGAGTCCCCATTACATCAGTTGTCCCCATCGGAGTCTCCCTTACATCAACTGTCCGCATCAGAGACCCCCTTACATCAGTTGTCTCCATTGGAGTCTCCCTTACATCAATTGTCTCCATCAAAGTCTCCCTTACATCGACTGTCCCCATCAGAGTCCCCCTTACATCAACTGTCCGCATCAGAGCCCCCCTTACATTAATTGTCCCCATCAGAGTGCCCCTCACATCAGGTTCCCCATCAGGGTCCCCCTTACATAAACTGTCCCCATCAGAGTTCCCCTTACATCAATTGTCCTCATCAGAGGGCCCCCTCACATCAGGTTCCCCATCAGGGTCCCCCTTATATAAACTGTCCCCTTTAGAGTCCCCGTTACATCTATTGTCCCCATCAGAGTGTCCCCAGATAGAAATCACAACCCATCTCCCATATCATAAGGCCTGTGCACATCTGCACAATCACCAGGTGCTTATCACCAACATGGACCCAGGTGTTGGAGGTTTCATCCCTCCCAAATCTCCGCAAAGCCTCTGAGCTCCGGGTGTTAACAATCCTGGAGAACACTGCAAAACCAGTTTTCTCCACTCCAGAGCCACTTAACCTGCCTGGGTAACAACCTCGGGCAAATTCAACCCAGCTCCAATACAATAAGGCCTGTGCACATCAGCCGGGGCTTATCACCATCGAAAACGTGGATCCAGGGTCAGAGCCTTTATCCCTCCCAAGTCTCTACAAAGCCTCTGGGAACCAAGACCCAATGCAGGAGAAAACCGCAAAACCATTTTTTTTCCAAGCCAGAGACCTTCAACCTGCATGGGTGAGAACCCTAGGCAAATTCACCCCAGCTCCCATACCATAAGGCCTGTGAACATCTGCACAATCAGCAGGTGTTTATCACCATCAAAACATAGACCCGGCCGGTAGTCTAGAGGCTTCATCCCTCCCAACTCTCTACAACTCTCTACAAACCTCTGGGCTCCAGGACCCAATCTAGGAGTTAATCTTGGAAAAAAAAAACTGCAAAACCAGTGATTACCAAAACCAAAGACAATAAAAAATATAAAAAAACAGTGTCCCTTTAAAACAGACATATATATTGCCGCCCCCCCCCCCAGTAATGTTGAAGCTCCGATCCACAATACTTGTACCAGAAGATGATTTCAAGTACTATTGTTTCAATAAAAGAATATTCTGACATCTCTCCTGAGCCCTGATTCCTCCTTGTACAATAATGGAATTTTATGGACACCAATAAAAGCCGACCTTTTCCTTTTTTCCTCAAGTCCTTTATTTACTTGTATTGGCAGTCATTACACACTTCCCTTCCCTTCTCTCCTTCATAGTAAAAGAGCGGTACTCACAGTGGTGTCAGTTCAATTAATTCAAGTTAATAATTCGGGTACTGCCGTATTCAGAGGGTGGTTCACCAAATGTACGATCTGTCGGGAGGATCGTTCCATAGATCTAATCTCTTCAATGCATTGCTACACAGATTATGCAAAATACATTAAGGTCAACAGCCGTTCTGTTTGGGTTTAAAGTGCACCTGTCTATATAGAATATCACTACGACCATCCCAAGACCAGCAAGGGCCCTAACCATACCTTTGATGCCTTCAAGGAACAGCAAAGGGGTCTATTAAAAAAAAAAAAAAAAAAAAAAGTAAGTGTATAAAACATTTAAAAAAAAAAATAACACACAGTAGTTCTTCATCTTGGCATTCACTTTCAATTCTGTGAGATTGGAGGAAAATTGAATGTTCCCAGGCTATTTCCTCTCCAGGTTCGAATGTTTTTCTATTCATTAAAACAAGTGGTTTAAACAATAGGCCAGTGGATGGCGGCGATAATCATATTTCTTATGATCTTTGGCTCCATCTAGTGGACAAAATGCAGTATGTTCCCAAAACACTCTTTTTCATGCTGCTGATCCTCATTCGCTTGAAAGAGCTACCGCAGCCAAAGTTTCTTTCGTATCGGACAAACTTTCCGGGGGTGTCAGTTTCTTGGTCCCTTTCTGAGTGCCGTGGTTGCATCCACCAGTAGCTGCCCCAATACTCTACCCTTCAATGATACAGGGTGCTGGCAGATGGTGACAGAGGGGAGGTGACAGAGTTGCTTCCAGCTTGTGTTGGGGCTCATACAAGAAGGGGGGGGGGGCAGTGTGAAAACATGAAGTTAACAGAGCAAAATCAAACCTCCAGTGACCTTTCACCCCCCTAAGGTGAACAGCACAGAGCCAAGGGAAGTGCTCGGAAACTTGGGCATTGCATTGGGAGGAATTAGTGCTTAGGTAAGAAATATGCATGCTGTGCCTTACATACTCCTGACACCCCCCCCCCCCCACGCTGTGCCTTACATACTCCTGACACCCCCCCCCCCCCCCACGCTGTGCCTTACATACTCCTGACACCCCCCCCCCCCACGCTGTGCCTTACATACTCCTGACACCACCCCCCCCCCGCACGCTGTGCCTTACATACTCCTGACACCCCCCCCCCCCCACGCTGTGCCTTACATACTCCTGACCCCTACATGTTAGTTATTCTTGATCCTAGTGCTTTGTGTGTTATGTATTCCTTACCCCTGCATGCTGTACTTTACATACTCCCGACCCCTGCATGCTGTGCCTTACATACTCCCGACCCCTGCATGCTGTGCCTTACATACTCCCGACCCCTGCATGCTGTGCCTTACATACTCCCGACCCCTGCACGCTGTACTTTACATACTCCCGACCCCTGCATGCTGTGCCTTACATACTCCCGACCCCTGCATGCTGTGCCTTACATACTCCCGACCCCTGCATGTTGTGCCTTACATACTCCCGACCCCTGCATGCTGTGCCTTACATACTCCCGACCCCTGTATGCTGTGCCTTACATACTCCCGACCCCTGCACGCTGTGCCTTACATACTCCCGACCCCTGCACGCTGTGCCTTACATACTCCCGACCCCTGCATGCTGTGCCTTACATACTCCCGACCCCTGCACGCTGTGCCTTACATACTCCCGACCCCTGCATGCTGTGCCTTACATACTCCCGACCCCTGCACGCTGTGCCTTACATACTCCCGACCCCTGCACGTTAGTTAATCTTGATCCTTGTGCTTTGTGTGTTATGTTTTCCTAGCCCCTGCATTCTGTGCCTTCCATACTGCTGACCCCTGCACTTAGTGCATTACATATTCTTGATCCTTGTTCTTTGTGTGTTACTTATGCCTCACCCCTGGACTCTGTGCCTTTCATACTCCTGACCCCTCCAGGCTGTGCATTACATACTCCTGACCCCTGCATGCTGTGCCTCACATACTCCTGATCTCTGCACTTTGTGTTATGTACTCCTGACCCCTGCACTCAGTGCGTTAATTACTACTCACCCCTACACGCTGTGCCTTACATACTCCCGCCCCCTGCACTCTGTGTCTTACATATTCCTGACCCCTACACTCTGTACCTTACATACTCCCCACTCCTGCACTCTGTGCCTCACATACTGGCACCCCCTGTATGCTGTGCCTTACATATTCCTGACCCCTGTACCCTGTGCCTTACATATTCCTGACCCCTGCACCCTGTGCCTTACATACTCCCACCCCCTGCACTCTGTGCCTCACATACTCCCGCCCCCTGTATGCTGTGCCTTACATATTCCTGACCCCTGCACCCTGTGCCTTACATATTCCTGACCCCTACACTCTGTACCTTTACATATTCCTGACCCCTACACTCTGTGCCTTACATATTCCTGACCCATACACTCTGTACCTTTACATATTCCTGACCCCTACACTCTGTACCTTTACATATTCCTGACCCCTACACTCTGTGCCTTACATATTCCTGGCCCCTACACTCTGTACCTTTACATATTCCTGACCCCTACACTCTGTACCTTTACATATTCCTGACCCCTACACTCTGTACCTTTACATATTCCTGACCCCTACACTCTGTACCTTTACATATTCCTGACCCCTACACTCTGTGCCTTACATATTCCTGACCCCTACACTCTGTACCTTTACATATTCCTGACCCCTACACTCTGTACCTTACATACTTCCCAACCCTACACGCTGTGACTCACATACTCCCAATCCCTGCACACTGTACTTTACATACTCTTGACCTCTGCACTCTGTACCTTACATACTTCCGACCCCCAGCACTCTGTGCATTACATACAGTCCTGACCCCTGCACTCTATCTTTTATCTATGCCTGACCTCTGCACGCTGTGCATTACATACTCGCTATATTGTACAATATATACTCCTGACCAATGTGTACATGGTCTCAACCATTGCAAAATAATTCCCAACTATGTCGATGAATTCCCCGCTCTGCAATCTGGCCACACCCAAAATTTGCCACTCCTATACTCAGTGTGCCCAAGAACAGGAGGTGTATTAAGACTACAGAACACCTCCCCCTCCTCCCCCCTCCATTACGGGGGGGGTGGGTTGTTCTGTAGTTCACAGGTGGAATTTAGGTAGTACTGTCAGCTAACCAATAGTTCTGGCTCAAAGTAAAAAAAACTAAAGATGTGAAGCTGTTACCTAGGAGGCTGCAAAGGGAAATGGCCTTCGTTCTGTACATTTCCGACCCTTTCTGCCCTTCGTTCCCAGAATGACAGAGACCATCATAAATGAGGTGTTCCCGGACTACAGGGTCCTACAAAATGTGTCTAACCTGCACAGCACTATGAGCTTCCCCGAGATTCTCACCCTGCAATCCACTTTTATTGGTGGGCCGGTTATCGGTTTATTGATTGAGCAGAGTTTTATGGCGAGGAACCTGAACCGGCTCATAATTAGTGATTTTTTTTTTTTTTTTTTTTTATTTCCTGCTCATAAAACTTTTGCAAAGCAGGTCCAGGCTCCCCTCCCCCGTGTGATCCCGGCATTACTTTCCAATAAAAAAGAACGAGCCAAGAACACGGGAAGAGGTCATCCGTGTTAGGTGCGCTCTCACACATCCGCCCCGTCAATAATCCAATAACTGCACAACGCCGTATTGATATTTTTAATATTGTATATGAATATGAACAGAGGAGAGGCATTCCAGCACAGAAGAACGATGCCCCCTGCTGGACCGATCCCGCCACTACCGACCAACTTCCACCCAACCTTACACCAAACCTATTATAAAAGAAGCTGAAAATGACTTATTTTATTATCATTCCTGAGACTGTCTCCATTTCACAGCTAATGGAATAAAAAAACAATTGGCTGCATCTATTTTATTTTGCGGGATTGTATATTGCAGACCGTGTGTAAGAATAACACCACCGCGCCTTTCCTGGCACTTTTCGTTTAAATCAGTATTTTTTGCTAGAAAATTACTTATAACAACCAAAAATTATATAGAGATATATAGATATATATATATATAGCTATATCTATAGATATATATCTATATATATAGTTATATATAGATCTATCTATCTATTTATCTATCTATCTATCTATCTATCTATCTATCTATCTATCTATCTATCTATCTATCGAGATATATATATATATATATATATATATATATATATATATATATATATATATATATATATATATATATCGCTATATATCTATAGATATAGCTATAGATATAGCTATATATATATATAGAGAGAGAGAGAGAGAGAGAGAGATATCTATAGATAGATAGATAGATATAGACAGTATCTCACAAAAGTAAGTACACCCCTCAGTCACATTTCTGTAAATCTTTTCTTCTATCTTTTCATGTGACAACACTGAAGAAATGACACTTGTCTACAATGTAAAGTAGTGAGTGTACAGCTTGTATAACAGTGTAAATTTGCTGTCCCCTCAAAATAACTCAACACAGCCATTAATGTCTAAACCGCTGGCAACAAAAGTCAGTACACCCCCTAAGTGAAAATCTCCAATTTATGCCCAAAAGTGTCAATATTTTGTGTGACCACCATTATTTTCCAGCACTGCCTTAACCCTCTTGGGCATGGAGGTCACCAGAGCTTCACAGGTTGTCACTGGAGTCCTCTTCCCCTCCTCCATGATGACATCACAGAGCTGGTGGATGTTAGAGACCTTGCGCTCCTCCACCTTCTGTTTTGAGGATGTCCCACAGATGATTAATAGGGTTTAGGTCTGGAGACATGCTTGAACAGTCCATCATCTTTACCCTCAGCTTCTTTAGCAAGGCAGTGGTGGTCTTGGAGGTGTGTTTGGGGTGGTTATCATGTTGGAATACTACCCTGCGGTCCAGTCTCTGAAGGGAGGGGATCATGCTCTGCTTCAGTATATCACAGTACATGTTGGCCTTCATGGTTCCCTCAATGATCTGTAGCTCCCCAGTGCCGGTGTTCTGACATATACTGTCCTCCTATCAGATAGTGACCGCTCCGTACTGCGCAGGCGCAGCGCTTGCGCAGTACGGAGCAGAAGGAGATGCCGAAATTTTCCGAAATTGATCAGCTGACCATCAGCTGTACACAGCGCTCGGGCACTTGTTAGCGATGGCTGTGTAAGAGGGCCCCTCGCGGGCTCGCTTCGCTCGCCACGCTTCGCTCGCCACGCTTCGGGCACGGCCTCGCTGCGCTCGGCAACTATTTATTCTCACTCTATGTCCACTTGGATAGTAGGGAATGAACCTGGACATAGGGTGAGAATAACAGTGCAGGCGCCGTGTACAGCTGATGATCAGCTGTTAAACTTCGGAGACTTTTGGCGTCTCGTTTGTCCTCCGTACTGCGCCTGCGCAGTACAGGGCGGACAATATATGATAGGGGACTGTATTTGACAAGACACCGGCAGCACTCATGCAGCCCCAGACCATGACACTCCCACCACCATGCTTGACTGTAGACAAGACACACTTGTCTTTGTTCTCCTCACCTGGTTGCCCCCACACACACTTGTCACCATCTGAACCAAATAAGTTTATCTTGGTCTCAACCAAAAAAGAGAGCGCCACTCTTGAAAGGTGAACGCAAGATGGTGGTTTAATTCGATGTTTTGATGAAGCACACGCACATATACACGCACACAAGCCATAGAGGCAACCAGAGGCGATCTGGTCTCTGTCCGCCTCACTGACCAGCCGGCCGCACCATCAGATCGTTTCTGGGGCGTGCCGGTGAAACTGGTAAGCCAGAGAAACACCAGCAAGCTGCAGGGGGGGGGGGTGGATCTGAAAGCGATCCAGCAGCTAATGAGTCACTTGGACCACTCTTATGACTTATGAGAAAGCCAGCTGCTGGCTGAAGAAAAAATACTAGGGTTATAGCTGATAGCTTCAGCTATAATATATAATAATATAATAGCCATAATAAGGTAAACCACTTGCAAAACGCAATGTATATAGACGTATTGGGGTCGGCAAGTGGTTTAAAAGCACCTGAGAGAAACATGGAGCCACCATTGCTGAACGCCAGTTGCCTGGCTGCCCTGCTGATCCTTCATAAAGAATTTGCATAGCCATTCACCCAATGAAATTGCATGTACATTCATTTGGTGAGAAAGGGGCAACAAATGAATGTAAATTGGCTATTCTCTGTGCTGTTGAGAAGTAAATCATTCATTAAAAACAGAAAATAATGGATCTAGCCACTAGATGGAGCAAAGTATTATAGGAAATTCCCAATTATAAAACAACAAAAAAACTTCCACAAGGTGCATAACACCGCTTTTTGTGCTGTTCACTCAGCGTAACTGAGCGTCCTGTATTCTTAATGGAGGTCAGTGGATGGACAAATCAAGAAAAGCTTTTTTATTATTATTATTATTATTATTATTATTATTAGTATTATTTATTTATTTATTTATTTATTTTCAACAATGGAAAAAAAATATCTCACTGATCACGATACCTTCATTCAAACACAATGTTACTGATTGTCTTTGCGTGATGGTTTTAGAAAACAGAGCGAGCGAGGCAGATAAAATGAACAATTGTGTTCCCTCTGTGTAATTTTTCTTATATCTTCTGCAGTATTGTGCTACTGAAGAAAAGTAATGGGTGCATTTATTAAATATATATATATATACTGCAGAGCTATTTGTTCTGTGGAACTGCATTCTATGCCAAAGGGGGGAAAAAAATGTTATTAAGGCTATTTTCTCTCCAGGTCGATTGTTTTTCATTTATACAGAATAGAGCGAATCAGGAAAATACTGCATTGTGGCCACTGGATGGAGCTGATGATCGTAGAAATACTGGTTTACTCTGACAGAGGTGGGTGCTGGCTGTCAAAACACAAAAGCAGCGGGTGCTGGTTGTCAACAATAGCCATGGGTGCTGGCTGTCAAGATACAAAACCGTGCAGGTGCTGGCTGTCAGACTACAATCACTGCGGGTGCTGGCTGTCAGAATACAATAGCATCGGGTGCTGGCTTCAGAATACAGTATTAGTGGGTGTTGGCAGCCATCACCCGCCACTATTGTATTCTGGCAGCCAGCACCCACCCAGCCATTGACAGAATACAATAGGGGATGGTGCTGGCTGTCAAAATACAAAAGCAGCAGGAGCTGGCTGTCAAAATACAAAAGCAGCAGGGGCTGGCTGTCGAAATACAATTGGACCAGGTGCATCCGAACTACTACCTCCTGTGCAATGCCTGGTGAGCCTCAAGAACACAGCACTGGAAAGTCTCTGTAAACTTCCATATAGTCCATGCAAAAAAGGAGGAAGGCTGGTGCTATGAAAGTCAGCTAAAACATTGTTTTATTATTGCGCGTGAACAGCAGTCAAAAAGAAACCCAACGCGTTTCGGCCGTCAGGCCTTAATCATGGCTCATGACGGCTCATGACGGCAGAAATGCGTTCTCCTTTTTTGCATGTCAAAATACAATAGCAGCAGGTGCTGGCTGTCAAATACAATAGTGGCAGGTGCTGGCTGTCAGAATACAATAGCGGTTGGCGCTGGCTGTCAGAATACAATAGTGGCAGGTGCTGGCTGTCAGAATACAATAGCAGCGGGCGCTGGCTGTCAGAATACAATAGGGGTGGGTGCTGGCTGTCAGAATACAATAGCGGTTGGCGCTGGCTGTCAGAATACAATAGCGGTTGGTGCTGGCTGTCAAATACAATAGTGGCAGGTGCTGGCTGTCAGAATACAATAGCGGTTGGCGCTGGCTGTCAGAATGCAGTAGCGGTTGGCGCTGGCTGTCAGAATACAATAGTGGCAGGTGCTGGCTGTCAGAATACAATAGCAGCGGGCGCTGGCTGTCAGAATACAATAGCGGTTGGCGCTGGCTGTCAGAATACAATAGCGGTGGGCGCTGGCTGTCAGAATACAATAGCGGCGGGCGCTGGCTGTCAGAATACAATAGCGGTGGGTGCTGGCTGTCAAAATACAATAACCATGGGTGCTGGCTGTCAAAATGGACAAAGAGCACTTACCTGATGAACACAGTTGGATCAGTGATAGATGAATTCTAGTGACTTGTGATAGTTCGGACAATGTACAATAAGTCAATAAACTCTGCATGTATCCTTTCTCCTATTTGCTCAACCCATGGCTACAATGAGGTGCAAAGGACTGCAGAGCAGTGGTTCTCAACCACCGGGCTGTGGCATTCCTGCTTTTAGGCCTCCAGCCAGCTGCAGATCCGCTTACTTCCCACCGTCCTTCCCAGCTCCCATAGTGCCCCCCCAACCTCCTATGATTGCCCACAGTGCCCCTCAACTTTCCACAGGTGCCCACAGACCCCCTGAGAGCCCTCAGCACCCACAGGATCCCACAACCTCCCAAAGTGCCACCCCAGAACACTACAGTGCCTTCTACCTTGCTGCAGAGCCTCAAGTCCCCCCATAGTGACCCCATTCTCCAACAGTGCACCTGCAGGGCCCTACAGTCTCCCAGAGAGCCCCTGCAAAGTCCCCAGACTCCTCCATAAAGCTCACATCTGCTGCATAGTCCCCTAACCCCCCCCCCCCCCCTTCAGATCCTTCATACCTACACAGTGACATCCAGCCCTATCTAAGGCCCCATCCCACAGAGTTGCCCCCACCTCCCTCCAGGAACCTCATCCTAAACAGGGCAACCAAGCCTGCTGAAGAGTCCACTAACCCTCTCCAGAACCTTCATCCCCCCCATAGTGACATCCAACCACATCCCCCACACTTTTCCCCAGCTCCTTCATTAACAACAGGGCCACCAAGCATGCTACAGAGCCCCCTAACCCTCTCCAGAACCTTCATCCCCCCACAGAGACATCCGAGGCCCCATCCCACACTGTTGCCCCCAGCTCCTTCCAGGAGCATCATCCCCAACAGGGCCACCAAGTTTGCTGAAGAGTCCCCTAACCCACCCAGAACCTTCATCCCCCCCCCCACAGTGACATCCAACCCCATCCAGAGATGCCATCTATCACAGTTGTTCCCAGGTCCTTCACACCCAACAGAGCCAACAAGTCTGCTGAAGAGTCTCCTATCCCCCTCTAGAACCTTCATCTCCCCATAGTGACATCCAACCCCATCCAGAGACCGCATCCCCCACAGTTGTCCCCAGCTCCCTCATCCCCAACAGGACCACCAAGCCTGCTGAACTGTTCCTTAACCACCTCCAGAACCTTCAACCCCCCCATGGTAACATCCAACCCCATCCAGAGCCTTCCGACATTCCTATACATATTTTGTATCCCCATACTTTTATTGCGTGAGCATCATTTTTTTTTTTTACTGTTGGGGCATTGGAACGTTTTGGAGGAATTTACCGAACCCCAGTCACAATATGGTTGAGAAGCACCGATGTAGAATACTACAATGGAAACCATCATTTGGGGAGAGTAATGTAACCGTTCACAGGCAGGCATTATTATTAATTGCATGTAGACATCAGATCAGTGCGCTCTCTTCACCGTGGCGGACTCCTCACTGTAATATTTAATTCCCAAGGACAATCAGTCATTGGTAAGGAAGACTCATACAATCAATCATCTATTTTTGAGCCTTCACCGCATCCCCCGAACATTACAAATAGAGGAACAAGAAAGCAAGAAAACACTTTCTCCAGCTGATTGCTTGCAAATTCTACACCTGCACACCGCATTCTAACATTCTTTAATTACAAGATTCTCATTAAGTCATAAGATTAAAAAAAAATACTGCAAGGCCTACATATCAAATTAATGCTTCTGACTCGGTAGGTACGTTCAAAGAAAGGGAAGGGTGGACTTTTATACATTATTCCAACCCTCATTTTTGGATTTGTATAGTGGGGACAATGAAAGCCATTGTTTTTCTAGCTGGATATAAAGCTTTGGTGCTCAACCTGCAGACTGGGGGCCCACATGTGGTCCTTTGGCACTTTTTTGTGAGGCCCTTAGGGCTTAGGGCCCCTGAAGACTCTAATCTGCGTTTCCTTATTGTCTCATTCTAGAAGTGATTTCTAGCAGTCTATGATTGTCTCCTGAAACATGTTCCAGCAACTCCTGTAGTCTTTGACTTTCTTCTGTAGTATGTCTACAATCTCTGACCATCTCTTGTATCATGTCTACAATCTCTGACCATCTCTTGTATCATGTCTGCAGTCTCTGACCATCTCTTGTATCATGTCTGCAGTCTCTGACCCTCTCTTGTATCATGTCTGCAGTCTCTGACCATCTCTTGTATCATGTCTACAGTCTCTGACCATCTCTTGTATCATGAAACAAGAGGCATAGGTTAGGACTTTATATGAGACCATGACCATCCGGTACACAGGTCTCCATCCAATTATATCTGAGAAAAATATGTTTTACATACTTTGTACCTTATCTATTGACTATATGCGAGTATCATCTATTGCACCTTGTGTCTCATGTGGTATCAATAAATTTACATTTTTATACATCTGATGACTCAGCCTGCCCTAGTGATGTGTTTCATATAAAGTCCCCATTGTCCCCCTTTTTCCCCTAGTCCCTTTATTTATCTCTTGTATCATGTCTGCAGTCTCTGACCATCGCCTGTATCATGTCTGCAGTATCTGACCATCTCCTGTATCATGTCTGCAGTCTCTGACCATCTCTTGTATCATGTCTGCAGTCTCTGACCATCTCCTGTATCATGTCTGCAGTCTCTGACCATCGCCTGTATCATGTCTGCAGTCTCTGACCATCTCTTGTATCATGTCTGCAGTCTCTGATTTTTCAGTATGAGGGTCACATCACAAGTCCACATCAAAATTGCTGCCTCTTACATCAGCGGGCCAAATAAAATATTGCAGGGTGTTGTATTTGACCCACCGCTGCTCTACAGTAAGATTTGGAGGTATATTACTGACCAATACATAAATACACTCTCAGATAATGATAGATTGAAAATACTTTCTGATCAGTACCTGAGCTGGGACCTCGATGAACTCTCTGCAATAAGCCCCCAAGCTTCTCCTGAGCTGGCACCTCAATGAACTCTCTGCAACAGTCCCCCCAGCTCTCCCTGAGCTGGCACCTCTATAAACTCTCTGCAGTAGCCCCCCCCCCAGCTCCCCCTAAGCTGGAACTCTGATGAACTCTCTGCAGTAGCCCCCCCCCCCCGTTCTCCCTGAGCTGGCACCTCAAGGAACTCTCTGCAATAGGCCCCCCAGTTCCCCCTGAGCTGGCACCTCAATGAACTCTCTGCAATAGGCCCCTCAGTTGCCCTTGAGCTGGCATAGGGTTGCCACCTGTACGGTTTTCTCCCGGACAGTCCGGTTTTTGAATGATGTGTTTGGGTTTACTTCTGCCCCAGACCCGGACACATCATTTACACAGACTGCGCCAAGAGTGACATGTCTCCTCTCTTCCTGACAGAAGCTTGGTTCAGCAGAGCAGAGTATCAGTGTATCAAAGCTCCTCCCCTCCTCCTTCTTCTCTGTTCTGTACACAGACGAGGAGGAGGGGAGAGCAAGGACACGCTGAAATCAGATCTGTAGAAAGTTTTTATTATGCTCTGTAGATGGAGGAGGGAGGGGGAGAGAGTGCTGGAATGGAGGACAAGTTAGAAAATATGCGGAGTGATCGAGGGGTTAGGAGGATATGTGCTCGGGGGGCTTTGGCAGGGCAAAGATATGCTAGAAGTGTGGATTGGATTTGAAATCTGGCAACATCTCTCTTCCTTCCCAAAGGACCCCTCCAGCACATATCCTACCCCTCCTACCCCCCCCCTTGCACTTGCCCTCTTCTCTCACAAAGCGCCCCCCAGCACATATCTGACCCCCCCCCAAGCGCCCCCAGCACATATGGGCACAGGCTACATATAGTGGGCACAGAGGCTGTATGATTGGCACAGAGGGAGCATATGATGGGCACAGTGGCTGTATGATGGGCACAGAGGCTGCATATGATGGGCACAGTGGCTGTATGATGGGCACAGAGGCTGTATATGATGGGCACAGTGGCTGTATGATGGGCACAGAGGCTGCATATGATGGGCACAGTGGCTGTATGATGGGCAGTCTACCGGTAATTGTTCTTATTCTAGGAGGGTGCTACACATGGTAGCAGAGCTTTGGATGGGATAGAAACCAAATGATAGGGATTGAGACGGTTTGAAAAAGGGAGGCTTCTATGCCCATGAATTGTGATGCTCTTTTGTGGATACTCTTCCTGAACCCCTAAATCTACACCAGGAATGCTATGCACCACATTAGTACTCTCTTTCAGGCCACCAAAAGTGTCCCAGGTCTTTTACAATCTTATATTGTATGCCCCCCCAAAAAAATGCAGCCGCTAAAGTGTTTGGGTTTGGCTTGAAGAAAAAGTGGCAACCCTATGCTGGCACCTCGATGAACTTTCTGTAATAGGCCCCCCAGTTCCCCCTGAGCTGGCACCTTGATGAACTCACTGCAATAAGCCCCCAGTTTCCCCTGAGCTGGCACCTCGATGAACTCTCTGCAATAAGCCCCCCAGCTTCCACCGAGCTGGGACTTTGCTGAGCTCTCTGCAGGCTTCAGCTAACCTGCCCAGAAGGGCAGTGGCCCTTCAGGCTGGGACTTCTTCCTCTAGGACAAGAACCCTGCTGCTCCAGGCCTTCGACTATTTATCTCCTTCTCAGCCACCTACTGGGCACTCCCCCACAGGGATTGGCCGGTACCGCATAAACATTCAGGCCAAGGGTCTGCCTCTTCCATTCCACTACATTCTAGAACCTACTAGAAGGCAGGGAGAAGTAGTGGGGCCTGCAGCCTGAGATACAGAGCAGCCAAAATTAATCACACACCGCTCCACTGCTTACAATGGAGCCAAAAAGATTACATTTACCTGAGCTTCTCTAGCAATCTATTCTAGGAGGGTGCTACATATGGTAGCAGACAGCGCTGCTGTTAGAAATTATGGGGCTCCACACTGCCTACCTGACAGGGCCCCAAGGTTAGGCGGCGGACACAGAATCATCTACATTATCCCCCACATTCACGAACGAGCCTAAGTGGCACATTACTCAACCAAGGGTCACTGAAACATCCCCTTGTGTGCCCACAGCAGCTGCCAGCAGGAGAGGAGGGAAGCTGGCCAAGCTGTGGGGGAAAGGGGGGTGCACAGGGGGGGTCCAGAAAACAGAGGGATGGGGTGTGCATTGTAGAACTGATCCCACTGCAGCACAGCTGGAGGGAGGGAGCGGAATGCAGGGGAAAGGATCGGTGTCTGCAGTAAGGTAGTATAGCTAGCTCTCCAACAGGTGCCTGGGCCCCCCATTTGAACTGATGGGGCCTGGGCCCTGTATAGGAAAGCTGGCTGCACTGCCTTATGAGTAGTACTGGTAGCAGAGCCTTGGTTGGATCAGCAACCAGATGACTGAGGGAGGGAGACTGGAAAAAGGAGGCTTCCATGCCCATGAATCGTGAGGCTCTTTTGTGGATACTCTTCCTGAACCCCTAAATCCGAAGCCATCTCACCTCTGGCCTCATTGAAATTCTTCAAGGAAACAATATGTTTCAACTCCATTGAGTCTTCGACCGAGCAAATAATTGTTCAAAATCTAGGAGGGTGTTACACATGGTAGCAGAGCTTTGAAAGGGCCGGCAACAAGATGATAGAAAGTGAGAAGGTTTGGAAAAAGGAGGCTTCTATGCCCATGAATCGTGATGTTTTTTTGTGGATACTCTTCCTGAACCCCTAAATCTGAAGCCATCTCACCTCTGGCTTCATTGAAATTCTTCAAAGAAACAAAATGTTTCAACCACATTGAGTCTTCGAACAAGCAAATAATTGTTCAAATTTTAGGAGGGTGCTATACATGGTAGCAGAGTTTTGGATGAGCCAGCAACCAGATGATAGAGAGTGAGAAGGTTTGGAAAAAGGAGGCTTCAATGCCCATGAATCGTGATGCTCTTTTGTGGATACTCTTCCTGAACCGCTAAATCCAAAGCCATCTAACCTCTGGCCTCATTGAAATTCTTCAAGGAAACAAAATGTTTCAACTCCATTGAGTCTTTGACCGAGCAAATAATTGTTCAAATTCTAGGAGGGTGTTACACATGGTAGCAGAGCTTTGGATGGGCCAGCAACCAGATGATAGGAAGTGAGAAGGTTTGCAAAAAGGAGGCTTCCATGCCCATGAATCGTGATGCTCTTTTGTGGATATTCTTCCTGAACTTCTAAAGCTGAAGCCATCTCACCTCTGGCCTCATTGAAATTCTTCAAAGAAACAAAATGTTTCAACAATATTAAGTCTTCGACCGAGCAAATAATTGTTCAAATTCTAGGAGGGTGCTACACATGGTAGCAGAGCTTTGGATGGGCCAGCAACCAGATGATAGGGAGTGAGAAGGTTTGGAAAAGGGAGGCTTCTATGCCCATGAATCGTGATGCTCTTTTGTGGATACTCTTCCTGAACTCCTAAATCCGAAGCCATCTCACCTCTGGCCTCATTGAAATTCTTCAAAGAAACAAAATGTTTCAACTCCGTTGAGTCTTCGACCGAGCAAATAATTGTTCAAACGTATTCATATATCACAATTCACATTTTATTTTGGAAATATGCGAGATAAAGTCTCTATGGATGCCAAACATCAGCCTAATAATATCATTTAAATGTACTTCCCATGCATGGGCGCCTCTTTTCAGTGACTTTAATTAACAAAGCTGACTGTGTTTCATGTAAGGTATCCCCTGGTGTACGCTATGCTAATACACAGGTAGTGCTGTGAGTTGTGTAATGATTCAGGAGCTGGATGAATGTAGAGGAGGTGGGGGAGGGGGGTGCTGGTCACAATAATTTGTGATAATTAAACTTGTCATTTCGATAAAAAATGAAAAGTCCAGCTCCGCACTCTCTTCCAGCAATTACTGTCGACTCCGCTGAGCTAATTTTATGCCCAAAGAGTTTGTGATAAAAAGACTCATTAGAATAATCTTTGTTCTGGGTGTTCCTGACATTCTGCCGGTTGGATTCCAGGTCCCCAAAAGTCACAATATGCTTAAAAAAAAAAAACGCGCTCGCTGATTGCCCGAAGCAAAAGCCATCTGATGCAAACCAAGAAGATCCATCAAAACACTTCATCCATCCATCAATGATGTCACCAGAGCCTAGTAGAAGCATAGGTTGCCCTTGCAATGATGTCATAGCCCCTTATTAATATGGAGGTTCATTTATCAATGATGTCTAATGATGCCAGGGATCCTCTAATGAATGAAGAGGCTGCCTTATCCATAATGTGACCCGTCACTAGAGGATGGATACGCTAAATTCTCAGTCATTTTGCAGTTCTATGATGAATAAATAGGTTACATTCTCAGTGATGTCGTCAGTTTGAGGTAGGGACTGCACTGGACTGGCTAAACTAATTGTGGTCGATATTTTATGGATCTGTGGATTAGTGGTGGTGTTTGACTCACTTTGGAGGTAAAGGGCTTGCTACCTCGCTGGTACAACAATGGTGTCACTCCAGCCACCAAACTTGAATGGAGAGAGAGGAATGCCCTGTGTCCAGAGTAATGCCACACCTTGCAATCACAATCTTTTTCCAATGTAAAAAATGTACAAATCGACCCAACGCGTTTCAGGGGAATTGTACCTGAAGAAGGGGTGCAATTCCCCTGAAACACATTGCCTCAATTTGTAAATTTTTCTTTACGTTCAATAAAAAATTGTGCCTCTCCTGGCAAGTATGACATTGTTCTGCACCTCGGGCATTCCTCTCTCCCCATTTAAGTGACGTCATCTGTCAGTATTGAAAAGATAGGCTGCATTCTCAGTGATGTCACCGGTCTTTAGTGAATGGATAGGCTGCATTCGCTCTCTAGTGATTGGATAGGCTGCAATCTCAGTGATGTCACCGCTCTCTAGTGAATGGATAGGCTGCATTCGCTCTCTAGTGAATGGATAGGCTGCATTCTCAGTGATGTCACCTCTCTCTAGTGATTGGATAGGCTGCATTCTCAGTGATGTCACCGGTCTCTAGTGAATGGATAGGCTGCATTCTCAGTGATGTCACCGCTCTCTAGTGAATGGATAGGCTGCATTCTCAGTGATGTCACCTCTCTCTAGTGATTGGATAGGCTGCATTCTCAGTGATGTCACCGGTCTCTAGTGAATGGATAGGCTGCATTCTTAGTGATGTCACCGCTCTCTAATGATTGGATAGGCTGCATTCTCAGTGATGTCACCGCTCTCTAGTGAATGGATAGGTTGTATTCTCAGTGATGTCACCGCTCTCTAGTGAATGAATGGGCTGCGTTCTCAGTGATGTCACCATTCTCTAGTGAATGGATAGGCTGCATTCTTAGTGATGTCACCGCTCTCTAATGATTGGATAGGCTGCACTCTCAGTGATGTCACCGCTCTCTAGTGAATGGATAGGCTGTATTCTCAGTGATGTCACCGCTCTCTAGTGAATGGATAGGCTGCATTCTCAGTGATGTCACCGCTCTCTAGTGAATGGATAGGCTGTATTCTCAGTGATGTCACCGCTCTCTAATGATTGGATAGGCTGCATTCTCAGTGATGTCACCGCTCTCTAGTGAATGGATAGGCTGCATTCTCAGTGATGTCACCGCTCTCTAGTGAATGGATAGGCTGCATTCTCAGTGATGTCACCGGTCTCTAGTGAATGGATAGGCTGCATTCTTAGTGATGTCACCGCTCTCTAGTGAATGGATAGGCTGCTTGCTCAGTGATGTCACCAGTCTCTAGTGAGTGGATAGGCTGCATTCTCAGTGATGTCACTGCTCTCTAGTGAGTGGATAGGCTGCATTCTCAGTGATGTCACCGCTCTCTAGTGAGTGGATAGGCTGCATTCTCAGTGATGTCACCAGTCTCCAGTGGGTGGATAGGCTGCATTCTCAGTAATGTCACTGACCTCTATTGAACAAATAGGCCACAATTTTAGTTTTGTCACCAATCTCTCTTGGTCTCAGAACATGTTCCAGGCCAGTTTATGGTTTTCCTTTATGGAAAGTTCTGTTTAACTCGGAGTGTGTTGAAAAATGCGATTTCTGTCTAAAAGCTGAAATGCACCCAAGAACCGGCCCCATGTATGGTAAAATGATGTGAATCAGATGTGGCATTACTTATTCTAACAGCCAGTCTAGTTGATGCTCACAATGAGAAGACATATAGGTGTAATTACAGGTTTGCAGTCGGCTAAAGCTTCTACAGCACATCCGGAAACAGAGTGCTACTTCCAGCTCTGATGAATAGGATTGCCTGTAGCTCATTGTAATTGCTGTTATTACGGTCGGTAAATGGTGATATCAACTCTGCATGATGGCAAATTCTCCATCTAAGAATCAACCTGTTTTACACAGCGCAAAAAACATCTACGCCACACATGGTGACTTAGCTAATACATCTCAATGGAAACCTCCTCTGCTGCTCCGAGTGTTTCAAACATCGTCCCAAAGAGAAAGAACACATAATGTATGGCCAAAAACACGGAGCAAACTAGCCAGTGGGTGGAAATCTTTAAAGAACACATACCTAAGATGATAAATGGAGGTTGGAAAGATTCATTGTTAGTGAAGTTCAGTCCCATAATGTCTTTTTCTGAATTCAAAATGCATTAAAATTCTAGTTAAACACAGAGGATCGTGGGGGGAAAGGGCCAGCCTATGGAACAGAACTGGTATTTGCTACCCCCTGGACACTCAGAGCCTGGTTTACTAAAGTCCAAAGAGAGCATGACAACTGCTAACTGCTGAGCTAAAGGTCTGCCTCGGGAAGGAATGTATGGGACTGCTGCAGAGAGACCACTCCTCAATTAAAGAGTCCTTAGCTACAGACTTCTCTCAGAGGACAGGCTGATTTACTAGGTTGAAGCTGATTTATAACGTTTATAGAGGTAAGCCACTTCGCAATTAATCACAATGCGTTCATCTATGTACTCTGTATGGTGCAACGTTTGAGAACACCATCACAACTTTATGAGCCAAGAGCAGATACATTGGAAAAAAATTAAAAATTGGCCTTTTGTATGAAGTTGACCATCTCTTTGCAAGGATAATAGCCTACACTCTTCTGGGAAGGCTTTCCTCCAAGAGTCACCCCAAGCATTTGTGAGGTCAGAAACTGATGTTGGGTGAGAAGACCTGGCTTGGGTATTCCAGTTCATTCCAATAGGGTGTTCAGTGGGGGTTGAGGTAAGGGCTTTGTGTAGGCCACTCAAAATTCCTCCACAATAGGAGCACAGCCATACTGGAACAGAAAAGGGCCTTCACCAAACTCCTCCCAGAAGGTTGGAAGAGTACAATTGTCTACAATGTCTTTGTATGATGTAGTATTAACAGGACCCTTCACTGGAAAACTCAGCGGAGTTCATTTTATGCCCAAATAGCTTGTGATAAAAAGACACACAGATATTAATCTCTGTTCCGGGTGTTCCTGACATTCTGCTGGTTGGATACCCTGTTTCCAGGAAAATAAGACCTAGCGTGATTGTCGGTGATGGCTGCAATATAAGCCCTGTCCCCAAAATAAGCCCTAGTTAAAGTCCTTGTAGGTCTTATTTTCAGGGTAGGGCTTATTTACGGGGAAACAGGGTAGGGCTTATTTGGGGGGTAGGGCTTATATTGCAGCCATCACCGACAATCACGCTAGGTCTTATTTTCGGGGTAACAGGGTATCAGTTCCTCAAAAGTTACAATATGCTTCAAAAATGCACTTTGCGCAGAGTAAAAGCCATCTGATGCAAACCTATACAGTAAGATCCATCGAAGCACTTCATCCATCCATCCATCAACGATGTCACCAGGACCTAGTGAAAACATAGGTTGCCCTTGCAATGATGTTATAGCCACTTCTTAATATGTAGGTTGATTTCTCAATGATGTCTAGTAGTGTCAGTGATCCTCTAATGGATGAAGAGGCTTCCTTATCCATAATGTAACCAGTCACTAGAGAATGGACATGCTATATTCTCAGTCATTTTGCAGTTCTCTGGTGAATAAATAGGTTACAACCTCAGTGATAGCATTAGTCTCTAGTGAAGGGATAGGGTACATCCACAGTGATGTCATCAGTCTCTATTGAAGGTGATGTCACCGGTCTCTAGTGAATGGATAGGCTGCATTCTCAGTGATGTCACTGGTCTCTAGTGAATGGATAGGCTGCATTCTCAGTGATGTCACCACTCTCTAGTGAATGGATAGGCTGCATTCTCAGTGATGTCACCACTCTCTAGTGAATGGATAGGCTTATAATAGCCTCCACTCTTCTAGGAAGGCTTTCTACAAGAGTCAACCCATAACCAAAAAATCATTTGTGAGGTCAGGAACGGATGTTGGATAAGGAGACGTAGCTTTGGTGTTCCAATTCATTCCGATATAGGATGGACAATAGGGTGTTCAGTAGGGTTGAGGTAAGAGCTCTGTGTAGGCCACTCAAATTTCCCCCACAACAGGGGCACAGTCATGGTGGAAGAGAAAAGTGCCTTCACCATTCCTCTCCCACAAGGCTGGAAGAACACAAATGTCTACAATGTCTTTGTATGATAGAGTATTAATAGTGCCCTTCACTGGAAAAGCCTAAACTCAATTACATGGGGGGAGGGGGTGTCCATATGTGTGATGGCCAGTTGTCCACAAACTTTGCCATATAGCATACTTTTTTCTGAAAACGTCAATTGGTCTTTATATGCATTAACTAAGGCTATTGCCGAAACGCGTCAGCTTTATTGTTTTATTGTCACTCTGATGTACCAATAAACGTCACTTCAAGGATTACAGTTTTGCCAGCTCTCCTTATTACTGTCACTTATGGTTCTACATCTGCATATTACTGGAGGATTGAAGTAAACATACTGTAGGTTTACACCCAATTTCACCTCCTTACATTTCTGTTCATGGTAGCCAAACAGGTCTTGGACAAGGCCTGGAGGTCCTCCACTCCACCGGTGGCACAGATGAAGGATAAAATAGATATGTCTGTGATTCTCAATGATAACATTCACAAGTTCCAATGAATTTGGACCTCCTGGATTAAACTTTACCTTCTAAAAGATTTTGGATGGCTCACCGCTGACCAGTAGACCCTCTTGTCTTTTTCCTCCTCTTTTCTTCTTATTTTAAACTTTGCTTGTTGTTGTGCTACAGTCACAGCACTCCACTTTATTTTTTGACTGTGAGGATCTCGCATATGAGCTGGAGGTAAAGAGTGGATTTAGAACCTAAATTTATATTTTATCATGCTTAGGCTTTTGTGTATAAACCCCTTTCCTATGGAACAGTACCTTCTGTTCTGTTCATCTACGAATGCTTTAATAAAACATTTGAAACTGGAAAAAAACATAGGTTCAATTAATCTCAGACTAAATGGGGCCCAGACTCATTTCATTGCACCCCACCAGCAAACCAAGTTTCCAGTGCACAAAAACTGAACAGACACATAGGAATCAAAGGCCATAAAAATAACCTTCGTCTATACCAGGGGTCGCCAAACTTTCTAAATAAAGGGCCAGTTTATTGTCTTTCTGACCTTAGGGGGGCCAGACTGTGGCAAGTGGGAGTAGAAAATGTCCTGGCATCTGTGGGAGTAAATGCACATCTTTGTTATCAGGGGAGGAATAGCGCCCCATCGTTGGAATCAGTGGAAGGATTGATGTTAGTGGAAGAAATAGTGCCCCATTGTTGGTGTTAGTGGGGGGAATAGTGCCCCAGGTAGAGTGGTAAATGTTGGCTAGAACAGTATTGATCGGTGTGACAGACTCAACCAGGACAGGGGCTTTTGGAGAGGACTAGGGGCAAGCCTCCTACCCACTGATTATGGCCCATGGAGAGAGCAGATCATTCTCTAATGATGGACAACCACGTGATGAACACTGAAAGCAAGGCTTGGGTTAATCCTCTGAATAAGGACAATAAAGCTTCCCTTCTGGAGGGGATGGAAAGAGGTAATATTACTCTTGTACAGGTTAATGGTCAGAGGAAATATGGTGGCCCTCCTGCAGACTGGCTTGGAGAGGCTCCTTCACTTGGGACCGAAATATTTATCAACAATATCCCTCAAGAGATCTATGAAGATAAATTAATTCCACCTTCTCAGACTACTGGAACATTGTATGAGTTTGTCTCACAGACTGTTGTAGACCTTTGCCGGACAGTCTGAGGTGGGGTGGGATCACTGTTATGTGTGTCTCCTAGGTGTGCATTCTCATTGTTAATTGAGTTACCTATTGTTTCTGCCTGTCTGATAATCTCTTGAAGATGTGATTAATATTGTGTCCACTACCTTGTTACCGAACAATTTGTGGGATGTTTATGTGTTTATGCTTATGATAATGTGTAATGTACTTTGTATATTCAGGTGGTGGGCTCGGTGCCGAACGGTCTGGGCACCTAGGTTTGTTTAAGTGACCAGTTGTTTAATTAGTTCATGTTAATTAGAATGATGTTTATGTTGGCTGTTCCCTAGCTATAGTGATTACCTTACTGTGTGCATAATGCGATCAAGCTTTTTTTGTGTGATATGCAGTGCCTTGAAAAAGTATTCATACCCCTTGAAACTTTCCACATTTTGTCATGTTACAACCAAAAATGTAAATGTATTTTATTGGGATTTTATGTGATAGACCAACACAAAGTGGCACATGATTGTAAAGTCGAAGAAAAATGATAAATAAATATGTGAGAAGTATGGGGGGGATTTGTATGGCGCCCCCCTGAGTCAATACTTTGTACAATCCCCTTTCTCTGCAAGATTGGATGGAGAGAGTCTGTGAACAGAAATTTTCAAGTCTTGCCACAGATTCTCAATTGGATTTAGGTCTGGACTGTGACTGGGCCATTCTAATATGCATGAATATGCTTTGATCTAAACCATTCCATTGTAGCTCTGGCTGTATGCTTAGGGTTGTTGTCCTGCTGGAAGGTGAACCTCCGCCCCAGTCTCAAGTCTTTTGCAGACTCGAACAAGTTTTCTTCTAAGATTGTCCTGTATTTGGCTCCATCCATCTTCCCATCAACTCTGATCAGCTTCCAAGGCCCTGCTGAAGAAAAGCATCCCCACCACATGATGCTGCCACCGCCATGTTTCACGGTGGGGATGGTGTGTTCAGGGTGATGTGCAGTGTTAGTTTTCCCCACACATAGCGTTTTGCTTTTAGGCCAAAAAGTTGAATTTTGGTCTCATCTGACCAGATCACCTTCTTCCACATGTTTGCTGTGTCCTCCACATGGCTTCTCACAAACTACAAACAGGACTTCTTATGACTTTCTTCCACCAATGTCTTTCTTCTTGTCACTCTTCCATAAAGGGCAGATTTGTGGAGAACACGACTAATAGTTGTCCTGTGGACAGATTCTCCCACCTGAGCTGTGGATCTCTGCAGCTCCTCCAGAGTTACCATGGACCTCTTGGCTCTTCTCTGATGAATGCTCTCCTTGCCCGGCCGGTCAGTTTAGGTGGACGGCCATGTCTTGGTAGGTTTGCAGTTGTGCCATACTCTTTCCATTTTCGGATGATGGATTGAACAGAGCTCCGTGAGATGTTCAAAGTTTGGGAGATTTTTTTTATAACCTGACCCTGCTTTATACTTCTCTACAACTTTATCCCTGACCTGTTTGGTGTGTTCCTTGGCCTTCATGATGCTGTTTGTTCACTATGGTTCTCTAACAAACCTCTGAGGGCTTCACAGAACAGCTGTATTTATACTGAGATTAAATGGCACTCTATTTACTAATTAGGTGACTTCTGAAGGCAATTGGTTCCTCTAGATTTTAGTTAGGGGTATCAGAGTAAAGGGGGCTGAATACAAATGCCCCCCCCCCCACACACACACACACACTTTTCACATATTTATTTGTATCATTTATCATTTTCCTTCCACTTCACAATTATGTGCCACTTTGTGTTGGTCTATCACATAAAATCCCAATAAAATACATTGACGTTTTTGGTTATAACATGACGAAATGTGGAAAATGTCAAGGGGTATGAATACTTTTTCAAGGCACTGTATAAATTCTGTGTGGGTTTACAATAAAGGGTACCAGTTTGCACCTAAGCTAGTGTCGTCTAGTCCTTGGGTGCAATATTCAGCTATAATACCTGGTCCCTGGGTCCAGACTGGAGGAAGCCGTACACCTTGACGAAGGTACCCAAGCTGGGTGGCTGGACGGTTCCGTCACAATCAGGATGGGATTTCGCATCATCCACTTGACCCTTTCTCCTGGCAGCGGACCACCAACGCATTCGGGATGCCGTTAAGCTCCCCATTTCACACTCCTGCAGCAAATAATCTTCATAGGTCTTAATCACAGGTCTGCGTTAAGCAGAAAAGTGCGTTGTAATTGAACGGTAATAAAATTAAGAAGAGTAAAGGATCCGTGACAGGTTCAGGGAAAGTGGGGGGGGTGGGTGGGGGGAGACATTTGGATGGCGGCGCCGCATGACCCAATTTGCCAGCTGTAAGACGGATCGCATGTAAAGACGAGTGTGAGATTCCAGGGAGTGAAGAAACGATGAATATCTAACACCCCATCATGAATAATTCACTGCTGGAGCGCGCACAAGATTGGGGTTACTGCTATGATAATACAGCGATTCCTGGAAACCTGCGGAAGGAGGAGACGGAGTCGCAGGGAGCACGCATGTTTATGAATATCCTCCTACTATCAATAACCGTCTTCTGATGATCCCGGCGTGGCTGAAAGAGAAATCTGTGAAAGCAGAACTCCTGGCAGATATAAACGACGCTAAATATTGAGACTCCGTACTGCTAAAAAACATCAACAAATGTATTTTTCTTTTTTCTTTTTGTGTGCGGTTTATGTATCTGAATTCAACTTAGTATCAAATAGAAAAGAAAGAGCTCACATTGCCACATCCATTGGTTAAGGGGAACAAAAAAAGGTAGGGATATTTATTAGGTATCCCTAGGTCGGACGTTAAAGGCATACGAAACAAATAGCAAGGTGTAGAAAAATAACAATGTTTATTGTGAAAATACAACACATGAATAGAGCGTTCGAAGGTTAAAAATCATGTATACGATACAGAGTATACAGTGAGCCCTTGTGTATCGACGCGTTTCGCCGTTAGGCTTCTTCAGGACACAATCAGGGTATTCAGAGATAGCAAAGGGGAGAACGAATCTCACTGTCTAGAATAGAACATACTCGTTTGAAAAAGAAATTCAGATAACCATGACATACATATTATAATTAAAAAAACGCCTGTCTGTACGAAAGGAAGGGGGCGAGGCACAAATGAACACCAAGAAACACAGGAAAAAAAAAATAATAGACAAGAAAAATACCTTGCAGGTTCATGCAAGGCATTTATCTTGTCATTATTTTTTTTTCTCTGTATGGGGGGCCCTGTGTGACTGGAGAGGGGGGGTTTATGATGGGGGTTCTGTGTTGATGGGGGGGCTGTGTGATTGGGGGGCTGTGTGATTGGGGGGACTGTGTGACAAAGAGGGACCTGTGTGACTAGGGGGGGGGTCTATGATGAGGCTCTGTAATGATGGTGGTCCTTGGTGACTGGGGGGCTCTGCGATGGGGAACTGTATGATTGGGGGCTCTGTGATGAGGGACAGTGTGAATGTGGGGGGCTCTGTGATGGGTGACCTCTGATGGGGACCATGATTGGGGGGGAGCTGTGATGGGGGACTATAATCGAGGGGCTCTGTGATGGGGGACCTCTGTGTGATTGGAGGGGGGGGTTCTATGATGGGGGTTCTGTGATGATAGGGGGACTGTGTGACAAAGAGGGGTCTGAATGGGGGAACTGTATTATTGGGGGGCTCTGCGATGAGGGACTGTGTAAATGGGGGGGGTCTGTGATGGGGGACTATAATCAAGGGGTTCTGTGATGGGGGACCTCTCTGTGACTGGAGGGGGGTTCTATGATGGGGGTTCTGTGATGATAGGGGGACTGTGTGACAAAGAGGGGTCTGAATGGGGGAACTCTATGATTGGGGGCTCTGTGTAAATGGGGGGGCTCTGTGATGGGGGACTGTAGGATGAAGAGGGACCTGTGTGACTGGAGGGGGAGTTCTATGATGGGGGGGACTGTGTGATTGGGGGGCTTTGTGATGGGGAACTGTATGATTGGGGGCTCTGTGATGAGGGACTGTGTGAATGGGGGGCTCTGTGATGGGGGACCTCTGTGTGACTGGAGAGGGGGATTCTATGATGGGGGTTCTGAGATGATAGGGGGACTGTATGATTGGGGGCTCTGTGATGAGGGACGGTGTGAATGGGGGGCTCGGTGATGGGTGACCTCTGATGGGGACCATGATTGGGGGGGGATCTGTGATGAGGACTATAATCGAGGGGCTCTGTAATGGGGGACCTCTGTGTGACTGGAGAGGGGGATTCTATGATGGGGGTTCTGAGATGATAGGGGGACTGTGTGACAAAGAGGGGTCTGAATGGGGGAACTGTATTATTGGGGGGCTCTGCGATGAGGGACTGTGTAAATGGGGGGGGTCTGTGATGGGGGACTATAATCAAGGGGTTCTGTGATGGGGGACCTCTCTGTGACTGGAGGGGGGGTTCTATGATGGGGGTTCTGTGATGATAGGGGGACTGTGTGACAAAGAGGGGTCTGAATGGGGGAACTCTATGATTGGGGGCTCTGTGTAAATGGGGGGGCTCTGTGATGGGGGACTGTAGGATGAAGAGGGACCTGTGTGACTGGAGGGGGAGTTCTATGATGGGGGGGACTGTGTGATTGGGGGGCTCTGTGATGGGGAACTGTATGATTGGGGGCTCTGTGATGAGGGACGGTGTGAATGGGGGGCTCTGTGATGGGGGACCTCTGATGGGGACCACGATTGGGGGGATCTGTGATGGGGACTATAATCGAGGGGCTCTGTAATGGATGACCTCTGTGTGACTGGAGAGGGGGATTCTATGATGGGGGTTCTGAGATGATAGGGGGACTGTATGATTGGGGGCTCTGTGATGAGGGACGGTGTGAATGGGGGGCTCTGTGATGGGTGACCTCTGATGGGGACCATGATTGGGGGGGATCTGTGATGGGGACTATAATCGAGGGGCTCTGTAATGGGGGACCTCTGTGTGACTGGAGAGGGGGATTCTATGATGGGGGTTCTGAGATGATAGGGGGACTGTGTGATTGGGGGGCTCTGTGATGGGAAAGTATTTGACATGATGCGGGGAGGGGGGATTTTTGATGTGATGGGGGGGCCTCTGATGTGAAATTAATGTAATGAAGGCGGTTGTGTGTATCGCCCTAAGCTCAGGTTTCCCATTGATAAATACCACTTAGATTTTATACTGGGGGCTACCTCGGTGTTTTGCATACTTTTTAAAGGGGGGCACAACTAAAAAAAAAAAAAAAAAAAAAGTTGGGAAATGCTGCCATGAGCCGGTGTTCTTCTTTAATAGCCCCCGTTCCGGGTATTTCCAGGCTGCGCAAGTTAGAAATGTTACGGCAAGGACAATTTATGTAGCTCTCCCCCTTATAGGCTTCATCTCCATTCATTATTCATGGTGATTTTTATAATCTCATATTCAAATTAATACGATAATCACTGTAAAAATAATTCATAGACACCCCGGCTGATAAATATATTAGCACATCTGTAAATACTCCTGAAAAGGTTGCCGGCTGAGCGTGCACCTGAAATATTAATTTACTGTGAATTATAAGCACCATTAAAGTGGAAATATATGCGATGTATAACTGGAGTCTAATATACTCTGAAGAAGAGGTGAAATATGTGACAGCAATGTACTGTAAACAGGAGACAACCCCTGAGTGGTATATAGAGGGAAAAAACAGAAAGCCACGCAAACTGAAAAATGCAGATTTTCACCAGCGGCTTCGAGTCGGTTGGAAAAAAGAGACACCCTGAGATGGATGTTCCCAAGGTAGAATCCAGACGGATTGTGTTGGGTTTTTTCACTCAAATTAGTGGGGTCTGAGGTTCAGGTCCAACCATGGACACCATCTGCATGTGTGGGTGAGGTTTAGGTGACCCTTTAGGCCACATGTGTCAAACACAGGGCCCATGGGCCGAATCTGGACCGGAAAGCCATTTTATGTGGCCCACACACCTCTCCTGCAGCTGCAGCACCCCCCTCGTCTCCCCCCCCCAACTTGTCCCAGCAGTCCACAGCAGAGAGGAGGACAGAACTCCTCCATCATATCCTGCACTTCTCCATGCAGCCGTGGAAAGGCTCGTCTCTCTGCCACCCTCCACCATCTCAGCAGTCGACAGCAGAGAGGAGGACAAAACTCCTCCTACAGATTCTGAGCCTGTCTTTGCAGCCTCAGCAATCCCATGTCTCTGCCTCCCATGGTTTCAGGCAGCTGACTCCAGCCCTCCCATGGCCCTCCTTCAGACACTGCACTTTCTGCTTCCCAGCTCCACCCCCAGCTTCTTCCTGGCACCAGCACAAAGTTAGGGGGTGCACTTTAATATAAGGGAGGGTGGAGGAGTCTTTACTTCTGATGGTGGGGGTTGCTTTTGACATTCTTTGTAAGGAGGGGTGGGATGCTGACCTCCAGCCACACTTCTGCCACACCGAGGAAGAGGGGTTGGCACCACCATACATTCTGGTCCAGCATCCTCCACTGCCTTCACTACACTAGGAGAAACAATAGGTGTAGACACAGACTTGACAACCACACTTTCTAACACTGACTGGGAGACCACAGACTGGGGGGACACTGACACCACAGACTGGGGGGACACTGACACCACAGACGGCCTCACAGACACAGATTCTGACGGGACAGAAACACTAGGATTCCCTGGTACAACCTCCACCAACCCAGACTCTTCTCTATCCAGACAAAAGAATTCCTCCACCACCTCTGGCCTATTGTGCAAAGCCTCAGGGCACTGGCTATAAGGGTGACCAACCTTATCACATAGGTTACGTTTAATGATGTTACAGTCCCTTGCCAGATGCCCCAGTTCCTGGCACAAAGAGCACTTCTGTTCTGGACAGTTTGAGGAGAGATGTCCCTTGACTCCACATTTATGGCCCACCTTAGGTTGACCAGGGTAGAAGACAGTAATCCTATCTCTACCAATAAAGGTAGAGGAAAGAGACACCCGGAGATGGATCTTCTCAAGGTGAATCCAGACGGATTGTGTTGGGTTATTTCATTCAAACTAGTGGGGTCTGAGGTTCAAGTCCAACTGCGGCTTTCCTTCAGAGAGGCAACCAACTTCTCCTGCTTTTTCAATGCCTCTTCCAGAGACTTCAGCTTGGAGACTTCACTCTTACTGCTTCCAGACTTACTGTGCAGGGATTTCTTTTTGTTGATATCCTCTTTCATGACAGCAAGTTTCTGTTCCTCTTTAGCAATGCGGCGAAGTCTGTTCACCACTCTATCCAGGAGGACTGGTAAGGATTCCCCTTGCATAGGGACAGGCCCAGGATCCATTGCAGCTTGAGCACATGGAGTAGGCCTCAGTGCCTCTGGAGAGCCTCCACCTTCATCTCCCCCCACCCACTGCATGGGAGCTGGGGGAGAAGCCTGCAGGACAGGCCCAGGCTTGATGTTTCCTCCAACTGTGAGCAAAGCAGAGTGAGCCAATAGCACCACCTGGTGGAGAAGCTCCTCTGGTGCACAGACTGTTGTGACTGGCTCAGTGTTCTCTGTACAGCGGTATATGTCAGAGCTATATAAATGTATAATAATAGTGTGTGACTGTGGCTGGACATTAGAGTGTAAGCTCCTCTGGTACAGAGACTGATGTGATTGGCTCAGTGTTTTCTGTAGAGCGCTGCGGTATATGTCAGCGTTATATAAATGTATAATAATAATTGTGTGTCACTGTGGCTGGACATTAGAGTCTAAGCTCCTTTGGTGCAGAGACTGATGTGACTGGCTCAGTGTTCTCTACCAGTGATCCCCCTTATTTCCCTTATCAGGGAGGTTTTTTTTACCTTCGGCGTGCAATCCTTCAGCATTTTTCCTGTGCTCCCACCTAACCGTATAATTAATGCCTCGGCCCCATAAAGTGAGAGGAATTGGGGAGAGAAAAGAGCATAAAACACGCCGGCAAACAATTCACACTGAGCGTTTCCCCATAAAACAACAGCGCATTTAATCTTCGTTTTGCTACAGGACGGGGAGCACTCCATCTCTACGAACGCCCGAAAAAAAATGAATAACATTACGGGGAGGAGAGGCACTTAGCCACTTAATGCAGAAACATACCTTTCTATCAGGAGTTCTTCCTGCACCGATGGGTTGGCCCTAATAACAATAGGCCCACGCCAGGCACAATACGGCAGGGCCCAGCCAGGCGAGCCGGTAATTTATTGCCGGGAAGGGTTGGACATTTATAAAGCCGGAGAACGGGCACCCAGGATTTATGCCGGTCACCTGGATCCAGGAGATATATGACAGGCTTATAGAGCAGTGTATGAACGTCAGGCGGTGATGTATTTCTCGCATGCTGGAAAAATACATTATCCCGGATTTGTAATTCCTGAAAAGGAAATATTCATTAAATAGGAGTGCGTAGAGCGCATTATTACATACGGCACCGTATTATTATCCAAGCCTTCCGGTACTGTCATTTGTACTGCGGGAAATAAGACTTATTCAGCAACTATTTCTGCTGTGGGGAATATTTTCCCGCATATGTAATTTTTTTTTTCTTCTGTCTCGATACATTGTGACAACTGTATGATTTCTTGTTCTTCTGTAACTCCCTTTCTTGGATATAGGAGGACAGCGGGAATCTCAACTGCGCTCTGATAGAGGAGCGCTCACATAGGGGTGCACAGTCCATTGCATTAGGGTGTGCACCCCAAACCTCAAACACATATACTGTATATATATAAAGATAGATAGATAGATAGATAGATAGATAGATAGATAGATAGATAGATAGATAGATAGATAGATAGATAGATAGATAGATAGATAGATATAGATAGATATCTCTCTCTCTCTCTCTCTATAGATAGATAGATAGATAGATAGATAGATAGATATAGATATATCTATCTATCTATATAGATATATATATATATGGTATATCTATATATATATAGATATATATAGATATATATACATACACACACAGTGGGGAAAAATAATGATCGTCTCCCCTGCAGATGGTGTAAGTTTTGCCCACTTACATAGAAGTGAAGGGTCTATCATTTTTATCATAGGTGTATTTTATATAATAGAGACAGAATATCAACCAAAAATCCAGAAAAAAACACACAATACAAATGTTATAAGTATTTGATCCCCAAACAAAACATGACTTGGTGGAGAAACCCTTGTTGGCAAGCACAGAGGTCAAACGTTTCTTGTAGTTGGTGATCAGGTTTGCACACATCTCAGGAGGGATTTTGGTCCACTCTTCTTTAGACCTCTTTCACACTGGGGTGGTGTTGGGCGTTAGCGGTAAAGTGCCGTCAGTTTTAGCGGTGCTTTACCGCTGTTATAGCGGCGGTTTTCGGCCGCTAGCAGGGTGCTTTTATCCCCGCTAGCGGCCGAAGAAAGGGTTAATAGAACCCGTGTTGAGGCGCTGCCAAATTTCTTTATAGTCAGCACTGAAGTTGGGTCGTGGATGGGTCTTCCAGCATGACAATGACCCAAAACATACCGCCAAGGCAACAAAGGAGTGGATCAAGAAGGACAACATTAAGGTCATGGAGTGGCCTAGCCGGTCTCCAGACCTTAATCCTATAGAAAATTTATGGAGGGAGCTGAAACTTCGAGTTGCCAAGAGACAGCCAAGAAACCTTAAGGATTTAGAGAAGATCTGTAGGACCCTTTTCACACTGGGGCGCTTTTCAGGCGTTTTAGCGCTAAAAATGTTAGGGAATATTTGACCATTCTTCCAGAAGAGCATTTGTGAGGTCAGGCACTGATGTTGGTCGAGAAGGCCTGGCTCGCAGTCTCCGCTCTAATTCAACCCAAAGGTGTTCTATCGGGTTGAGGTCAGTCAAGTTCCTCCACCCCAAACTTGTTCATCCATGTGTTTATGGGCTTTGCTTTGTGCTCTGGTCCAAACCATTTGGTGGAGGGGGGGTTATGGTGTGGGGTTGTTTTTCAGGGGTTGGGCTTGGCCCCTTAGTTCCAGTGAAGGGAACTCTTAAGGCGTCAGCATACCAAGACATTTTGGACAATTTCATGCATCCAACTTTGTGGTAACAGTTTGGGGACGGCCCCTTCCTGTTCCAACATGACTGCCCACCAGAGCACAATGCAAGGTCCATAAAGACATGGATGAGCAAGTTTGGGGTGGAGGAACTTGACTGGCCTGCACAGAGTCATAAACCTCAACCCGATAGAACACCTTCTATCCATGACTGCTGCTGCCACCCCCTATTCAGGTGCCCGGCCCCTTTTCAGGAGCCAGGCGCCTGAATTACAGCGGCTGGGGGGTGCTTTTGAAGCACCTGATTAGAGCCCTCACAGTTCACCCAGGTGTGTTAGAACAGCGAATGAATATTCGCTTTCCTAACACTGAACCGCCTCTCTGCCAATCAGGTGCTCGGGTCTGTTACCCTTCACCCGATTGGCTGAAATGACAGGCGCTGTGATTGGACGCCTATCAGGCGTCCAATCGCCTATAGGAGAAGACGGGACTTGGGAGAAGACATGGAGGAGCATGTCTATGGAGGATTGTGGAGGACACCGTTCGCCGGCCTCACCCGCTGCCCCACCGAGACAGGGTAAGTGCCGGGCAGACGGCGAGCGGGCGGTGGGGGGGTCACAGTGGCAGCATTCGATGGGCACAGTGGCTGCATTTGATGGCACAGTGGAGCATTTGATGAGCACAGTGGAAGCATTTGATGGGCACAGTAGGAGCATTCGATAGGCACAGTAGCTGCATATCATTGCACAGTGGCAGCATTTGATGGGCACAGTGGCAGCTTTTGATGGGCACAGTGGGAGAATTTGATGGGCAAAGTGGCAACGTTTGATGGCACAGTGGCTGCGTTTGATGGGCACAATGGCTGCGTTTGATGGGCACAGTGGCTGCATTTGATGGGAACCGTGGTGGCAATTGATGGGCACAGTGGCTGCGTTTGATGGCACAGTGGCTGCGTTTGATGGGCACAGTGAGGCTGCAATTGATTTTTTTTGTTTCAGAATTTTTCAGTTAGTTTGCGCCCCCCCCAAAATTTTTGAGCACCAGCTGACACTCTAATGCCGCGTACACACGAACGGACTTTCTGGCAGACTAGGTCTGCCGGTCTTCCCGCCGGACTTTCGACGGAGTTACGACGGACTTTCCGTATGAACGGACTTGCCCACACAAGGACAAGTCCGTTCATTTTTAACGTGACGAGAGTACGACGGGACTAGAAAAGGAAGTCAATCTTGGCTTGGCTTGGATTGACACTTTGCGAGCCCCGTTGTGGGGCATACCAGGCCCTTAGGTCTGGTATGGATTCTCAGGGGAACCCCCTACGCCGAAAAAACGGCGTGGGGTCCCCCCAAAATCCAAACCAGACCCCAATCCGAGCACACAGCCTGGCCGGTCAGGAAAGGGGGTGGGGACGAGCGAGCGCCCCCCCTGAACCGTACCATGCCACATGCCCTCAACATGGGGGGGGTGGCTGCTTTGGGGGAGGGGGAGCCCTGTGGCCCCCCCACCCCAAAGCACCTTGTCCCCATGTTGATGAGGACAAGGGCCTCTTCCCGACAACCCTGGCCGTTGGTTGTCGAGGTCTGCGGGCGGGGGGCTTATCGGAATCCGGGAGCCCCCTTTAATAAGGGGGCCCCCAGATCCTTGTCCCCCACCCTATGTGAATGAGTATGGGGTACATGGTACCCCTACCCATTCACCTAGGGGAAAAGTGTCAATAAAAAAACACACTACAGTTTTTTAAATTAATTTATTAGACAGCTCCGGGGGTCTTCTTCTGGCTTCGGGGGTCTTCTTCCGACTTCGGGGGTATCTCTGGCCTCTTCTCCCGGCGTCCGGTTCTTCTGCCGGCTCCTCCGCTATCTTCTGCCGCTCTTTTGCTAGCGGTGGCCCGGACTTCTGCCTTCTTGTCTTCTTCCCTCTTCTCTTCTTCCGATGTTGACACAACCCTCTCTCCGGCTGTAATGCTCTCTGAGCGCTCCGCTATGACTTATATAGGCGGTGACCCCGCCCCCTTAAGACGTCACAGTCCCTGGGCATGCTGGGACTGTGATGTCATAAAGGGGGCGTGGTCAACATCACCCGGTGAGTGAAAAATTTGTTTTTCCTATTGCAGCGAGCGCGAGATGTAGTACCCTGCCCTTGCGTCGTATCTGGTCCGTCGGACCAGCATACAGACGAACGTGCTTTACGTCAGGAACTGAAGTCCGGCGGAGTTGCGACGGAAAGATTTGAAACATGTTTCACTTCTAGGTGCGTCGGACTTTTGTGAAAAAAAAAGTCTGCGGGAGCCCACACACGATCGAATTGTCCGCCGGACCAAGTCTGCTGTAAAGTCCGCTCGTGTGTACGCAGCATTATGTGCAGTTAACACTGATAACTAACAAAATCCTGATCTCGTGAAAAGTATTCTACCCACTGAGCCACGGGCCCATCTCATAAATCTTGCTATTCACCTATTTTATGCTTTCCCACAAAAGAACGCGAGGTAGCGGCTCATTTTAAGACATCAATCCGCGCTGACTCAGAAATACAATGTTTTATTGTTTCTTTGTGTCCTTTTGTTTGGCTTTTTTGTTTCATTTTCTATAAAGTTATTCGATACATTGCAAAACAAAACAAAAACATCAAATGTTTACCAAATAAAACAGACAAAGAAACAGACTGTAAGCCAAAATTTCCATTTAAATTAGCCCAACGGACTAAAAAAAAAAAAAATCTTCAAAGGGATTTTGGTTTTTAAAAAGAGAGAATGCTTCAGAAGGAGGACGATTAATGTAACGGAGGTACAACCTTTCCTGTGCAGATTTAGAAATTATAGGGTGGTCCCGCCAATTACACAATCACAAAGCCGCAGCAGCTGTCGCCGCATTGTGTCATTCCCCAAGTATCTTTTTTTTTTTTACTATTAACGAGGAAAATTAGCCGTTAAACTGATAAAAGCGGCACACGTGTTGCAGTCAAGGACTTCGAAGGCCGGCGGTTCAAAGCTGTGTGTCTTTGTCTTCGGCGCGTACGCGCGGCGAGGGGCTGATCTGTTCTGTAACTCTGGGATCTGACTCTAATATTAAGATGAGATGATTGCATTTACAATTGCGGCTCACATTAAAGCTCGTGTTTTTAACGTAAAAGTGTCACTTCGGCTTAGGCTGAAACCGGCCTCGGAAATAAGATGTAGGTAGGCGGGTGCAGCCTACTTTCTCCACTGTAGGTGGCGGTCTACCGCAGCGGCATTACAGTTGGAGAGGAAGTCAAGAGAAACACGGTTCCTCTATGGCTTCCTGGTTCACTAGGGAAGCTATCTGATTGGAATGCTGCCACCCCATGTGACTCTAGCAGCCATCTTGGGTCGGGCAGAGCCAATTTAAAGTGGTTGTATACCCCCAATCTGGAAGTTGTAAATATAGGTAAGCCTATAATAAGGCTTGCCTATAGGTACGGTAAATATCTCCTAAACGTGCGCAGAGATGTTTACCTTGTAGTGCGCCGATGATGTCAATTAGCGCATGCGCTGTGAAGAAACGGCCCTCCGCGCCGTTTCTTCACTAGCAAGTGCCGTGACTGACGACTCCCGCGTGCATGCGTTAGGGAGTTAGGGTTTCCACCTGTCCAGGATTCACCTGGACAGTCCTGGTTTTGAATCATGGGTCCGGGTTTCAGTCCGCCTGAATCCCGGACAAATTATTCAGACAGGGCTGTGGCTCTCCAAGTAAGCAATATAGTCACATAAAAATCTGTTGCCACCCAGGAGCTGTGGGTGGCTGTCTGGTGACAGGTTCGGCATCACTGGGGGGCGATGATGTCAGCAAGAGCAATTTGGCCATACGCACTGTTTGCCATGGTGCACTTCACGAGCTGCATTACTACTATTCTAGGGCCACTCAAAGGTGTCCCAGGTCTTTTATAATACTATAGTGTATACCATGAGACAAAAAATTGCCCTGCACTGCTAAAGTGTTTGGGTCTGGCTTGGAGAGAAGGTGGCAAACCCTAGCGGGAGTGATGTCACACGACTCCGGCCAGTCACAGAGCCGAAGTCCGCGGCAAATGTACCATGTTAGTGTGTGTGTGTGTGTGTGTGTGTGTGTGGGGGGGGGGGGGTTGATGGATGGAATGTACTATATCAGTATGGTGGGGGGAAGGTTGATGAAATTTACCATGTCAGCATGTAGGGAGGGTGATGAATGGATTGTACCATGCACTATTTGGGGAGCTATGTATAGAATGTACAATGTCAGTATGAGGGGGGGGGGGGGGGTTGATGGAATTTACCATATCAGTATGCAGGGGGCTATATATGGATTGTACCATGTCACTTATGTAGGGGGGTGATACATGGAATGTACCGTGGCACTATGTAGGGGTGCAGTAGAGGAGGTTTGGAATTCCCCATGTTTCAGTGACATCAGAGGGGGTTGGGTTGGATGGATGTCTCCCCCTAGTGGTAGAGGAGGAAGTACACAGGACACACGCTGACCTGCTGTTTCTCTCTCTCTGGTCTTCTCTCTGATTTCCAGCACACAGCAGCAGATATCTTCATCCCATCCTCTCTACAAACACTTTGACCCCGAGTCTCTGCCTCCTGTCCCCGCATCATGGGCGCCGCCATCGTTTCCGGCTCCCCCTATAGGGATAGATGGGCATTGGACTCCGGAAGCATGGCGGCTCATCCCAGCCAGGGATCCTGACCTTCCCGGGGCCAGGAGAGGTGTCACCCCTTCGGACTCGGCTGATCACAGAACAGGGTAAAGGGCCAATCACATCATGGCCCTTTACCACGCAATCAGCTGTCAGCCAATGACAGTTGATTACGGAAGTAAACAGAAGCTGGTCATCGGCTTTTTTTCTCCTCACGTTGTCAGCATCAGGAGAAAGGAAGAAAGCCGGTAAGCGGCTTCTGCCACAGGGACATCGGTCCCAATCTGTGCCCATCAGTGCTGCTAAGCAATGCAAACCAGTGCCCCCTATCAGTGCCCACCAGTGCTGCTAATCACTGATACTGCCAATCAATGACCACCAGTGTCACCTATCAGTGCCCATCAATGCCTCATCATCAGTGTCACCTACCAGTGCTGACTATCAGTGCCACCTATCAGTGCCGCCTATCAGTGTAGCCTATCAGAGCTGCCTATCAGAGCCCATCAGTGCCACCTATCAGTGCCCACCAGTGCTGCTAATCAGTGCAAACCAGTGCCCACCAGTGCTGCTAATCAGTGTCCACCAGTACTGCCAATCAGCAACCACCAGTGTCACCTATCAGTGCCCATCAGTGCCTCATCATTAGTCTCACCTATCAGAGCTGTCAGTGCCACCTACCAGTGCCTATCAGTGCCCATCAGTGTCACCTATCAGTGGCGCCTATCAATGCAGCCTATCAGTGCCACATATCAGAGTCCTTCAGTGCCACCTATCAGAGCCCATCAGTACCACTTATCAGTACTCATTAGTGCCACTTATCAATGCAACCTCTTCAAAGCCCACCAGTGCTGCATCATCATTGCTCATCAGTGCCACCGATCAATGCCCATCAGTGCCCATCAGTGCAGCCTCACCAGTGCCTATTAGTGCCACCTCATCAGTGCCCATCAGTGCAGCCTCATCAGTGCCCATTAGTGCCACCTCATCAGTGCCCATCAGTGAAGGAGAAAAATTACCCGTTTGCAAAATTTTATAACAAACTACGAAAAAAAAATTTTTTTTCAAGATTTTCTGTATTTTTTTGTTTCTTTAGCAAAAAATAAAAAAAACAACAGTGATTAAATACCACCAAAAGTAAGCTCTATTTGTGTGAAAAAAATTATAAAAATGTCATATGGGTACAGTGTTGCATGACCGCGCAATTGTCATTCAAAGTGTGACAGCGCTGAAAGCTGAAAATTGGCCTGGGCAGGAAGGGGGTGAAAGTGCCCGGTAAGAAATTGGTTAAGGCCCACACAGGGCCGAAATGCACAAGCGGCGGGAGAACACTTCTAACTTTTATTCTGTGTTAAATAAAATATTTCTGTGTCCCCCCCTCCAAGTGCGTGTGCCGCTTTACAACTTTATATCTCCATCGCGCCAAGCTGGCCCAAATGCCCAAATATATCAATCGCCCGGGTTTCGGCTTTAAAAAGTTAAAAAAAAAAAATACTAATCCATTTTAATGAGATTTCTCCTCCCCCCCCTCCCAGAGCGGTTTGTACATTTCACCCAAAAAAAAAAAAATCTGACAATCTCCTTTTCCACTGTTAAATATTCATTCCGTCTGACATGAGTTGTGTCTGGAAGTGAGTCAAATCCTAGTCAAATAACTATTTTCCCGCACAGCTGCGAGGAATGAAAAATCTTGTGTGGAAAAGCAGATATTTGACATTCACCTCCTCACTCGGTAAACACGAAAATATCTTCAAATCTAGATAGTTGTGTGTAATGGAAAGCGGAGAGAGAGTCGGCTGCGCTTTATCCCTCCAGGCTTTAGGTTTTCCTCCCGGCAGTAAACGTGCGTTTACAATGCTAAAACGGACCTTTTGTCAGCGTTAATTCGCGGCACAGATTAGGTACACAAGCAGGTTCCGTGTCATAAATCCGGTTTTGTGCTCTGTTGCCTCCAACGGCTGAATCTCTCCCAACGTCCCTCTCCGACTTCCACCACACACACAGCCGGATAATAACTCTGCTTTAGCTCAAATAAAAGAGCGATTGGAGCCTACGTTCTTTGCACAGTTTTTCCGCGCCGAGCGGTAAGAAGATGCTATTATAGCCAATACCAGAACCAGTGAAAGAATTTCCGGTGAGTATTTTTTTATTATACTAATGGCGGTGAGAAGAGCGGTGAAGAACATTTCGTAATCCACATGAGTTTCAGCTGATCAATCGAATAATACCCAATTGAGTCTCCATTACGGAATAAAATTGGCCAATGGCTTCCCAATTGCCTCCTCCAACACGCTCAGGCTCTCAGGTCGAATCATAGGCAATACGGCAATTTTCTGAAAAATGCTTAAACAAAAAAAGAGGAATGCTCGGGCTTGTTAACATTTGTGGCTGTTGGAGAAAACGGGGGCTGAAAGTGGGGAAGGTCTGAAAGAAGGAATGAGGGAATAATTGGGACTTTAGATGAGACACAAGGGAAAATTTGGGCCTCCATCCCTGTTGCTATGCAAAAAGAGAGAGGGGAAGGGTGGGACTTTATATGAAGTGCAAGTGATGGAAACCAACCAGATCCATATACATTACATTAATAGTATTCATAAACAAGATAATGTTATAAATATAAAACATGCATAAAAGCGTATAAAGTTTCAACATACATATAATGAGTAGTAGCCAACATGACTCAGAGAATAAATGTTGTACATCTTAATCCCCCAGGTAGGATAAACATAGACATTCTATCAGGGTAAGTATAGCAATAAGACCTTCTGACATCATTAATATGAAATGGATGCATCAAATGATCTTGACGCGTTTCATGGACTTCTATCCACTCATCAGAAGTGAGTACACCGATGTTCTAAGAAGGGGATAAAGATCACAATGTAATCTGATGCGACAACCAACTGGGGGGATAGGGATAATAAAGGATGTATATTGCTGGCCGTAGCTGATAATACTCACATAGAAACTGATACTGAGACCGTGCAAAAGAAGGAACTAGGAAGCCATGCTCTGCCATAAGGAGGAGAAAATTTAGCAAAATGAGAAGTAGGCAGACGTTGACAACAGAAAATCATGCAGTTAGTGCTCTTTACTGGTGATAAGCTATGTATCAGGGCCTGGACCTGAACCCAGGACCTTTTGTGTCTGGTAGCATCTCTTCTCGCTGAGCCACTGAGATGCTGAACAGTTCGCTGGATAATTTCTTGAAGGATCTTCCCTTGAACCTTGTTTCTCTTGAACCTTGAATGCCTTGCTCCTCGCATCGACTTTCTGATTTAAGCCATGTCTCTGCACTTCCTGTTTGCCAGATTATTGTGCTCTCCCCAGCCAATATCTCGCTCTTGTCACTCCTGCCACCCACGGTATCTTCGCTACCACTCGTTGCCGACCTTTGGTTTGTTCCTCAACTATGCTTCCGCTTGATCCCAACCTGCAACTACTTGTTACCGACCTTTGACTGGTTTACTGACTATGCTTCTCCTTGATCCCAACCTGCAACCACTAGTTACCAACCTTTGGCTTGTTTACTGACTATGCTTCTCCTTGATCCCAATCTGCAACTACTTGTTACCGACCTTTAACTGGTTTACTGACTATGCTTCTCCTTGATCCCAACCTGCAACCACTAGTTACCAACCTTTGGCTTGTTTACTGACTATGCTTCTGCTTGATCCCAACCTGCAACTATTTGACTATGCTTCCGCTTGATCCCAACCTGCAACTACTTGCTAACAACCTTTGGCTTGTTTACTGATTGTACTTCTGCTTAATCCCAACCTGCAACTACTTGCTAACAACCTTTGACTTGTTTACTGACTATGCTTGACTATGCTTCCTCTTGATCCCAACTTTTTACCAACCTTTGGCTTGTTCCTCAACTACGCTTCCACTTGATCCCAACCTGCAACCATTTGTTACCAATCTTTGGCTTGTTTACTGACTATGCTTCTGCTTAATCCCAACCTGCAACTACTTGCTAACAACCTTTGACTTGTTTACTGACTATGCTTCCGCTTGATCCTAACTGCAACCACTAGTTACCAACCTTTGGCTTGTTTACTAACTACGCTTCTGCTTGATTCCCTACCTGCTACATCTGCTACTGGACCCCAGCTTGCTCACCTCCTGGTGGGGCGATCCTGAGGACCATGACCTGGTACTTACATGCATAAAAAACCATCTCCACTATCAGGAGCTTTGGTGAACATCGCTTCCGCTTGATCCCAACCTGCAACCACTATTTACCGACCTGTGGCTTGTTTACTGACTACGCTTCTGCTTGATCCCAGCCTGCAACTGCTTGTTACCAACCTTTGACGTGTTTACTGACTACGCTTCCACTTGATCCCAACCTGCAACCACTAATTACCGACCTTTGGCTTGTCTACCGACTACGCTTCTGCTTGATCCCAACCTGCAACCACTAGTTACCGACCTTTGACTTGTTTACTGACTACACTTCTGCTTGATCCCTACCTGCTACATCTGCTACTGGACCACAGCTTGCAAACCTCCTGGTGGGGCGATCCTGAGGACCATGACCTGGTACTAACATGTCGCAAAACCCATCTCCACTATGAGGAGCGCTGGTAAACACTGGTTAGTGCTTAGAACCCGCACCTCGGGTGAGCCCGCGTGATCCGCCAGGGCGACCTGCTTGTATACCTATCCTGCTGGTCAGTGGGAGCCTCTCTACTGCTATAGCTACTGGTCTCCGACCCTCTAAACCGGGACAGAAGGTGGAATGGGTCACTTTAAATTAAAGCTGAACTCCAGGGATGATGTATATTCCATACGAACATTGGTCCATCTTGGCACAATGTAAGTGCATATGTGATGCCTGATCAGCCTCTGTGGAAACCTGAGCTACTACAATGATGGTCTTATAGGTACTGTGCCAAGCAGCTGCCCTTCTGCATAGTGCCCACAGGGGCTCACTCGCTTGGCATGGCTGCCATTTTTGTATTTATGAAGAAATTGGATTTTTTAAATTTTTTTTAATTGGATATGTTTTATAGCAGAAAGTGAAAAATATTGTTTTTTTTTTTTTTTTTTTCAAAATCATATTTTTTTTTTGTTTATAGTGCAAAAAGAAAAAAATGCAGAGGTGATCAAATACCACCAAAAGAAAGTTCTATTTGTGGGGAAAAAAAATTATATAAATGTCTTCATGAAGGGGGGTTGTAAATCTTCCAGGGTGGTCAAGTGGTTAAATAAATCACATGAAATAAGAGTTACAATTTTTGTAAGCCTCTGCAATAATTTACAAACTATTTCGGGATATGTACGTTTTGCAATGCAATAGGTATTTTAGTCACCAAAGTGCTGCCGCATTCTATTTTTCATCGAATTTGCATATGCCTGGCCTCCAGCGTGAGCAACACACGGGGCTACTTTCTTCAAGTTTTGCCTACCGAATCCCAGCTCACTGTCTCATCTCATTCCGATACGCCTGATATGTCTCCGCTGACGTCAGCAAACCAAAGGGGCCCGAAATTCAGACACCAGCAGAAATTTTGAGGCTTGTCAATTGTCTGACTCCGGTGATTTGCCGAGCTTTGTCCGAGAATATCTTGGGGCGTCAGGTGTGATTATGGAAATTACGCGCAAAGCGGTGACAAGGAAATATCCATTGTGAAGCTGCTAATGCGTCGTGCGTCTAGGAGAGAGCGGAACTCCAGACGACTCGAAAGGAATCACAAAAAAAAAATAAAATAAAATAAAACCACCGCAACGCGCAGAAAGATAGACACAGCCAAGCGAAGTCGGCTCGTGGCATAAATAATGAAAAGCTACAACACAATATCTTGTTTTATTTAACCAGCTGAGAGTTCTTCATTTTTCACTGATTTGAAACAATTGTCACGGAAAGGCGGCGGGCGATGGCTGGTTGGTCTTCAATGTCAAAACTGGAATTGTATCTGGAACTGCCAGCTTCTCTCCCGCCGCAACTCGCCTACGCTCAACTGATATTAAAGCGTAGTTCCAAGCTAAATCGAAACCAGGTTTTAATCAATCGATCGTCCCACCCCTCTTTTTTGAATATTCTTTTATTTATTTTTTTGTGCCATTTTGTAGCTTTTTTTTCCTTCTCCAGCAGGACTTTCATCCTAACCTTTCCGCAGGGAGGTACGTCAATTCAGTATTTGCATTGCCCCCCACCCTCCTGCCTTCTGGGACAAACACAGGTCCCAGAAGACAACGGGGCCATTCAGAAAGCGCAGCACGACTCGCCCATGCGCAGTAGGAAACCAGCTCTGAAGCTTCAAAGCTTCACTGCCAGTTTCCCTTACTTGCAATGCCGCGCCTACACCCGAGCCGAGTATTTGTAGCTGCTTTTTTTTTTTTTTTTTTTTTTGAGGCTGGATTTTCACTTCAAACTTTCTAAACAAAGGGTCAGTTTACTGATCTTCAGACTTTAGGGGGGCCGGACTGTGGCCATTGGGAATAAAAAAGGTCCCGACATCAGGGAGGAATTGTTCCCCATCGTTGGTGTCATTGGGAGGAATTGTGCCCCATTGTTGGTATAAGTGGATGAAATAGTGCCCCAAGGGCCAGGTAAAAGCAAGCAAAGGGCTGCATCTTGGAGACCACTGCATTAGAGGTTCCCTGATCACATCAGTGGCCAACCATTCATGTGAGAGCCCCACCTTCAAATCAGAGGCCCCATCACATCACAGTCCCTCCATCACATCAAAACCACCCCCATACCTTAGAAGCCCCCATCGCCACAGAGTCAATCCTATAGCAGAGTCAGAGGCCTCCCTACACATGAGATTCCCCCCTATACAGGATAGAGTCCCACATCAAATTAGGGTCTCCCCATCCAGGGTAAACTGGTCCTGTGCTCGGGGCACCCAGAGAATCCCAAATGGCACCCCAGGATGCCATGGCACTCTGGTTGAGAAACGCTGGCCTTTACTATACCTTCATTACGGATCAGCCCCTTTGAAAGAAGATGCACTCCATTGTGGATCCACCGAGCCTTGCTTTTGTTGGTTCAAACTGCAATGTATCACACACACATTAGAAACTTGCAGTTGTCAGTGTATCAGATGTTCCTTGCATAAGCTATCACAGAGCAATTCTCACACAGACTATTTCTGAACAATCTCTAAAAATCATTTTTTCCCATCTTTTCTTTGTAAGGAAACATCTGCTTGTAATCTCGTGGCTTTGGCATTTTTACCTCAAATTACTGAAAATATGCAAAATCTTTTTACACCTTACAGAGGAGAGAAATGTACTTAAATACAGTGGCGTCTGAGGCAAGCGATAACAAGTGCTTTGCGAGAGAAGCCTCAGGCTTTTTGTGCATGAAAAGAACATTTGCCTTAGTTCAGCTATCAACAATGGGAAAGCACAGCAACATCTATGATTATCCATCTTAATTAATCTTCTTCTATCACTAGAGATTTGGGCTGGATTAGACTAGTGCAGTGCAGTACTATGGAGCATTGCAGAGTGAGATTTGTGGGCCACCATTGCTAGTGTCATATTTTTAATCAGTACCCTATAGTCCTGTCAGCTCAGATATCATAGTACAAGGGTGGTGATCTCCAAGAATGTCCAATGTATATGGGTCCTGTTAATGAGGATGTCCAGGATGATCTCTCATATATGAAGCACCAAACTCCTTTTTTCTGGCTGATCCCTTGTATATGAAGCACCAAACCCCTTGATTCTCAATGATCCCTTATATAGGAAGCACCTGACCCCTTGATTCTCGATGATCTCTTGTATATAAAGCACCAAACCCCTTGGTTCTCGATGATCCCTTATATATGAAGCCCCCAACCCCTTAGTTCTCGATGATCTGTTATATATGAAGCACCCAACCCCTTGCTTCTCGATGATCCCTTATATATGAAGCACCCAACCTCTTGGTTCTTGATGATCCCTTATATATGAAGCACCAAACCCCTTGATTCTCAATGATCCCTTATATAGGAAGCACCTGACCCCTTGGTTCTCGATGATCTCTTGTATATAAAGCACCAAACCCCTTGGTTCTTGATGATCCCTTATATATGAAGAGCCAAACCCCTTGGTTCTCAAATATTCCCTTGTATATGAAGCACCAAACCCATTGTTTCCCGATGATCCCTTGTATATGAAGCACCAAACACCTTGGTTCTCGATGATCCCTTATATATGAAGCACCCAACCCCTTGGTTCTCGATCATCCCTTATATATATTAAGCACCCAAACCCTTGGTTCTCGATGATCTCTTATATATAATGCACCAAACCCCCTTTTTTCTGGCTGATCCCTTATATATGAAGCACCAAACCCCTTGGTTCTCGATGATCCCTTGTATATGAAGCACCCATCCCCTTGGTTCTCGATGACTACTTACGTATGAAGCGCCAAACCCATTGGTTCTCAATGATCCCTTGTATATGAAGCACCAAACCCCTTGGTTCTCGATGATCCCTTATATATGAAGCACCAAACCCCTTGGTTCTCGATGATCTCTTATAGTTAAAGCGATGATCCCTTATATATGAAGCCCCAAACCCCTTGATTCTTGATGATCTCTTATATAATAAGCATCAAACCCCTTTTTTCTGGCTAATCCCTTATATATGAAGCACCAAACCCCTTGGTTCTCGATGATCCCTTATATATGAGGCACCAAACTCCTTGGTTCTCGATGATCCCCTATGTATGAAGCACCAAACGCCTTGGTTCTCGACAATCCCTTATATATGAAGCGCCAAACCCCTTGATTCTCGATGATCCCTTATATATGGGGTGGGCAACTACATGGCAAATGAGGTTCAATGTAGAAAAATGTAAAATAATTCATTTGGGTGGCAAAAATCTGAATGCAATCTATATGCTGGGGGGAGAACCTCTGGGGGAATCTAGGATGGAAAAGGACCTGGGGGTCCTAGTAGATGATAGGCTCAGCAATGGCATGCAATGCCAAGCTGCTGCTAACAAAGCAAACAGAATATTGGCATTAAAAGGCGGATCAACTCCAGAGATAAAACGATAATTCTCCCGCTCTACAAGGCTCTGGTCCGGCCGCACCTGGAGTATGCTGTCCAGTTCTGGGCACCAGTCCTCAGGAAGGATGTACTGGAAATGGAGCGGGTACAAAGAAGGGCAACAAAGCTAATAAAGGGTCTGGAGGATCTTAGTTATGAGGAAAGGTTGCGAGCACTGAACTTATTCTCTCTGGAGAAGAGACGCTTGAGAGGGGATATGATTTCAATATACAAATACCGTACTGGTGACCCCACAATAGTGATAAAACTTTTGGCAGAAGAGAGTTTAATAAGACTCGTGGCCACTCATTACAATTAGAAGAAAAGAGGTTTAACCTTAAACTACGTAGAGGGTTCTTTACTGTAAGAGCGGCAAGGATATGGAATTCCCTTCCACAGGCGGTGGTCTCAGCGGGGAGCATTGATAGCTTCAAGAAACTATTAGATAATCACCCGAATGACCGCAACATACAGGGATATACAATGTAATACTGACACATAATCACACACATAGGTTGGACTTGATGGACTTGTGTCTTTTTTCAACCTCACCTACTATGTAACTATGTAACTATGTATCTATATAAAGCACCAAACCCTTTTTTTTCTGGCTGATCCCTTATGTATGAAGCACCAAACCCCTTGGTTCTCGATGACCCCTTGTATATGAAGCACCCATCCCCTTGGTTCTCGATGATTACTTATATATGAAGCACCAAACCCATTGGTTCTCCATGATCCCTTGTATATAAAGCACCAAACCCCTTGGTTCTCAATGATCCCTTATATATGAAGCACCCAACCCCTTGGTTCTCGATGATCCCTTATATATATTAAGCACCCAAACCCTTGGTTCTCGATGACTACTTATATATGAAGCATGCAACCCCTTGGTTCTAGATGATCCCTTATATATGAAGCACCCAACCCCTTGGTTCTCGATGATCCCTTATATATGAATCACCAAACCTCTTGGTTCTAGATGATCCCTTATATATGAAGCACCCAACCCCTTGGTTCTCGATAATCCCTTGTATATGAAGCACCCAACCCCTTTTGCTCTCGATGACTACTTATATATGAATCACCAAACCCCTTGGTTCTCGATGATCCCTTATATATGAAGCACCCAACCCCTTGGTTCTCGATGATCCTTTATATATATTAGGCACCCAACCCATTGGTTCTCGATGATCCCTTATATATGAAGCACCAAACCCCTTTTTTCTGGCTGGTCCCTTATATATGAAGCACCAAACCCCTTGGTTCTCAAGCCATTATTGCGCCACAACCTATATAAAAGAAAGCCTGGTATTTCTCCAGGCAAAGTCCAGTCCCACAACATAAGAAAGCAACAACAGGTGAGAAATATAGGTTGTTCTTCTTACAGGACCATGGGGGTGCCACCACATAGAGGGTGCAATTAGACAATCCCCGTCTTTGAGAATTGGAAATTCCATACAGACAATTGTACAGACAGACATCAAGATGGAAAAAAAAAAAACACATGGAGGTTGATTTGTTAAAGGCAAATAGACATATGCTCCAGAGCTTAGTAAATGAGGGGAAGTTCTGCTGACCTCCATCATCCAATCTGTTTGCCTTTAACAAATCAACCTCCATGTGTTTTTTTTCCGTCTTGATGTCTGTAGTAAATTAACCTAAAAAGGTAGTTCCTCCTTAGGCTGTCAAAGAGGAACCTATGCTAAAACTGCATGCGGGCTGGTATCCAATGAATGGGAACACTAATGCCGCGTACACACGAGCGGACTTTACGGCAGACTTTGCCCGGCGGACTTTTCAACGACTTTACGACGGACTTTCTGAATGAACGGACTTGCCCACACACAATCCACCAAAGTTCGTTGAATTCGTACCTGATGACGTACGACCGGACTAAAACAAGGAAGTTCATAGCCAGTAGCCAATAGCTGCCCTAACGTGGCTTTTTGTCCGTCGAACTAGCATACAGACGAGCGGACTTTTCGACCGGACTCGATTTCGACGGATTGATTTAAAACATGTTTCAAATCTAAGTCCGTCCAACTTTTGAGAAAACAAAGTCCGCTGGAGCCCACACACAATCGAATTGTCTGACGAAATCCAGTCCGCCGGGCAAAGTCTGCCGTAAAGTCCGCTCGTGTGTACGCGGCATTAGAGTAAATGGCTCATTTTAGCACATGAGCTGGTGCTAACAGTTGATGGAGAGAAAGTGTCTGGAACTTTCCCTATGTAGGGAGCAACAGGGACCTGACTCGTGGGCTGTGGATCAGGACTTGCTCTGGACCTGTGTACTTTGAAAAGGTTTCAATTGACCCAAAATAATGACGCAAGAGCTGTCCTTGGAGCTTCGGTGGCCATTGTGCTTCTGTGCCTGGGATATCACTGAGGTGTCATCAACCAGCAACCACACAAGCCAGAAAGAGGAGATGAAATTAAAGTGGAACTTCACTCAAAAAGTAAAGTACCACTGGTTTGCCCCTTCTCCCCAGTCTTTAACTGAATTGTAGCTTTTTTTTTTGGAGGGAGGACAAGAGGAAGTATTGATTTTCATTGGTACCGACTTTTGCAATCATTCCCTAGATGAGGATGACAACCCTTTCCGCACCCCCTTCCCTCCCACAGCATCCTGGGACATGTGATTGGATGCAACGCCATTCACAGCAAGCAAGCTCATATATATGCAGTGGGGTTGCCTGCTGAGTTTCTTCAGGAAGCCACAGCCTGGCTCCTTTATCCAAGATGGCGGCACCAAGGACCCAAAGAAGTAAGAAGAACTGGCTGTGGGAAAACTGGAAACACTGGTAAGTACCTAATATTTAAAAGTCAGCAGCTACAACAAAAAAAAGGAATTAGTCCGTTCTCCTAATAGACAAGGTGGAGATGGTGACATCACAGCCCAACCTCTCCACCTGGTTCAATCAAAGAATACCTTACAATCCTTGAGAAAAATGCAAGGCGTTCTGTGAATGGCGGACCCAGAGCACAGTGGCGATCCCTCTAGTAGAGGTGACTAGTACTACAGTGATTCTTCGCTTCCACGTTGGCCCCCTCCCCCCCAGGTATGGCAGATGCATAATTGGTTCAAGCTTCACCAATGCAAATAATGCAATAAAACCCATACCAGGAGTTCAGCTTTAAATAAAAAATAATTTCTCTTTAATGGTAAAGGAAGAAAAGAACATTTCGTGAATCATAAAGATGAATAAAACTAGATCAACTTGTACAAGCTGGTGGAGTTGTGAGCAGCAGAAAGTAGAGCAGGGACATTCAAGGTCAAGCCTTTCTGTGTCTCTAATGAACAGTTTCTTCTTTTTTTTTCTCCTTATTATTCGTTATGTGGTGTGTGGGCTCAGAGGAAAGGCTCTTAATTAGAAAGGGAAAAAAAACTGAAGTAAAAGAAAGATTAATTTGTACTACAATAATATATCTAGAAGACTCGGTTGGGATTTCAAAGGTCAGTTTAAAATAAGGAGCTCACCTGCCACAAAACCCACCACTAGTAGACTCGGTAATGGGAAAGCCATAAAGTAAGTGCTGTTTGGAAATAGCCGTGGGTCTGTTTCTCTGTGTCTGCCTGTATTCCCGCGACGTTGGCCTAGACGACGTTCTCTACCAGGAGAGCAGATATTTAAAAGCCGAGCGGGTGGGGCTGAATAAGGAGGACGCACATCATACGCTCAGGAGTCAGTCTCTTTGGACTACAGCAGCGGATACTTAATGACATCCCTGTGGGAGACTGGCTACATTTAAAACCCGTGTGCTGTGAAGTATTCCCCTCATAATGCACAGCCGTAGACTCGTCTTATGGTGAGGAATGAGCCGCAATCTTCTAGATGGCTACTTCTTACAAAGACAAATGGGTTAGATTGCTAAAATCATCTAAATTTTCTTCCGAAACAGGAGAGCTGGCAAGCACAGCTGTCATCACAACCTTCGCCGTTAAGACCGGCGCGAGGAGGGGGGGAGTGCGCGCCAGGGAAGCGGTGATACATGGGTGTTACTTTACAATTAGAAAACTGCTTGTGCTTGCTCTTCTGAGTAATGTAATTAGAAGGGAATTTAAATTTGAAGTAATCTGTGATCGGTATCTGAGAATGACTGTTACAAAGCAGTGAATCGCAGGACACGTCGCACTGGCGGCACTTCGGTTTTATTTAATGCCATCTTCATAAGGTATAAATTATTCAGGAGTCGAGTGTGCCTGCTGCTATCATCGAGTGACAACTCATATTAAGCTGGAGAGACACTCCGACTCTCGTTTTTACAAATGATGTTGGTATGTTTGCTGACACACTAGAAGGAACATGTACCTGCCTCCTTGACTATAAAACAGGTACACGTTCCCCCATTTATTAAGCAGATTTCCCCCCCTCCTGATATATTTATGCCCTTCCTACAACCCTTACATGCTTAGGGCCTGTGTGTAGGAAGGGGCTAACATATTTCCTTCAGTTTTGGCCCCTCTAAACAGGAAATGACCCAATAAGCCTGGCAGATCCCCTCATGTACATTGGGTAGAAGCTAGTAAGGTTGGGTAGAGTGAGGTGTATCTTAGAGAAGGAAGATGGACTAGTGATACCACATTTGGTTAACCTACGTAGGCTTCACCTGTCACGGGCTTTAAGGCATCTGACACTCAGCACTGACCTAAAAGGAATGAAGACTAAGCTCTTCTTAAGAGGAAGCAACCCAATAATCCCAGTGGATCCCCTCATATACATTGGGTAGAGTCTAGGTAGGTTGGGTAGAGTGAGGTGTATCTTGGAGAAGAAAAATGTAAAGGTGGACTAGTGGCACCATGTTTGATTCCCCTATATGGGCTTTCCCTATGTGGGCTTTAAGGCACCCGACACTCAGCACTGACCTAAAAAGAATAAGGACTAAGCCCCTCATTAACAGGAAGAAATACAATATTCCTGTAAGATCCACTCATATACATTGGGTAGAGTCTAGTAAGGTTGGGTAGATGGAGGTGTATCTTAGAGAAGGAAGATATAAAGGTGGACTAGTGGAGCTTGGTCCCCCTATCTGGGCTTCCCTTTCCATGGGCTTTCCCTATGTGGGCTTTAAGGCACCCAACACACAGCACTGACCTAAAAGGAATAAGGACTAAGCCCCAATTTTCAGGAAGCAATCCAATCATTCTGGTAGATCCTCTTATATACCTTGGGTAGAGTCTAGTAAGGCTGGGTAGAGCGAGGTGTATCTTAGAGAAGGAAGATGCAAAGGTGGACTAGTGGAACCATGCTTGGGTCCCCTACGTGGGCTTCCCCTACCATGGCCTTTAAGGCACCTGACACTCAGTACTGACCTAAACGTATAAGGACTACACCCCAATTAGCAGGAAGCTACCCAATAATCCTGGTAGATCCCGTTATATACCTTGGGTAGAGTCTAGTAAGGCTGGGTAGTGCGAGGTGTGTCTTAGCAATGGTTGGTCCCCCTATGTGTGCTTCCTCTACCATGGGCTTTAAGGCACCCGACACTCAGTACTGAGCTAAAAGGTATAAGGACTAAACCATGGGTGCGCAACCTGTGGCCCTCCAACTGTTGAGGAACTACAAGTTCTATGAGGCATTGCATGGCTGTCAGTTACAAGCATGACTCTCAAAGGTTAAGGCATGATGGAACTTGTAGTTCCTCAACAGCTGGAGGGCCACAGGCTGAGCACCCGAGGACTACACCGTTCTTTAACAGAAAGTAACCCAATAATGCTCATAGATCCTCTCATATATATCAGGTAGAGTCTAGTGAGGTTGGATAGAGTGAGGTGTATGTTGGAGAAGGAAAATGTAAAGGTGCACTAGTGGAACCATGTTTGGTTCCCCTACCTGGCCTTCCCCCATCATGGGCCTTTCAGGCACCCAACACGCAGCACTGGCCTAAAAGGAATAAGGACTTGAAATCATATCAGATGATGCGGGTTCTATGAATTGTATTAAGATGTTTTATATTCTTGAGGCCACCCTGTCATTCAGAGGTGTCTTGTAAATTTACCTTTCCTGGATAGTAGTTTGCACAGTCCAATTTGTAGTTTTCTTCATTGGTTTCTCCCCTAAGTTTAGGCTTCCTGCTTTTCCCAACAGGGTGTCACTGGCACTCAGGGCAACATTATTGGAGGTGGTAACAATTGTGGGCTAATGAACACTAATGTCCCTTCTCGCAACCACTAGGAGGTTTAAACCAGTGGTGCATGCTGGGGAAGAATATAAAAGCTTTGGGGAGGCCTGGTGACCTCTCTTTTCCCATGCTATGGCCTGGAGAGATGTGGGCAAGAGTATGTGCTGTGTAGGCTAGGACTTATTTGGAGCCGAACACAGACATCCTCAAGCTACCCTGCTTGGTTGATGAGGGCTGGAGGAGGATTGGTGTCTCTAATCCTGTGTCCAGGTCTTACTGGAGACCAGCAGACTGAGTGTGCAGTTATGCACAGCCTTTATAATCAAGAGCCTGTCTGTAGTTCAGAGCTCCACCTGAGAGACAGGAGGTCCTCTACCCAAAGGCCAGGGTGTGGGCCAGGGCAGCAGGGAGGGTTTGGTAACTCCCAGATTGGTTTCTGGAGTTCAGAGGCCTCAAGAAGTCTTGGGAGGGATGAAGCCTCTAACCCTGTATCCACCCTTTCCGGTGGAAACCCCTGCAAAGCTAATCTTTTGTTTCATTGGATTTCTTCAACTTTATTTCTTTAATTAAAATGGGCCAACAAGCTCTAAAACTGTTATTTCCTGTCTGGACTGAACTCATCGGGAAGCACTACACCTTGAGCTAAGCCCCCACAAATACACTATATAAAGTATTGGGACGCCTGCCTTTACACACGCACATGCACTTTAATGGCATCCCAGTCTTAGTCCGTAGGGTTCAATATTGAGTTGGCTCCGCCCTTTGCGGCTATAACAGCTTCAACTCTTCTGGGAAGGCCGTCCACAAGGTTTAGGAGGGTGTCTATGGGAATGTTTGACCATTCTTCCAGAAGCGCATTTGTGAGGTCAGGCACTGATGTTGGATGAGAAGACCTGGCTCGCAATCTCCACTCTAATTCATCCCAAAGGTGTTCTATTGGGTTGAGGTCAGGACTCTGCGCAGGCCAGTCAAGTTCCTCCACCCCAAACTCGCTCATCCATGTCTTTATGGACCTTGCTTTGTGCACTGGTCCAAATCATTTGGTGGAGGGGGGATTATGGTGTGGGGTTGTTTTTCAGGGGTTGGGCTTGGCCCCTTAAGTTCCAGTGAAGGGAACTCTTAAGGCGTCAGCATACCAAGACATTTTGAAAAATTTCATGCTCCCAACATTGTGGAAACAGTTTGGGGACGGCCCCTTCCTGTTCCAACATGACTGCGCACCAGCGCACAAAGCAAGGTCCATAAAGACATGGATGAGCGAGTTTGGGGTGGAGGAACTTGACAGAGTCCTGACCGGAACCCCATAGAACACCTTTGGGATGAATTAGAGCAGAGACTGCTAGCCATGCTTTCTTGTCCAACATCAGTGCCTGACCTCACAAATTTGCTTCTGAAAGAATGGGTCAAACATTCCCGTAGACACACTCCTAAACCTTGTGGACGGCCTTCCCAGAAGAGTTGAAGCTGGTATAGCTTCAAAGGGTGGGCCAACCCAATATTGAACCCCATAGGTGTGCACAGCCTATTGCGTTAGGGTGTGCACCCCAAAGCTCAAACACACATGCATGCGTGTGTATGTATGTGTACTGACTACATTGTGCTTAGCTTCTCCTGATAGGCTGACTCCTGTCCCACACTGCAGGCTGTGTTTAGTCCTCCTTCTCCTACCTGCTCCAGCTGCCGGCACCTTCTGTTGTAAAGTCAAATAAGGCACGCTGGGGAAGGCAGTGTCGTTACCATTGGCTAACGAGGCAGCAGAGACGTGGAGCAGCTGTAGCCTCTGGCTTTTTACAGACACTACATGGTTGGCTACCTTGGTGATTAGGGTGTGCCCGGGCACACCTGGCACACCCCCTGCGCACGCCTATGTTGAACCCTACGGACTTATGCCCCGTACACACGGTCGGACTTTGTTCGGACATTCCGACAACAAAATCCTAGGATTTTTTCCGACGGATGTTGGCTCAAACTTGTCTTGCATACACACGGTCACACAAAGTTGTCGGAAAATCCGATCGTTCTATACGCGGTGACGTAAAACACGTACGTCGGGACTATAAACGGGGCAGTGGCCAATAGCTTTCATCTCTTTATTTATTCTGAGCATGCGTGGCACTTTGTCCGTCGGATTTGTGTACACACGATCGGAATTTCCGACAACGGATTTTGTTGTCGGAAAATTTTATCTCCTGCTCTCCAACTTTGTGTGTCGGAAAATCCAATGGAAAATGTCCGATGGAGCCCACACACGGTCGGAATTTCCGACAACGCGCTCCGATCGGACATTTTCCATCGGAAAATCCGACCGTGTGTACGGGGCATAAGACTGGGAAAGTTCATGTGCGAGTAAAGGCAGGCGTCCCAATACTTTTGGTAATATAGCGTATAACAAGTGGATAAAACTTTAAAATCTGTACCAGTCACTGTTCATTACTGTTGTAATTCTTCCACTTTGGTGTATGTGATTCTCTCGCAGGTTTTATTGAGGTAATATATGTAAACACGCCACTACAGGAAATATCTGCCGCAAAATAATAAATAAGACCCGACAGGAAAATAATAATAATAAAAAAAAAAACAAAAAAAAAAACCTACACGCTGGGTACAAGATATAACAGAGAGCACGGGGTGGGGGCGGAGGCGAACGTTATTTTAATATATATTTCATGAACGTAACAGCTAAATCAATACAATGAGACAGTTTGTTCAGTAATTAAATATCTCTGGTTGACCACCCAGTTGACCTCTCCCGACGGTACATCATAAACTGCCAGTCAAACTTCCTATTTTACACATTCCAGATTAACGAAGAGGAAAGCCGAAATCAATAGCGTTCTTCTAGAGAACCAGAGGCGCGCTTAGAAGCCCGGCATCGCCATTTAAGTTGAAGGAACTATAAAGACGTCCAGAATGAATGGCAAACTTGTTATCAACAGCCCATTACTGAGACACCTTCAGTCTTTATGAACAGTTCATCTCGGAGAACCGTCTCACTCCGCGTCTTTATTATTTTATCTGCCAGGAAAGCTGCTATATGCTTAATAGATATAATTGAAAAAATTGCTCCAAAGATAGTGATGTAATCCTCAATCTTCGCACCGAACGCCCTAATTAAATGAAAAGTGTCATGGGTTTCATTATTGTAGAGTTTACGTTGTTTTTACTTTTTTTTTTTTTTTTTTTGTGTGTGACTTTCACACTTTTACAAGCCAGCTCCTCCGTGTTTTTTGATATTGTATTAAATATAGATATTTGCAGCTGAGCCACTAGAGGGGGCTGCGACTACATTTTTTGATGACCTACTTTAGCTGTCGAGAAGAGATATCTGCCACACAGGGAGTGCATTGTTTTCAGTGTGTTGGCTGACTTATAGAGGCGGATTTACTAAAGGCAAATAGAATGTGCACTCTGCAAGTGCATTCTGCTCCAGAGCTTAACCACCTAACCACTTGCCTACGGGGCGCTTTTACCCCCTTTCTGCCCAGGCCAATTTTCAGCTTTCACACTTTGAATGACAATTGCGCGGTCATGCTACACTGTACACATATGACATTTTTATCATTTTTTTTTCTTCACATAAATAGAGCTTTCTTTTGGTGGTATTTAATCACTACTATTTTTATTTTTTGCTAAACAAAAAAAAAAAACAGAAACATTTTGAAAAAAAAAAAAAGAGTTTTCATAGTTTGTTATAAAATTTTGCAAACAGGTAATTTTTCTCCTTCCCTGATGGGCACTAATAAGGCGGCACTGATGAGGTGGCACTGGTGAGGCTGCACTTATAGGTAACACTGGGCACTGGTAGGTGGCTTTGAGGGGCACTGATGGACACTGATAGGTAGCATTGATGGGCACTGATAAAGTGGTACTGATGGGCACTGATAAAGTGGTACTGATGGGCACTGATAAAGTGGTACTGATGGGCACTGATTAGGTGGCACTGATGGCCACTGATGAGGTAGAACTAATAGGTAACACTGATGGGCACTGATAGGTGGCACTGTTGGGCACTGATAGGCGGCACTGAAGGGCACTGATAAATGGCACTGATGAGGTGGCACTGGTGAGGCTGCACTTATAGGTAACACTGGGCACTGGTAGGTGGTACTGATGGGCACTGATAGGTGGCACTAATAGGTGGCACTGATAGGTGGCACTGATGGGCACTGATAGGTGGCACTGATGGACACTAATAGGTGGCACTGATGGGCACTGATTAGGTGGCACTGATGGGCACTGATGAGGCAGAACTAATAGGTAACACTGATGGGCACTGATAGGCGGCACTGTTGGGCACTGATAGGCAGCACTGAAGGGTACTGATAGGTGGCACTGATGAGGTGGCACTGGTGAGGCTGCACTTATAGGTAACACTGGGCACTGATAGGTGGTACTGATGGGCACTCATAGGTGGCACTGATGGGCACTGATAGGTGGCACTAATAGGTGGCACTGATGAGGTGGCACTGTTGAGGCTGCACTTATAGGTAACACTGGGCACTGATAAGGTGGCACTGATGGGCACGGATTAGGTGGCACTGATGGGCACTGATGAGGCAGAACTAATAGGTAACACTGATGGGCACTGATAGGTGGCACTGTTGGGCACTGATAGGTGGCACTGATAGGTGGCACTGATGGGCACTGCTAGGTTGCACTGATGGGCACTGGTAGGTGACACTGATAGAGAGCACTGATAGGTGGCACTGATGGGCCCTGATTGGCAGCACTGATAGGTGGAACTGGTGGGCATTGATAGGTGGCACTGGTGGGCACTGGTAGGTGGCACTGCTTAGCAGTACTGATATGCACTGGTGGGCACTGGTAGGTGGCACTGGTAGGTGGCACTGCTTAGTAGTACTGATATGCACTGGTGGGCACTGGTAGGTGGCACTGGTTGGCACTGCTTAGCAGTACTGATATGCACTGGTGGGCACTGGTAGGTGGCACTGGTTGGCACTGCTTAGCAGTACTGATATGCACTGGTAGGTGGCATTGGTGGGCACTGGTAGGTGGCACTGCTTTTTCCTCCTCGCACTGTCAGCATGAGGGAAGAAAAAGCCGATTACCGGCTTCTGTTTTTAATTGGCTCACAGCTGATCACGTGGTAAGGGGTCGGCCCCTTACTCCAATCTGTGATCAGCCGAGTCTCATAGACCTGCTGATCACAGAGCGCCCCCCGCAGGGGGCTCGCAGGCAGCTCATGCACGGGAGGACGTACATGGACGCCCCTCTCGGCAATTTATACCCGCGCTGTAACGGTCTTTCGGCTATGGCGCGGGCAGGAAGAGGTTAATATCACATAATAATGGGGACACAAAACAAATATATTTCTGAATGCTTTCCCCAGATAAAGGAATGCAAAACCTAAATGGAAGACTTGGGGCCCCAACACAAATTTTTTTTGTACAAAGGCCAACCAGAAAAAAAAAAAAACGGAAATTTGTAAACAGACAGAAAAAAACAAACCCCTGGAAGCCATTCGTGCGACTTCCCCCTTGTGGTATATCGGAAGATGCGATATCATTCCAAACCCATAAAGAAGCGCCTGCATGTGACAATTGTGGTTTTCAGGCGATAATATGATCTACTGCTGGGATGCATTTTAATAGAGATTTATGTCAGAATGGTTCCATATTACTTCCTCCAGGTAACGGAATGGCAGGGGTCTGATGTCCCGGACCCCGCTGTTTGGGAGATACCTCCCGGGTGCTTCTGTAGCGGATAATTGAATTTTGAAATATGGCGCCGCTTGAACTCAGCGGCGTGTCATGTGTTCAGAGCGGTGACATACGGCGAGCTGGAAGTACCACATGTAGGGGAGCTGTGCGTTGCCAGACTCTGCCGCCATTAGGATTCACCATAGGTAGGTCTATGAAGAGCATTCCTGCTTTCTTCCATTACATAAATACAAATACCTAACACTCATACATCATTGGCTATGTGCAGTGCCTTGAAAAAGTATTCATACCCCTTGAAATTCCCCACATTTTCTCATGTTACAACCAAAAACGTAAATGTATTTTATTGGGAATTTATGTGATAGACCAACACAAAGTGTCACATAATTGTGAAGTGGAAGGAAAATTATAGAAATAAATATGTGAAAAGTGGGGGGGGGGGGGGGGGCATTTGTATGGCGCCCCCCGGAGTCAATACTTTGTAGAACCCCCTTTCTCTACAAGTCTTTTTGGGGATGTCTCTACCAGCTTTGCACATCTAGAGAGGACATTTCTGCCCATTCTTCTTTGTAAAATATCTCAAGCTCTGTCAGATTGGATGGAGAGCGTCTGTGAACAGCAATTTTCAAGTCTTGCCACAGATTCTCAATGTGATTTAGGTCTGGACTGTGACTGGGCCATTCTAACACATGAATATGCTTTGATCTAAACCATTCCATTGTAGCTCTGGCTGGATGTTTCGGGTCGTTGTCCTGCTGGAAGGTGAACCTCCGCCCCAGTCTCAAGTCTTTTGTAGACTCTAACAGGTTTTCTTCTAAGATTGTCCTGTATTTGTCTCCATCCATCTTCCCATCAACTCTGACCAGCTTCCCTGTCCCTGCTGAGGAAAAGCATCCCCACCAGATGAAGCTGCCACCACCATGTTTCACGGTGGGGATGGTGTGTTCAGGGTGATGTGCAGTGTTAGTTTTCCCCACACATAGCGTTTTGCTTTTAGGTCAAAAAATTTAATTTTGGTCTCATCTGACCAGATCACCTTCTTCCACATGTTTGCTGTGTCCTCCACATGGCTTCTCACAATCTACAAACAGGACTTCTTATGACTTTCTTTCACCAATGTCTTTCTTCTTGTCACTCTTCCATAAAGGGCAGATTTGTGGAGAACACGACTAATAGTTGTCCTGTGGACAGATTCTCCCACCTGAGCTGTGGATCTCTGCAGCTCCTCCAGAGTCACCATGGACCTCTTGGCTCTTCTCTGATGAATGCTCTCCTTGCCCGGCCGGTCAGTTTAGGTGGACGGCCATGTCTTGGTAGGTTTGCAGTTGTGCCATACTCTTTCCATTTTCCAATGATGGATTGAACAGAGCTCTGTGAGATGTTCAAAGCTTGGGAGATTTTTTTATAACCTAACCCTGCTTTATACTTCTCCACAACTTTATCCCTGACCTGTCTGGCGTGTTCCTTGGCCTTCATGATGCTGTTTGTTCGCTAAGGTTCTCTAACAAACCTCTGAGGGCTTCACAGAACATCTGTATTTATACTGAGATTAAATTACACACAGGTGGACTCTATTTACTAATTAGGTGACTTCTGAAGGCAATTGGTTCCACTAGATTATAGTTAGGGGTATCAAAGTAAAAGGGGGGTGAATACAAATGCCCCCCCCCCCACACTTTTCACATATTTATTTGTATAATTTATCATTTTCCTCCCACTTCACAAGTATGTGCCACTTTGTGTTGGTCTATCACATAAAATCCCATTTGTTGTAACATGACAAAAAATGTGGAAAATTCCAAGGGGTATGAATACTTTTTCAAGGCACTGTACATACCATTTCCCTATCATGACCCCTTCCAAATTGAACAATGACTTCATCCAGGTCAGACAATTACATGGGAGTGGAGATTATGGCACAGGGGTGCAAACAGATCTACTGTAATGTGCCAAGGAGAGTGGCCATGGAAGATTATTATGGGATGGCTCAGACGTAGTTCCAAGACCCTTTATTGCAGCACCTCTAGAAAAAACTAAAGATTCTCTAGCCGCTTGCCGCCGATCAACGTACCAGTAATTTTTTTTAGAGTCGGCGGTCAGCTCTCTTGTAATAGCAATCGGGGCGGCTCAATTGCTGTTACGAGCAGCAGAGGGGGATATTCCCTCCTTGGGCTCTCCCGTCCCACTGGGAGGTCCGAGCAACCAGCCGACACGTTCGATTAGATACCAGACATGTCACGCTTTAAAATTGTGCGCGCTCGCGCAACAGCGACAAACTATGTGAATTTTATTATCCCCGGGGGGGCGCCCTAAAAGTCTTTACAGGTCACCACTTTAGATTTACAGAGGAGGTCTGGTGCTTAAATTACTGCCCATGATCTGACGTTCGTGGTGATACCTCACATGTGTGGGTGGGACAATCGCTGTTTGCGTGCGTGCGTGCGTTCACCTTTGTGTGCGACACTGTTGCCTAAATTTTTTTTTTTTATCACTTTTATTGCTGTCACAAGGAATGTAAGCATCCCTTGTGACAGCAATAGGCATGTGACAGGTCCTCTTTATAAAGTGATCTGGGGGTCTATAAGACCCCAAATCCCTTCCTCTGCATTTAAAAGCATTTGATCGCACCACGATCGGTGAGGTCAAATGCTTTTGGTTTTTAAAGTGGCGCCATTTGCAATCGGGTAACCTGGAAGTGATGTCGTCACTTCTGGTTTACTGTATAATAGAGCCCAACTAAGCCAATCCGGTCTTTGCCGGGCTCTATGATCATCCGGCGGAAGAATCAGCTGGTTGATCTACCGGTAGGACGGTAGATCCCAGTAAAGCCACAGAAGGCAGCGGGAAAGGGGGGGGTCCCCTCCGACTACTTGTAAAAGAAATCCAGCGGGTAATTAGGAACGCTCCCCCCCCCCCCCCGCGCCTTCTGTGGCTTTACTAGGATCTACCGTCCTACCGGTAGATCGACCAGCTGATTCTTCCGCCGGGTGATCATAGAGCCCAGCAAAGACCGGATTGGCTTAGTTGGGTTCTATTATATAGTAACCCAGAAGCGATGACATAACTTCCAGGTTACCCGATTGCAAATGGCGCCACTTTAAAAAGCAAAGGCATTTGAATTCATGCAACCGGCGTCCGGCAAGGGGCCAGACGCATGGATAGGGGGTGGGGGGCGGCGCCCATGCGCCCTTAATGGACAGGCCGTCCCTGCGATTAATGCTATATTGGTACATAGAGGAGCTGGAATTTAGAAAAAAAAAAAAAAAGAGAACTTAGCCTTTGAAGCCCAAAAGTGTTACAAAACAAAGAAAGCAGGGGATGCTTTATATTTCTTTATATATTTTGTTTATATTATATTTCTATTATATTTTTTATATTTCTATTATATTTTTTATATTTCTATTTCTATTTTTTATATTTCTACTTATAATTTTTTTTTATTCATATTATATTTCTATCATTTGTAGCTTTATTTTTTTTTTTTTTACAATGTATCAAACACACAGAAATGTGCATGTGCGGACTTATCCGGTTCCTGCTTTCAATGCAAACCCGCAACAGCGACATCTTCCTGCGATAAGAAGGTACTGCATTCTAAAAAAAAAAAAAAAAAAAAACACGGAAAATGAAAAAGCGGCCCATGAATTTCAGGTTGCTGTGGCACATCCTTTAGAAAGAGATACAGCTCAGTAACAGATTTTAAATCCAGGTCTTCAGATCAGTCGCCGCGATACGAATTTCCAGGTAAATGCGATTCTCAGAAATAAAGCTCCCGAAAAAAAAAAAAAAAAAACATTTATAGAGTGAAGTATTATAGAATGGGCCTGCTTATGCCTTTGAAAGCTCTCTTTGTTGAGAGGGAATAATAGAGGAAAGAAGAAAACAAAATATTCCAGATCTCCCCCTTGGGTGATAATGCCGTCAGTTCTAAGAAAGATTAGTCCTGAGCTTTTTTTCAATAACAGTATTATCAAAACCAAACCCAGCAGGCCGCTACGCAACGGGAGCGGCTGTACAGCGCCTGGAACATGCACACTTGCAAACTAATTTACTATCAGATGCATACATTACCAGGTACAATAGAGAGGGAAGTGCATCCGGGGAGAATAAAGTCGCAGGCTCCGGAGACTGGAGAGCAACGCACGAGATGTTCTGGGGGCTTTTAAGATCCGTCAATGGCATTATTCCCGACAATTCGCCGCTCCTTACCACGCGTCGGCCATCAAAAGATAAGCTTTCAAAGAAAGAAGTTCTAGCCGTGTCACCGTCTCTCTCTCTCTCTCTCTCTCTACCTTTTGTGTGACAGGCGATGTCGGAATCGTACACTACAAACAGTTTATTTGTGCGTTTTATATGTGAGGACGTGAGACTCAAATCAAGTCATTCTAACAAAGAGGCTTTCATACTTATAAATGACTCAGAAATTCTAAAGGATCAAAGCGGCGTCTTCAGCGCCTATCTTCGCCGCTTGGTTACAACTTGAGCTGGTAAAGGCCCAGGTGCCTTATGGGTGTTTACTGGTATTTTTTCCCCTAGAGGGCAGCAGAGAGGGAACATGCCTCTTTTTGAACCCCCCCAGTATAGCCTGCAGATCAAATTTGGTTTCATGTACAGTGGGGGTTTCATGTACAGTGCAAATTGTGTAAGTTTTGCCCACTTACAAAGAAATGAAGGGTCTATCATTTTTTATCATAGGTGTATTTTATATGATAGAGACAGAATATCAACCAAAAATCCAGAAAGAACACACAATACAAACATTAGTAATTGAATTCAGCGAGTAAAATAATTATTTGATCCCCAAGCAAAACATTAGACTTGGTACTTGGTGGAGAAACCCTTGTTGGCGATCACAGAGGTCAGACGTTTCTTGTAGATGGTGACCAGGTTTGCACACATCTCAGGAGGGATTTTGGTCCACTCTTCTTTACAGATCTTCTCTAAATCCTTAAGGTTTCTTGGCTGTCGTTTGGCAACTCAAAGTTTCAGCTCTCTCCATAAATTCTCTATAGGATTAAGGTCTGGAGACTGGCTAGGCCACTCCATGACCCTAAGTTGCTTCTTCTGGAGACACTCCTTTGTTGCCTTGGGTCATTGTCATGCTGGAACACCCATCCATGACCCATCTTCAGTGTTCTGGCTGAGGGAAGAAGGTCCTCATCCAAGATTTTACAATACATGGCCCCGTCCATTGGCCCCTCAATGCAGCAAAGTCGGTCCTGTACCTTTAGCAGAGAAACAGCCCCAAAGCATCATGTTTCCACCTCTGTGCTTGACTGTAGGGATGGTGTTCTTAGGGTTCTAGTCAGCATTTTTCTTACAGCGAGTTCCCCTCCTCAAGAAGAAACATGTACAGTCATGCCAATGAACATCTAAATGATTCAGAGAAGGATTAGGAGAAAATACTGTGGTCAGATGAGACCAAAATTGAGCTCTTTGGCATTACCTCGACTCGCCCTGTTTGGAGGAAGAAATATGCTGACTATGATCCTAAGAACACCATCCCTACAGTCAAGCACGGGAGGTGGAAACATTGTGCTGTGGGGCTGTTTCTTTGCTAAAGGTACAGGCCGACTTTGCCGTGTTGAGGGGCCAATAGACAGGGCCATGTATTGTAAAATCTTGGATGAGAACCTTCTTCCCTCAGCCTGAACACTGAAGATGGGTCATGGATGGGTCTTCCAGCATGACAATGAACCCAAAACATGCCAAGGAAACAAAGGAGTGGCTCAAGAAGAAGCACATTAGGGTCATGGAGTGGCCTAGCCAGTCTCCAGACCTTAATCCTACAGACTAAGTCATGTTTTGCTTGGGGATCAAATAGTTATTTCACTCACTGAACAGTTTAGCCCGAAGCAAAAAAAAATGAGCGCAGGGCTAACATGAGAAGGAGCACAGTGTAGCCAGGCAAGTCAGGGTTAACAGTTTGTTTTGGGCTGCAGGGCATTGGGCAGCCTGCGTGGGGGAGGGACTGCAAAAGTAGGTTGTGGGTAGGCAAGGGGAACCGGACATCCGGGGGAAGACACGAGGAGGAGAAACATTCCTCCACGGTTCTCCCATGGCAGATTCCTGGCAATTAGAGGCGCAGCTCTACTCCATGGTGGACTCTATGGGGACCAATTGGCTGCAGAGCCAGATCGCTGCCCTGCTGGGAGCTCCTGCCACAGATTCGGCTGAGACACAGGGCAGACGCGCAATGCGGGCACGCCCCCCCGTAGTGTTTTAGCCCTTCACATTCCCCATGAGCGCAGCGCCACTCAGGGAGCCCAGACCTGGACCTTCCAGCCCAGCCGGCTCAGCCTCCTCTGGCTAGCTATGGTGCAGGCACTGGGATGAATCCCCATCATGGGCAGAGCTCTGCAGGACAGGGATATAGCCCTGCGCCGCCCTCGGTCCCTGCCAGGCAGAATAAGTGTGAACATGCGGCTGCATCCCAGACGGCTGCATATTCAAATGTATGTGGTATTTTGCTGGCTATGGTTCAGCACCTCGCTGACCACTTTGGTATTCCTCTCGCGGCGGACAAAACAGAGGGCCCCATGTCGACAATCAAGTTCCTGGGATAGTGATTGATTCCCAAGCTATGGAGTGTTGTCTGCCTGACGACAAATTTCTTGCTCTTAAGGATGAGGTTCGTTTGGCCTTTGGCAAACACAAGATCCATCTCTGAGAGCTACAGTCGCTCTTGGCAAGCTTAATTTTGCATGCTGTATTATGCCGATGGGCAGGGTTTTTTGTCGGTGGATATCGACCACCACTGCTGGGGTCAGTTCGCCCAGGCGTTTTGTTCGGCTGAATAGGGAGCATAGGACCAACCTGCTGGTGTGGCACGAATTTTTGGGCACTTTCAATGGTCGGTCGAGCTGGATGGAGGGGTCGGTCAGCAACTATGATCTTGAGCTTTTCACAGATGCCGCCGGCTCTACTGTCTATGGAGCATTCTTAAGGGGTTGGTGGAGCACGGCTACCTAAAGAATTTAGTGCTTCTGGAACCCATAGTGGTTGCCATAACATTCTAGGGGGAGTCGTTTCGGGAACAAAAAGGTTCGTCTCCACTGTGACAACCTGGGGGTCATTCAGGTCATCATCTCTCTGTCAGGGTCCTCCCCCCGTAATCCGTCTTTTGCAATATCTGGTTTTGTGTTGTCTTCAGCAAAATGTGCTTCTGTACGCTGTGCATATTCCAGGAATGAAGAATACGTTGGCTGACGCTCTCTCTCGCCTTCAGTTGGACAGGTTCTGGGAGTTGGCACCGGGCGAGGAGCAACATGGAACCCCTTGTCCTCTTCGGCTGTGGTGGATTGCGTTGGAATAGCCTCCGGTTTGATTCGAAGCTCCTCGAGTGAGTCGACGTGGTCTTATTACACTAGGGTCTGGCGGGAATGGGGGGAGCTGCTACAGCGGGCGGGGGTTGAAATGGTCAGTTCTGAGGTCAGACATCTTGTGATTTATTTCATTTGTCTGTGTTTCGCTGCCGGCGTGTCCATTTCCGCTATGAACTGGAAGTTGGCCGGTTTGGCCTTCCTTTTTAAATTGCAGGGCATCCCAGACTTTACCAAGGATTTTTTTAGTAAAACAGGCCCTGAGAGGTTATCGAAAGGGTGCTTGGTGGCCGCCAGCCTATTACTTTTGACATTCTCAGGTCCTTGTTTATGCAGACGCCTGTGATGTGTTCGTCTAGTTTCGAAGATTTGTTAATCCAGGCAGCCTTTGCTTTGGCTTATGGAGCTCTCAGGGTGGGTGAGTTGGTCAGTCCGTCCAAGGCTGCACAGGGTATTCCTGGTTCGCCCATCTGCCCGGTTTCCGTGGTGGAGGAGTACTTACAGCTTCGGCCCATGGTGACTGGTTCCCCTTCCTACTCATTCGGATGGTTCGGTTTGTCTAAATTTCAGTTTGTGTCGGTTCTTTGACGCTGTCTCACGTCTGCCGGTCTGCAGGAACACAGCTACTCTTCTCATTCTTTCCGCATCGGGGCGGCCACTGAGGCTGCCTGGTGGGGATTGGATAATGTGGTGGTAAAACGCATCGGCAGGTGGGAGTCAGACTGATTTAAACTAAAATGTGCGTCCTCACTTGATTTAATATCCCTGAGTTCACTGGGGTGTCTTTTATATTATTCCTATTACATGTGCTGTTGTGTGTTTGGTTATGTTCCGTTTAATGTTTTTTTATGTATTTCTTTTCAGATCACGTTTGCCTCGTATGGATTTTGGGACACTCCTTTGTTCATTGGGGGGCCAAGAGGGCTGATGTCAGGCCTAATGGCCATCAGCTGGGGTTTTCCAGGTCTGAGGCTAGCATCAGGTGGATAGGTGTCCCAGGATTGTTATGGAGCAGGGTGGTCCCGGAGGCACATAGGGTTTCTAGGTGGGATAGGCCCCCCGATGTCCTGGTCTTGCAAGCTGGAGGCAATGATCTGGGGGTCCGGTCCAGCCGACACCTCATCTGAGACGTCAAGTTTGACGTACTCCACCTGCAAGTGGCCTTTCCTCATACTGTGGTGGTTTGGTCTGACATTGTAGGTCGCAGAACTTGGCATTTTGGCCAGGTCTGTGGATAAGTTGAACAGGGCCAGAGTGAAGGTTAACAAGGAGGTTGGGAAGTTCATAGCGTGAAACGCCGGTTTCGTAACACAGCATCAGGAACTGGAGGTGGATACGTGACGTTATCTCCGCAGTGACAGGGTTCATCTGAATGTGGTGGGCACGGATCTGTGGTCCCTGGGTGTACAAGACGGGGTACAGAGGGCATTGCGTTTTTGGCGGGGCACAAATGTGTGAGGTTTTCACACTTGGCATTGTGGCGGTTGGGTCTTTGGAGGCATTTTAAAACAACCTGCTGTGATTAGATTATTAGGGACCCATCTAAGGTATGGAGTCCCCGGTGGAATGTCAGTTATGGTGGATTCACTGGTAGTTACAATGGTGGTATCTGCAGATTGTGGTTCGTCCACAAGCCGGTGCAGTGCGGCAGGGACCGTGGAAGTAATTACGCAGATACAAGGAAAAATTTGATACTTGGTGACTCCAAGGATCGCCACCCCAAAAAGTGTTATGTTTTTTGTTTGGTAATATTGGTTTACATAATTTGCTATTTGTTTAATAAAGGGGCCGAAACGGACAATTTACTCCAACCGTTGTGTCAGGGTATTTTTTGGTAAGTCTAGTTGGGGTAGTAGGTTGGTGGTGCGGCATTTAGTTATACAAAAGGGTGGGATACATGTGGGATACCTTGGTCAAGTATAGCCTGAAGCAAAAAAAATTAAAAATGAGCGCAGGGCTAACATGAGAAGGAGCACAGGGTAGTTGGGCAAGTCAGGGTTAATAGTTTGTTCTGTTAACTTGGACTGCAGGGCATTGGGCAGCCTGTGTGGGGGAGGGACTGCAAGGGTAGGTTGTAGGTAGGCAAGGGGAACTGGACATCCGGGGGACGACACGAGGAGGAGAAACACCTCCCTCTCTCTCTCTCTCTCACCTCCTCACCTCTCTCTCACCCCCCCTCTTTCTCCCCCACCTCCCTCTTTTTCTCTCACCTACCCTCTCTCTCTGCTCCCCCTCACTCTCTCACCCCCCTCTCTCACGTCCTCTCCTTCCTCTCTCACCCAAGTCTTTTTCTCTCACTCTCCTCTTTCTCCCTCCTCTCTCCACTCTCACTCTCTCTTTCTCTCTCACCCCTCCACCTCCCTCTCTCGCTCACCCCCCTCTTTCTTTCCCCACCTCCCTTTTTTTCTCTCCCCCTCCCTCTCTGCTCCCCTCCCCTCCCCTCTCCATCACCTCCCCCTCTCTCTCTCACCCCCCAGTCTTTATCACCTCCCTCTCTCTCTCTCACCCCCTCACCTCTCTCTCACCCCCCTCTTTCTTTCCCCACCTCCCTTTTTTTCTCTCCCCCTCCCTCTCTGCTCCCCTCACCTCCCCTCTCCATCACCTCCCCCTCTCTCTCACCCCCCAGTCTTTATCACCTCCCTCTCTCTCTCTCACCCCCTCACCTCTCTCTCACCCCCCTCTTTCTCCCCCACCTCCCTCTTTTTCTCTCACCCCCCTCTCTCTCTGCTCCCCCTCACTCTCTCACCTCCTCCTCTCTCTCACATCCTCTCCTTCCTCTCTCACCCAAGTCTTTCTCTCTCACTCACCTCTTTCTCCCTCTTCTCTCCACTCTCACCTCTCTCTTTCTCTCTTACCCCCCACCTCCCTCTCTTGCTCACCCCCCTCTTTCTTTCCCCACCTCCCTCCCCCCCCTCTCTGATCCCCTCACCTCCCCTCTCCATCGCCTCCCCCTCTCTCTCTCACCCCCTAGTCTTTATCACCTCCCGCTCTCTCTATTACCCCCCAGTCTTTATCACCTCCCCCTCTCTCTCTCACCCCCCAGTCTTTATCACCTCCCCCTCTCTCTCTCACCCCCCAGTCTTTATCACCTCCCCCTCTCTCTCTCACTCCCCAGTCTTTATCACCTCCCCCTCTCTCTCTCACCCCCCAGTCTTTATCACCTCCCCCTCTCTCTCTCTCGCCCCCCAGTCTTTATCACTTCTCCCCCTCTCTCTCTCACCCCCCAGTCTTTATCACCTCCCCCTCTCTCTCACCCCCCAGTCTTTATCACCTCCCCCCTCTCTCTCACCCCCCAGTCTTTATCACCTCCCCCTCTCTCTCTCACCCCCCAGTCTTTATCACCTCCCCCTTTTTCTCTCACCCCCCAGTCTTTCTGTCTCACCTCCCTCTCTCTCCCCTTCATCCACCCCCCTCCTACTTTCCCATCTCTCTCTTTCCCTTCTATTCCTCTCTTCCCTCCTCCTGCTCTCTCCCTCCCTCCACCCCCTCTTCCTCTCTTAGTTTCTAATGGGTGTTTCTGTCATATTTCATGTTCTCAGTAAAAAATGTGTTCTCTCATGTAGGGATCCCATTTTAGATTTGGGTGCATCATATCTTGCATACCGGTAAAGGGTGCCATGACTAAAAAAAAAAAAAAAAAAAAGTTGAGAGGCGCTGCCCCGTGTTGCTCAGCTGTACAGTGCTGGTAATTATGAGCTCCTTTTCACACTCAGCATCCAAATCAATCACAGGCTTCTAGAGAAAGCAAATGAGCGTATTACAGGAAACTTCCAGTGAGGTCCACTCTGCTCCTTTCTCCGTGTTTGAAGATGCATGAAATAGAAGAAAGGGACTCGGCCGCGGTGGTAATTATCGGCAGCCAGGAAGAAAGCTCCTTTGTGTCCTCCACTTTCCAGGCTGCGCAAAGTTTTCGCTCGGCGTGGGGCGGGGGGGGAAGGTATTATTGTTCCACGATAATCACCTTTAGTAAAACTTCTCACCAGGTCTGAGAAAACACAAATGTTTAATTCAAAGACACGTAACGAGTTCCCCTGCCGGCAGCCAATGCGGCGAGGTGTGCGCCGAGAAAGCAGCCAGTTTTTATTCACCAAACATTTTACAAAGTAGAAGCACTTAAGTTTCCGTATCGACATTTAACAGGGGAATCCGGGAGCAACCGCCGAGAAGGCCTGCGTGACCTTTATTTTATTTTATTTTTTTTATAAAAGCGAGGCGTCTGAAGAAAATTGAATTTAGATCGGCCATCGCAGTATACATTTCATTAAAGACTTTTCCTTTCCAAAGAGGGGTTGAAAGAAAGAAAAAAAAGTGTAACCTTTAACGTTTTAAAGCGCAGCTGGGCACTCACCAAAAAATCCTCCGATCTGGACGAGCGTTTGTGAAGTTCTTTATAGAGATGAGAGTTCCCAAGGTGCTCCTGAATAGGAGATAAGAACGCTCCCCCTCGGTGCCAAGTATTCACTTATTTTCAAGAACTTGGCCCATTCTATGCCAACCTTTTGCAACGTGCCCATTAAACAAAATACTGAATGGGAAGGACGAATTATGGGATGTCGGTAAGGAGCCAATCAAGAAGCCATCCAGGTTCCTTCTCAGTCGTTATTAATTCCTCTTCCAAGGCACAGTCTTACATTCTTGTTTTTGAGCACTAGTTCCCAAACATCTTGGCACCCCAGATTATGGGAACTACATTTCCCATGATGCTCAACTACACTGCAGAGTGCATGAGTATCATGGGAAATGTAATTCCAAAACATCTGGGGTGCCAAGGTTCGCCATCACTGCCCTAGACCAAGGGTCTTCAAACTTTGTAAGCAAAGGGCCAGTTTAAGGTCCTTCAGGCTTTAGGGGGGCCAGAATGTGTCCAGTATGAGTAAAAAATGTCCATCAGTTGTTGTAGCAGGAGGAATAGTGCCCCATTGTTGGTTTCTGCAGGAGGAATAGCACCCCATGGTTGGTTTTAGCAGGAGTTATAGTGCCCCATGGTTGGTCCCAGCAGGAGGAATAGTGTCCCATTGTTAGTTCAGGAGGAGGAATAGTGTCCCATTGTTGGTTCTAGGAGGAGGAATAGTGTCCCATTGTTGGTTCTAGCAGGAGGAATAGTGTCCCATTGTTGGTTCTAGCAGGAGGAATAGTGTCCCATTGTTGGTTCTAGCAGGAGGAATAGTGTCCCATTGTTGGTTCTAGCAGGAGGAATAGTGTCCCATTGTTGGTTCTAGCAGGAGGAATAGTGCCCCATTGTTGGTTCTAGCAGGAGGAATAGTGCCCCATTGTTAGTTTTAGCAGGAGGAATAGTATCCCATTGTTGGTTCTAGCAGGAAGAATAGTGTCCCATTGCTGGTTCTAGGAGGAGGAATAGTGTCCCATTGTTGGTTCTAGGAGGAGGAATAGTGTCCCATTGTTGGTTCTAGCAGGAGGAATAGTGTCCCATTGTTGGTTCTAGCAGGAGGAATAGTGTCCCATTGTTGGTTCTAAGAGGAGGAATAGTGTCCCATTGTTGGTTCTAGCAGGAGGAATAGGGCCCCATTGTTGGTTCTAGGAGGAGGAATAGTGTCCCATTGTTGGTTCTAGCAGGAGGAATAGTGTCCCATTGTTGGTTTTAGCAGGAGGAATAGTGTCCCATTGTTGGTTTTAGCAGGAGGAATAGTGCCCCATTGTTGGTTTTAGCAGGAGGAATAGTGCCCCATTGTTGGTTTTAGCAAGAGGAATAGTGCCCTATTGTTGATATCAATGAGAGGAATAGTGCCCCATCGACAGGGTCAGTGGGAGGAATAGTGCCCATTCACTGGCCTTAGCAGGAGGATCAGTGCCCCATTGATGATGTCAGTGGGAGGAAGAGTACCCCAATAATGGTGTCAGTTGAAGGAATAGTGTTCCCAGGGCCGGATTGAGGCAAGCAAAGGGCCACAGTTTGGAGACCCCTGCCCCAGACTGTCCTTTGAGCAAGAAGAGTGACTGTTGCTGTGTGTTTGGCTGCTTTTGCCCCAATCTGGGAAAGGAACCTGGGGCATACAGATAAAAAAAAAAAACAGATCAATATTATCATGCAGAGGGCAGAGTCGGGGCGTCGGAGAGAATTTTAGCTATAGAATAAAAAAAAAGCTCCTTTAATGAAGTGTGCTGTAGATGGGCGGTCAGGATGGGCGTGGAAGGAACATCCAGTGGTGGTTTAATCAGCAGTGTTGTGCATATCTCAATGATCTGAATAATCGAAGTGAAGAGCAAAAAAAAAAAAGAATTCTGGGAGAAGATCTCAGGACTGAAAAATACAATATGTTAAATAATGATGATGATGAGCCATTCAATATGTATGAGTTATGCAACAGTTTGCCAAGGCTGAACTCTTATATGAAATGGGAAATAAGGTTAAAGTGAACCTGAAATCAGCAAATTGCACAATTCAAACCATAAATCTGGTGTTTCTGGAGGCACCAGGAGGTAGAGAACCAAACACGGGATTGTCCCTGTTGGCCAATTCCCAACCCACAACCCTGAACCAATACACAATATCTAGTTATAAAAAAAAATTGCATAGCCACAATGTTAGCTCACAAAAGTTGCAAGGAAGTCACAAGGAAATCTCAAGCAAGTTGCACGACTTTGGGGTTCGCAGCAGTGTAGCGAGGCTCTTTCACATGTTCTGCAGTGGCCCTCTTCCTGCCATCTTGAAGTCTCCCCCACGGTGGCAGAAAGCCAGACCCTGGTAGTTCTGCCACTGTCTTTAGGCTACATTCTCTATTCTGAACCAATGCTCTTTTACCATGGACAGTAGTAAACACAACATTGTTGCCAGACGGAGCTGAGAAACATAAGAAATACATATGTCTTTTGCTATAGGAGATACAATGTAACCATTTTAGTGAGCGATAGAGAAAATGAGTGAATAAACAAGTTTGAAGACAAAATAGCCTAAAGAATAACCTTTTTTTTCCCCCAATTCACACAGAACGAATGTACATGTGGATTCGCCGCACGAATGGTTATGCACATTTTTTTATAAAGAGGACCCCAAAGTTTGCACTTGAAAGCCCAATACTTCTATCAGACATCTACCAAACTTTCATCTGATACCATCCAATCCTCTCCAATCACCGGTAGACCTGAACGCTATATAGATAAAGCGGCATTACACATTTATAAATATATAAAGCGGACTATTCATCGTTCTCTCTGTAAACCGAACACTTTGTATCAGATAAAAAAATAATAGGTCTACATCTAGCACAGGACACCTGAGAAAAGGCGTAAGTACCGGCACAGGGAGATAATTGCTGTCTACTGTAAGAGTACAGATAAAGCTTTTCAATAATGGTCACCAGCAACATAGATAATTATACCCTGTACAAGTAATAGGGTACATGGCTCAGGTCAAAAATCAAGTTCTATCAAAAAATTAGGCTGGTATATTTGTGAATACTGGATAATCCTTTGGCTCTCTGTGTCATACCGGGACGATCACGCCAAGCTTTATTCTGTGCCATTAAAAAAAACGTTACCCTAAGCTTCATTTTGTGCCATACTGAAACCATCACCCCAAGCTTCATTCTGTGCCACACAGGAACCATCACCCCAAGCTTCATTCTGTGCCACACAGGAACCATCACCCCAAGCTTCATTCTGTGCCACACAGGAACCATCACCCCAAGCTTCATTCTGTGCCACACAGGAACCATCACCCCAAGCTTCATTCTGTGCCACACAGGAACCATCACCCCAAGCTTCATTCTGTGCCACACAGGAACCATCACCCCAAGCTTCATTCTGTGCCACACAGGAACCATCACCCCAAGCTTCATTCTGTGCCATACTGGAACCATCACCCCAAGCTTCATTCTGTGCCATACTGGAACCATCACCCCAAGCTTCATTCTGTGCCATACTGGAACCATCACCCCAAGCTTCATTCTGTGCCACACAGGAACCATCACCCCAAGCTTCATTCTGTGCCATACTGAAACCATAACCCCAAGCTTCCTTCTGTGCTATGCAGGAACCATAACCCCAAGCTTCATTCTGTGCCACACAGGAACCATCACCCCAAGCTTCATTCTGTGCCATACTGGAACCATCACCCCAAGCTTCATTCTGTGCCACACAGGAACCATCACCCCAAGCTTCATTCTGTGCCACACAGGAACCATCACCCCAAGCTTCATTCTGTGCTTTACTGGAACCATCACCCCAAGCTTCATTCTGTGCCACACAGGAACCATCACCCCAAGCTTCATTCTGTGCCACACAGGAACCATCACCCCAAGCTTCAATCTGTGCCACACAGGAACCATCACCCCAAGCTTCATTCTGTGCCATACTGGAACCATCGCCCCAAGCTTCATACTGTGCCATGCTGGAACCATCACCCAGAAATCTCATTCCATTCCATACTGGAACCATCACCCTAAGCTTTATTCTGTACCATAGTGGAACCATCAACACAAGCTTCATTCTGTGCCATACTGGAACCATAACCCCAAGCTTCCTTCTGTGCTATGCAGGAACCACAACCCCAAGCTTCATTCTGTGCCACACAGGAACCATCACCCCAAGCTTAATTCTGCGCCACACTGGAACCATAACCCCAAGCTTCAATCTGTGTCACACAGAAACCATCGCCCCAATCTTCATTCTGTGCCATAGTGGAACCATCACCCCAAGCTTCATTCTGCGCCATACCAGAACGATCACACCAAGCTTTATTCTGTGCCATAATAAAACCTTTACCCTAAGCTTCATTTTGTGCCATACTGGAACCATAACCCCAAGCTTCCTTCTGTGCTATGCAGGAACCATAACCCCAGGCTTCATTCTGTGCCACACAGGAACCATCACCCCAAGCTTCATTCTGCGCCATACTGGAACCATAACCCCAAGCTTCAATCTGTGCCACACAGAAACCATCACCCCAAACATCATTCTGTGTCATAGTGGAACCATCACCCCAAGCTTCATTCTGCACCATACCGGAACAGTCACCCCAAGCTGCATTCTGTGCTACACAAGAACCATCACCACAAGCTGCATTCTGTGCTACACAGGAACCATCACCCCAAGCTTCATTCTGTGCCACACAGGAACCATCACCCCAAGCTTCATTCTGTGCCATAGTGGAACCATCACCCCAAGCTGCATTCTGTGTCATATTGGAACCATCACCCCAAGCTTCATCCTATGCCATACAGGAACCATCATGCCAAGCTTCATTCTGTGCCATAGTGGAACCATCACCCCAAGCTGCATTCTGTGCCATACTGGAACCAACACCCCAAGCTTCATCCTATGCCATACAGGAACCATCACCCCAAGCTTCATTCTGTGCCATACTGGAACAACCCCCCCAAGCTTTATTCTGCGCCATACCAGAACAACCCCCCCAAGCTTTATTCCTTGCCATACTGGAACCATCACCCTAAGCTTCCTTCTGTGCCATACTGGAACAATCCCTCCAAGCTTTATTCTGCGTCATACCGGTACAACCCCCCCAAGCTTTATTCTGCACCATACCGGAACCATCCCCCCAAGCTTCATTCTGCATTATACTAGAACCATCACCCCCCAGATTCATTCTGTGCCATAATGGAACCATCACCCCAAGCTTAATTTTGGGCCATAATGGAGCCATCATCCCAAACTTCATTCTGCGCCATTCTGGGACCATCACCCCAAGCTTCATTATGTGCCATATCAGAACCATCACCTCAATCTTCATTTTGTGCCATACTGGGACCATCACCCCAATCTTCATTCTCTGCCATACTGGAACCATCAACCCAAGCTTCATTCTGTGCCATGCTTGAACCATCATCCCAAGCTTCATTCTGTGCCATACTGCAACCATCATTCCAAGTTTCATTTTGTGCCATACCAGAACTATCACCCCAAGCTTTATTCTGTGCCATATCGGAACAACCCCCCCTCCCCCCAAGCTTTATTCTGTGCCATACTGGAACCACCACCCTAAGCTTCATTCTGTGCCAAATCGGAATCATCTCCCCAAGCTTCATTCTGTGCCAAATCGGAATCATCTCCCCAAGCTTCATTCTGCACCATACCGGAACCATGCCCCCAAGCTTCATTCTGTGCCATAATGGAACTATCACCCTAAGCTTCATTTTGAACCATAATGGAACCATCACCCCAAACTTCATTTTGCGCCATACTGGGACCATCACACCAAGCTTTATTCTGTGCCATATCAGAACCATCACCTTAAGCTTCATTCTGTGCCATACTGGAATCATCACCCCAATGTTCATTCTGTGCCATACTGGAACCATCACCTTAAGCTTCATTCTGTGCCATACTGAAACCATCACCCCAATCTTTATTCTGTACCATACCGGAACCATCATCCCAAGCTTTATTCTGTGCCATACTGGAACCATCATTCCAAGCTTCCTTCTGTGCCATACTGGAACCATCACCCCAAGCTTCCTTCTGTGCCATATTGGAACCATCACAGCAAGCTTCCTTCTGTGCCATACTGGAACCATTACCCTTAGCTTCATTCTGTGCCATACTGGAACCATCACCCAAGCTTCATTTTGCACCATACTGGAACCATCACCCAAGCTTCATTTTGCACCATACTGGAACCATCCCCCAAGCTTCATTTTGCACCATACTGGAACCATCACCCCAAGCTTTATTTTATAACATACCAAGACCATCACCCCAAGCTTCATCCTGTGCCATACCGGAACCATCAATAAATACAAGGCTTCCTCTAAATGGCCAGGGTGGAGATCATTACATTCAGGTAAAAATGATTAGCCCCATCTAGTGGCCAAATCAGTTTTTTTTTTTCTATTCTAATTCAATGATTAACTTTCGAACAGAGCAGGATATACCGTAGCTTATTTACAATCGTTTTTTTTTTTTTTTTAAATGCCTCGTTCGCACAGAACAGATGTATGTGCATTTTCACTGGACGAATGACTATGTGGATTCTTTACAAATCAACTCAACTTTGGTGTAAACCCCTTTACCAGCACGGTTTGTTCTAAGCGCAGCCTGTGCCGAGCTCTGGGAAGTAGGTCATTCAGCAAGCAAGCACAAGGAATTATGTAAACCTACTTAGACTCCACTGCAGTCGTGGAGAAAAAGGCAGATCGCAGAGGAGAAATCATCCCCTCCGGCATCTGTTTTATTTCACTGTGTATGCGAAGCTCATACGACGCTGCTCAGGTATTAAGCACAATGGCATGATTAAATATGACGGTACACAGGATGATAAACTCCGCACATAGGTATAAAGTGAATCAAAAAAAAAAAAAAAAGAACTTGCAGCCAGACTGCAAATGGATGGCCGATTATTCCGCTGATCCCGGCGACCCCGGGCGACATTCACTTCGCCGCTCTCCATTTCTTTTTTAGCGTGCGCTTGTTTCCGGGCTTTTATTCGCTGCCTTCTGCCCCAGCCTCCATTCAGATGTTATTTGCATAATTGTTTCGGCTTTCATCTTCCTCTTATTGAATTCTTTCTATGCAGGTGGATAAAGTGGCGACGGGGTGCAAGGGGTGCGGAGCCGCATTAAAAAGCCAGCGCTCAAAATAAAGCAAAAAAAAAAAAAAAAAGCCGCTTCTATTCCAGAGGAAATACAGCGAGGCAAAAGAAGAAATTTATTTTTCCTACGGCCGAAATGTGAGATAGAGGATTAGTCCATGGGGGGAGGAAGTGACATATATATCTGCACTGTGCGCAGCGTCCCCAATCCCTGCGCTGTTATATTACACATCCAGGCATCTATTTTCTTTAACACTCTTGCTGTAATAGCAGAAAATGACATGTCTGCGGGGAAGATGGTACCGCTGACTCGGCCCCGGCTATTACGGATGGATATTGTCTGTATTAGTACATTTGTACAAGGAAAAAAAACAAAGAGGGCAATAAAACAAAATAATGAAAAAAATAAAAAAAAAAGAAGATCCAAGGTGTCCTCTGACCGGAAGACGTCAGCCCGGCCCGCGCCGCGCCACGCAATAAAAAAAACAATGTGATGCTCATGTGTCAATACAAATAAGTCACCCTGGTGTCATATGCGACTATTGATTACCCTAATAGAGAACCAGATGAACCCTGGGAGCTGGGCGGCCGACACGCCTAAGAACAACTGTGGGTATAGGATTGGGTATATGGGATTGTTTGATATATATATATATATATATATATATATATATATATATATATATACATATATATATATATTTTTTTTTTTTTTTTTAATTAATTAATTAATTAATTAATTTATTTATTTATTTTTATGGTTGAACTAGATGGACTTGTGTCTTTTTTTAACCTGACGAACTATATAACTATGTAACAACACAGCTGGCGGAGTATAAATGGGGCGATCGAGGAGGGGGGCTGGGGACCGATACATAAAATAAAACAGGAAATTACCATTTTTTTGGCAATTTTGTACCCAAAACATACTTGCCATTTGTTCCAATTGGTTTTGGTCTCCTTTTTTTTTTTTTTTTTTTTTTTTTTTTATATATTTTTTTTTTTTTTTTTTTTTTTTTTTTATTTAGCCATCATGAGCCTTTCGACTCAGGTCTGGAGGAAACTATGAATGGCCTTTTTTTTTTTTATTACAAAGTATCTGTAGCAACCTCCTAGCTCGCTATGTTTGGGAAAATTTAGTTCTTAGCTCCTTTGTAGTTAGTGGAGCTGCTTGTGATTGGCCTGGTCAGAATTTTACTGGTTGTGGGTTTGACTGTTTCCTCTTGCCTCCTGGATGGTTCTGGAAAACACTGGGCTGGGAGAGTCAAATCTGCGGTCTGTATATTTATGTGGTCCCTGCCAATCCCTGGGGAGGATGCCCAGTAGGTGGCTGGGAGAGAAAATAAATAGCTTGGGGCCTGGAGCAGAAAGGGTTCTTGTCCGGGAGGAGAAGTTCCCCAGCCTAAAGGGCTTTCTGCCCTTCTGGGCAAAACAGCTGTGCTTCTTGATTTATTCATCGAGGTCCCAGCTGTGCCAGCTGAGGGGCATATTTTGCTGAACTTTGCTGGAGCTGACTGAGGGATTTCTTTTGGGATCTGGTCTGAAGAGTTCACAGGAGTTACACTATATTACCAAAAGTATTGGGACGCCTGCCTTTACACGCACATGAACTTTAATGGCATCCCAGTCTTAGTCCGTAGGGTTCAATATTGAGTTGGCTCCGCCTTTTGCAGCTATAACAGCTTCAACTCTTCTGGAAGGCCGTCCACAAGGTTTAGGAGGGTGTCTATGGGAATGTTTGACCATTCTTCCAGAAGCGCATTTGTGAGGTCAGGCACTGATGTTGGATGAGAAGGCCTGGCTCTCAGTCTCCACTCAAATTCATCCCAAAGATTTTTTATTGGGTTGAGGTCAGGACTCTGTTCCAGCAAGTCAGGTTCCTCCACCCGAAACTCGCTCATCCATGTCTTTATGGACCTTGCTTTGTGCACTGGTCCAAACCATTTGGTGGAGGGGGGATTATGGGGTGGGGTTGTTTTTCAGGGGTTGGTCTTGGCCCCTTAGTTCCAGTGAAGGACTCTTAAGGCGTCAGCATACCAAGACATTTTGGACAATTTCATGCTCCCAACTTTGTAGGAACAGTTTAGGGTTGGCCCCTTCCTGTTCAAAACATGACTGCCCACCAGTGCACAAAGCAAGGTCCATAAAGACATGGATGAGGGAGTTTGGGGTGAAGGAACTTGCCTGGCCTTCACAGAGTCCTGACCTCAACCCGATAGAACAACGTTGGGATGAATTAGATCGGAGACTGCGAGCCAGACCTCACAAATGCGCTTCTGGAAGAATGGTCCCCCCGGCGTTACTACCACTGTTTCTCACGTTCTGTGACCTGCCCATACCAACAACCCAGAACCTAATCCTGTAACCACCCCATACAGGACAATATTGTTTTCTTAAAGGAAAAAGCGCTGGTCCTGTAAGGTTATCTTATTGTATTGCTATTTTGAAGTATTGATGGTGATGTAAGTCATCTGGCTCTCGGGCAGTCGGCTTCTACACACCAGAGCAGCCTTTCTCAACCTTTTTTAACCTTTTTTAACACACAGGAATCCCTGAAAAAACTTTCTAGGCCAGGGAACCCTATTAAAAATTACTATATCAAAAGTTTTCAGAACATTCGTGGGATGGTCACTTAGAAGAACGCTCCTTACATTGGTGGCCAGGGGGAAGACCCCCCCCCATATGTAAAACTATTTGACATAGTAACTACTTACTGATATATTTTTGTAACTTCTGATTGGATCATGTAAATAAGCCCAGGTCCTAAGCGCCTATCCCGAAGAAGCGAATGCTTAAGGTGAAACGCGTCGATTTCAGGCGCAGTGGAAATTGATAAGATTTTGGACTGTTGCAATCTATCCTGTTTGAATATATGGTATGTTTTTGTGAAGTAACTTGCTTTTATTGTACATATACACCAGGGAAAAAATGATTTACTCCCCTGCAGATTTTGCAAGTTTGCCCACTCACAAAGAAATGAAGGGTCTATCATTTTTATCATAGGTGTATTTTAAATGATAGAGACAGAATATCAACCAAAAATGCAGAAAAGAACACACAATACAAATGTTATAAATGGAGTTGAAGTTGAGTGAGTAAAATAAGTATTTGATCCTCAAGCAGAACATGACTTAGTAGTTGGTGGAGAAACCCTTGTTGGTGATCACAGAGGTCAGACGTTTCTTGTAGATGGTGACCAGGTTTGCACACATCTCAGGAGGGATTTTGGTCCACTCTTCTTTACAGATCTTCTCTAAATCCTTAAGGTTTCTTGGCGGTCATTTGGCAACTCAAAGTTTCAGCTTCCTCCATAAATTTTCTATAGGATTAAGGTCTGGAGACTGGCTAGGCCACTCCATGACCTTAATGTGCTTCTTCTTGAGCCACTGCTTTGTTGCCTTGGCAGAATGTTTTGGGTCATTGTCATGCTGGAAGACCCACCCATGACCCATCTTCAGTGTTTTTGCTGAGGGAAGAAGGTCCTCATCTAAGATTTTACAATACATGGCCCCGTCCATTGGCCCCTCAGTGCGGCAAAGTCGGTCTGTACCTTTAGCAGAGAAACAGCCCCAAAGCATCATGTTTCCACCTCCGTGCTTGACTGTAGGGATGGTGTTCTTAGGGTCATAGTCAGCATTTTTCTTCCTCCAAACACAGCAAGACCAGTTGATGCCAAAGAGTTCAATTTTGGCCTCATCTTACAACAGAACTTTCTCCCAATCCTTCTCTGAATCATTTAGATGTTCATTGGCAAACTTCAGAGTGGCCTGTACGTGTGTCTTCTTGAGGAGGGGGGCCTTGCGGGTGCTGCAGGATTTCAATCCACGGCGGAGTATTGTGTTACCAATGGTTTGTTTGGTGACTGTGGCCCCAACTGCCTTGAGATCATTCACAAACTCCTCCCGTGTACTTCTGGGCTGATCCCTTACTTTTCTCATGATCATCCTCACCCCATGAGGAGAAATCTTGCATGGAGATCCAGGCCGAGGGCGATTGATGGTTATTTTGTATTTCTTCCATTTGCGAAATAATCGCTCAAACAGTTGTCTCCTTCTCACCAAGCTTCTTGCTGATGATCTTGTAGCCCATTCCAGCCTTGTGCAGGTCTACAATCTTGTCCCCGACGTCCTCTGACAGCTCTTTGGTCTTGTCCATGATGGTGAGGTTTGAATGGAGGGAAGAGATTCTGTGGACAGGTGTCTTTTATACACATAACGAGTTGCCGTTAGGAGAACCTTCTTACATTGACAGGACTAATCTGTGTACCACATGAGCACCTACTGGATTTTTGGATGATATTCTGTCTCTATCATATAAAATACACCTATGATAAAAATTATAGACCCTTCATTTCTTTGTAAGTGGACAAAACTTACACCATCTGCAGGGGAACCAATCATTATTTTCCCCCACTGTATGCATTGCGGTCAACAAGTGGTTCTTGTCCTACCGCCGGACTGGGCAGAGCTTTCAGATGCCCAACTGTGACCGGTCCTCTTTAAGAATAAAGTAAATACTCTGTTTATAATAGGGAGATCTGTAATGGGTATAATGTCACCGGCATAATGATGCGCTCCATCACCGAAACAAAAGTATCCAGAGATTTCATAAAATATCTTTTTTTTTCCCCCTCGGAAGCCTATTATTACAGAGCGGTGGCAGAGCAATAAAGAATGTCTTATTTGCAGATTACTTACAATGGCTCACAAAGGGCACATTAATGCTGCTGGTTTGTGGTTAAAAATATAAACCCTAAGCCGCGGAGAGAGCGCGGGCGCGCGCATTGTTATGAAACGCAAATGGATCATAAAGCAAGAAAAGCATAAAACCGTGAAAGCGTTTGCACAATGCTGGTTGCCGGAGGCCATGACTTAAAGGTATTCTCCAGTCAAAACTCCAGCGTTTTGCATTTTCCATGACTCTGGGGGCACGGAATAGCTGCTGAGTGGCTCTGATATTCATCCTATGCGGGCATTAAACCGTCACATTCCCATCACTCAGCCAGCTAAAGGGACCCAATTAAAACTTCACTCTGACGCGTGAAGTATAGCAGAGGTCTCAGTTGCTTAGCTTAGCTAAAACCAATGTAGACGCCACACACCATTGTCACGTTGCGAACATTGCGACATATGCAGAATTCGCTACATTGGTAACAGGTTCACACGGAAGCTTTATGGAAATGTCACAAAATACCATCTGCTGGTGGCTTTACTCCTTCTTTCTTTACTTTCTCGTACCATTTCAGACAGACACTGAGTTCCGTCCTCCATGCTGAGTCCTGTCCTCCATGTTGAGTCCCGTCCTCCGCGCTGAGTCCTGTCCTCCATGTTGAGTCCTGTCCTCCGCGCTGAGTCCTGTCCTCCGTGCTGAGTCCTGTCCTCCATGCTAAGTCCCCGTCCTCTGTGCTAAGTCCCGTCCTCCGTGCTGAGTCCTGTCCTCCATGTTGAGTCCCGTCCTCTGTGCTGAGTCCTGTGCTCCATGCTAAGTCCCGTCCCCCATGCTGAGTCCCATCCTCCGTGCTGAGTCCTGTCCTCCATGTTGAGTCCCGTCCTCCGTGCTGAGTCCTGTCCTCCATGCTAAGTCCCGTCCTCTGTGCTGAGTCCCGTCCTCCGTGCTGAGTCCCCGTCCTTACTTTTAACCCCTGTTCTTTGTGTGTTACACACTCCTGAGCTATGTGCTCTGTGCATTACACACTCCCGACCATTGCGCTCTGTGCATAACACACACCTGCCCCCTGTTCCCTGTGTATAACACACTCCTGACCCCTGCGCTCTATACATTACACACTTCTGACCCCTGAACTCTGTGTATTACACACTCCTGACCCCTGTGCTCTGTGCATTACACACTCCTAACCCCTAAGCTCTGTACATTACACACTTTTGACCCCTGCACTCTATGCATTACACACTCCTGACCCCTGCGCTCTATACATTACACACTTCTGACCCCTGTACTCTGTGCATTAAACCCCCCTGACCCCTGCACTCTGTGTATTACACACCCCTAACCCTGTGCTCTGGGCATTACACATTTCTGACCCCTGCACTCTATGCATTACACACTCCTAACCCCTAAGCTCTGTACATTACACACTCCTGACCCCTGTACTCTATGCATTACACACTCCTGACCCCTGCGCTCTATACATTACACACTTCTGACCCCTGTACTCTGTGCATTAAACCCCCCTGACCCCTAAACTCTGTGTATTACACACCCCTAACCCCTGTGCTCTGGGCATTACACACTTCTGACCCCTGCACTCTATGCATTACACACTCCTGACCCCTGTGCTCTGTGCATTACACACTCCTAACCCCTAAGCTCTGTACATTACACACTTTTGACCCCTGCACTCTATGCATTACACACTCCTGACCCCTGCGCTCTATACATTACACACTTCTGACCCCTGTACTCTGTGCATTAAACCCCCCTGACCCCTGCACTCTGTGTATTACACACCCCTAACCCTGTGCTCTGGGCATTACACATTTCTGACCCCTGCACTCTATGCATTACACACTCCTAACCCCTAAGCTCTGTACATTACACACTCCTGACCCCTGTACTCTATGCATTACACACTCCTGACCCCTGCGCTCTATACATTACACACTTCTGACCCCTGTACTCTGTGCATTAAACCCCCCTGACCCCTGAACTCTGTGTATTACACACCCCTAACCCCTGTGCTCTGGGCATTACACACTTCTGACCCCTGCACTCTATGCATTACACACTCCTGACCCCTGTGCTCTGTGCATTACACACTTCTAACCCCTAAGCTCTGTACATTACACACTCCTGACCCCTGCACTCTGTGCATTACACACTCCTGACCCCTGCACTCTGTGCATTACACACTCCTGACCCCTGCGCTCTGTGTATTACACACCCCTAACCCCTGTGCTCTGGGCATTACACACTGCTGACCCCTGCACTCTGGGCATTACACACTTCTGACCCCTACGCTCTGTACATTACACACTCCTAACCCCTGCGCTCTGTACATTACACACTCCTGACCCCTGTGTTCATTGCATTACACACTCCTAGCCCCTGTTAGACTTTTGGTAACGGCACAGTAATTAAAGAACAATTTTTGGGTACAAGGACTGTGTCACACGTTACCCTGTACACAGTGAGAAGCCCCTCCCACCGCGCAGTTTTGTCACACCCACAATTCACCTTCTATGGCCCTGGATAAACAAGAGTTCATCTGTTGTAAAGAACTTTGGAAAACCGCAGACAATCGCTCCTCCATCCTTACAGAGACGCTGCCTCATCCCGGCCCTGCACCCATTACACCGGCACCTGCCGCTGGCAAAGGCGATTGATACCAAAAACTGCTAAAAAAGCGAATGAATCACAACGTTTGTAAATAATGTCGCTCTCTTTCCTGCGTGGTGAAGCCATTTTATCAATCGCTATGCTAATATAAAGCGGTATGACCGATCCCAGGCTCTGCCCGCCATTCCTCACGATCCCCCCAAAAAAAAAAAAAAAAAACTCCATGCGGCTCGGGAATGAAACGCGAGGCGCCGTTTGCATGTGTGACATAATACAAAAGTCTCTCCTCCCTAAACTTTGAACGTTGAAAATTTGTGTCTAAATCTTTCGGCGTCTCAGCAGTCGCGGCGCTGCGAAGCCTCTTCCATCTTTGTGCCGCGTATATTAATAATGAGTTACTAAAGCCTCCCCCACACCCTGCTGCTTTTTTTTACATAAATTAAGTGTCAGACGAAGGCGACTCTCTCATATTTAAAGAAGAAAAAGCGGCATTTGAAAAATAACGGCGTGAGCGGCGCGTCCAGATAATATTTGGTATGTATCGCCGGGGCCCAGTGATGTTTCCGCATTAACTCCAAAGCGTGCCGGGCTTGTGATAACATGCTTTCTTCTTTTAATGTCTGTATCGGTAACATCAGCAATTCTCCGGGAACGTTTGTCTCTCCAAGTTCAGCGAGGAATACAAATAGATGGGGGGGGGGGGGGGGCGGAGGGGGCCGCGATTATCTCCCGCTTGTCAGCCAAGACCGAGCGCCCACACTTTTTTTTTTTTTATTTCACTAAAATCACTTAATTTCTGCCCTTGATTTGTGAAAAAGGCATCCGGGTCCAAGGCGGTGGACGCGCTACCGGGGGGGGGGGGGGGCTTTTACTTCTTCTTTTATTATTAATTTATTATAATGTTTTTTTCGTTAGGGTAAGCGGATTCAAGTTCAGTTTAGGTTAGGCTTAGGATTAGGAGTTGGGGTTAGGGTTATTTATTTATTATTTTATTTATTTATTATTTTATTTAAATGTATTATTATTATACGAATAATAAAAAATGAATAAATAAATGTTTAAAAAAAAATACACAAATAAAAAAAAAAAACATAAATAAATAAATTCAATAAATCAATACAAAGTATATAAATGCTTTGTGCACTGGTCCACATCATTTGGTGGAGGGGGGATTATGGTGTGGGGGAGGGGGGGTTGTGGTGTGGGGGGGAGGGGGGATTATGGTGTGGGGTTGTTTTTCAGGGATTGGGCTTGGCCCCTTAGTTCCAGTGAAGGGAACTCTTAAGGCGTCAGCATACCAAGACATTTTGGACAATTTCATGCTCCCAACTTTGTGGGAAGAGTTTGGGGACGGCCCCTTCCTGTTCCAACATGACTGCCCACCAGGAAGGAGTCCATTGTTGCTGGCTGTTGGGAGTCAATTGTTGCTGGAATGGATCTATTGTTCCTGGGAGGGGGGTCTATTGTTGCTGGAATGGATCTATTGTTCCTGGGAGGGGGGGTCTATTGTTGCTGGAATGGATCTATTGTTCCTGGGAGAGGGGTCAATTGTTGCTGGAATGGATCTTTTGTTCCTAGGAGGGGGGTCTATTGTTGCTGGAATGGATCTATTGTTCCTGGGAGGGGGAGTCTATTGTTGCTGGAATGGATCTATTGTTCCTGGGAGGGGGGGGGTCTATTGTTGCTGGAATGGATCTATTGTTCCTGGGAGGGGGGGGTCTATTGTTGCTGGAATGGATCTATTGTTCCTGGGAGGGGGGGTCTATTGTTGCTGGAATGGATCTATTGTTCCTGGGAGGGGGGGTCTATTGTTGCTGGAATGGATCTTTTGTTCCTGGGAGGGGGGTCTATTGTTGTTGGAATGGATCTTTTGTTCCTGGGAGGGGGGGTCTATTGTTGCTGGAATGGATCTATTGTTCCTGGGAGAGGGGTAAATTGTTGCTGGAATGGATCTATTGTTCCTGGGAGGGGGGGTCTATTGTTGCTGGAATGGATCTATTGTTCCTGGGAGAGGGGTAAATTGTTGCTGGAATGGATCTATTGTTCCTGGGAGAGGGGTCAATTGTTGCTGGAATTGATCTTTTGTTCCTAGGAGGGGGGTCTATTGTTGCTGGAATGGATCTATTGTTCCTGGGAGGGGGAGTCTATTGTTGCTGGAATGGATCTATTGTTCCTGGGAGGGGGGGTCTATTGTTGCTGGAATGGATCTATTGTTCCTGGGAGGGGGGGTCTATTGTTGCTGGAATGGATCTATTGTTCCTGGGAGGGGGGTCTATTGTTGCTGGAATGGATCTATTGTTCCTGGGGGGGGGGTCTATTGTTGCTGGAATGGATCTATTGTTCCTGGGAGGGGGGGTCTATTGTTGCTGGAATGGATCTATTGTTCCTGGGAGGGGGGGTCTATTGTTGCTGGAATGGATCTATTGTTCCTGGGAGGGGGGGTCTATTGTTGCTGGAATGGATCTATTGTTCCTGGGAGGGGGGGGTCTATTGTTGCTGGAATGGATCTATTGTTCCTGGGAGGGGGGGTCTATTGTTGCTGGAATGGATCTATTGTTCCTGGGAGGGGGGGTCTATTGTTGCTGGAATGGATCTTTTGTTCCTGGGAGGGGGGTCTATTGTTGTTGGAATGGATCTTTTGTTCCTGGGAGGGGGGGTCTATTGTTGCTGGAATGGATCTATTGTTCCTGGGAGAGGGGTAAATTGTTGCTGGAATGGATCTATTGTTCCTGGGAGAGGGGTCAATTGTTGCTGGAATTGATCTTTTGTTCCTAGGAGGGGGGTCTATTGTTGCTGGAATGGATCTATTGTTCCTGGGAGGGGGAGTCTATTGTTGCTGGAATGGATCTATTGTTCCTGGGAGGGGGGGTCTATTGTTGCTGGAATGGATCTATTGTTCCTGGGAGGGGGGGGTCTATTGTTGCTGGAATGGATCTATTGTTCCTGGGAGGGGGGTCTATTGTTGCTGGAATGGATCTATTGTTCCTGGGGGGGGGTCTATTGTTGCTGGAATGGATCTATTGTTCCTGGGAGGGGGGGTCTATTGTTGCTGGAATGGATCTATTGTTCCTGGGAGGGGGGGTCTATTGTTGCTGGAATGGATCTATTGTTCCTGGGAGGGGGGGTCTATTGTTGCTGGAATGGATCTATTGTTCCTGGGAGGGGGGGGTCTATTGTTGCTGGAATGGATCTATTGTTCCTGGGAGGGGGGGTCTATTGTTGCTGGCTGTTGGCTGGCTGCTGGGAGTCTGTTGAGGTAGCAGCTTGCTATGGGGGCACTAGGCAGGAGGGGGGGGCCTGGAGCGCCATCAGGGGGACCCGAAAAGAGGAGGATTGGGGCTGCTCTGTGCAAAACCACTGAAGAGGAGGTAAGTATAACATGTTTATTAATTAAAAATAAATAAAAACCGAACCTTTAATACATAGGTGGGTGCAGCCTATTGCATTAGTGAGTGCACCCCGAAGCTTCAACACATTTGAGTTTAGGATCCCCCGTTAGGGGGCTTTGGTGAAATAACAGGGGGAATCTGTGCCACACTAGGGGGGATTAGGGTGTGCCCAGGCACACCAGGCACACCCTGTGCGCACACCTATGCTTTAATATCACTTTAGGGATCACCTTGGAAATAAAAAAATTCAAGTGGGGCCCTAACAGACGCTCACCCCTGGGGGGGGGGGGGGGGGGCCTGAATGCGCCCCTACAGTAGCCAGGCTGTGAGACTGATGATGTTTATCCCTTTATGTGGAGTTCAGGGTATGGCGCGCACATTGCACTGCGGATTGCACAGGAGCGGAGCCTGCACGCTCTCCGTGTGTCCATTCGCTGTGATTGACATTAGTCTCAGCCACTGAGGAGGGAGAGACCCCATTGATGGATGGAGAGGGGGCTCAGGTAAGTTTTGGGTGGGGGGCGGGGGTGGCGCTGTTTCACAGAGAAGGTTTTTTCACCTTCATGTAAAGAATGCAGGAAGGTAAAAAAAAAAAAAAAAAAAAAAAAACTTCTTGACATTTCACACAACAGGCAAATTGAAAAAAAAATTTTTTTGTAGAAAAATGTATGAAAAACAAGTAGAGAGCAAACAGTGTTGCTCACGGAATTTGAGGAAAAAAAGGAAAGCGACCTTCAATCCACTCGTTGCAAAGTAATTGTGATATTGTGATAGACGTCACCTTGAGAGGCGGCGATGTGTTGTGCAATATTGTTAACATAAGAGGAACCCAATGACAGTTCAGTTATATAAGAAACGTTCGTACAATAAAGGATCGGGTTGTGATTAAAAGGCTAATGGTGGTCTGTGTGGTCTTTGTTGGATCAAACATTCGAGGGGGGGAGAGGGGTGTCTGTCCACCTATCTTTCTTAACCCCCTTGGAGCCGGAGCCTCCCCGCCCTTTAAGGGGGTTAAGGGGGCCAGGAGGCAGGGTGGGGTTTATGATTATGTGACCACCTCCGTGCTTGGGAGATTTTTTTAGAACCTAACCCTGCTTTATACTTCTCCACAACTTTATCTCTGACCTGTCTGGTGTGTTCCTTGGCCTTCATGATGATGTTTGTTCACTAAGGTTCTCTAACAAACCTCTGATGGCTTCACAGAACAGCTGTATTTATGCTGAGATTAAATGACACACAGGTGGACTCTATTTACTAATTAGGTGACTTCTAAAGGCAATTGGTTCCACTAGATTTTAGTTAGGGGGTATCAGAGTAAAGGGGGCTGAATACAAATGCCCCCCCCCCCCCCCCACACACACACACACACACACACACACTTTTCACATATTTATTTGTATCATTTATCATTTTCCTTCCACTTCACAATTATGTGACACTTTGTGTTGGTCTATCACATAAAATCCCAATATAATACATTTACGTTTTCGGTTGTAACATGACAAAATGTGGAAAATTTCAAGGGGTGTGAATACTTTTTCAAGGCACTGTATAAGGTTTTTGGGGGTTTTATGTAATCTTCAGGCCTAAAATAATTTTTTTGAAACATGTGCAATAAAATCTAATAATTGGCTCTGGCAGGGACAGGGTTAATGGTTATGGTTTCCCTTTACCCCCCCCCCCCCCCCCCCCCCTGTCCCATCAGCAGAGGCCCGTCCCTTTCAATACATAAGATGACTTTATTGGCGGTGCGGACATTAATATGTGCCTCAGGTCCGATCTCCGGGATAACGCTCCTCCGATGAGGAGATGGATGGAAATGTTTTGTGTCTTTCTTTCTATCTGAACAAAAGGTCTTTTAACGCAATTAAATGCTGAACAACTCTAAAGCATTTAACCTTTCCTGGGAGCGCTGACGTAACGTTTTGGTGTTTCGGTGACGCTGATGTATTTGGCTCTTAGTTGCAGGTTAGGCCGGTGTCTCAGGAAGCCGGTGGCCTGCCTTTGGATGGTATTTTTGGCGGCTCTGATCTGAATTTTTCTCCATGCAAAGTGCATTTATAGAAGCAACGGCTAATTATCCTCCAGATCCATGTGTGTTGATTATACAATCAGCTGTGGATTGTGGCAGCCCGGTGCCAGAGGTTTGGCAACAGACATTCCATCTGCTTCCTGTAACCCGCGGTCGATGTCTTCATTGTGACACGGCAACGACTGAACGCCGAGCACCACCAGAGACGACCTGTCGTTAGGCTTTAGTCACACAGGCAAATCATAATCCCTGCAGTTATTAAAAATGAATGTAGTGTGGATGCCACAAGCCAAAGCTCCCTCCACACGTGTCGGTACACCAACCGGCATCTTCCCAGGAAAGTCGGAAAGGTCTCCAGCTGAACACTGCCTGGCATTGGCTGAACGCAGCTTAAAAATGAGATATGGCAGCCCACCAGGTGGCTACTAGTTCATCACTATGAGCAATGCGAAGAGTACAACTAGCCCCAAGTATGCAACATCAAGGGGGCCCAATGATGACTTCTCCTCAATGACTCTTGGTTGCGCAATGAGGAGCGCCAAGTACAAATGTTTATGTAATTTGGAGGTCTTTTTGAAGCAGCCGGCCATTCGTAGCATCATTAGGAGACATGAGCCTTTGTGAAGCCTTAGGTGATCTAGTGCGGTGGTTCTCAACCACCAGGCTGTGGCCTCCCTGAGCCTCTGGGCCTCCAGCCAGCTGCAGATCCTCTAACCTCCCAGAGTTCCAAGTTCTAATAGTAGTTCTCCATCCAATAGTGGCCATTGGCCAACAATGCTCCTCAACCTCCCGCAATGTCCCCAGCCCCATTAAGAGCTGTCAGTGCCCCTCAACCTTCCACAGCACCCCAATATTTTCTGAAAGCTATTAGTGCCCCCCAACTTTCCACAGCCCCATTGAGCACCTTGCAATGCCCCCTAGCTTGCCGGGGGCTAGGAGATATTCAGCAGGCTGGAGGCCTGGAGGGATGCCAAGACCCAACGGTGGGTCACTAGTGTCTTTTAATGGCACTAAGAATGGCCAGCTGTTTCAAAAAGACCTCCAAGTGATATAAACATATGTAATAAGTGCTCCTAGCACACATCCAAGAGTCACTGAGGCCTCCAGCCCCCCCATAGAGCCCTCAAACTCCAACAGTGTGCCCCAGCCCCCTGCAGTGCCCTACAGTCTCCTATAGTGCCACTGCAAAGCCCTCAGCCTTCTAATGAGACTTCACCCCCCCCCCCCCCCACAGTTGCCATGTGCCAAACAGCCCACCGGCCGCATTCAGTGGGCTGGCAGACCACGTGTTGAGAGCCAGGGAACTAGAATGAGGACCACGCTATACAGGGGAGACTGGATTACGCAGTGCAGCTTCCAAATACATTTGCAAATGTCGTTTGCTAGTAAGTGTGCTGGACAGAAGTTTTGTTTGTTCTGTGCAGAAGCTCTTCCATTGCCCCTTACTCTTAAACATGGGTGCTCAACCTGTGGCCCTCCAGCTGTTGTGGAACTACAAGTCCCATGAAGCATTGCAAGGCTGAAAGTTACAAGCATGACTCCCACCGGCTGAGACACGATGGGACTTTCAGTTCTGCAACAGCCTGAAGACCACAGGTTGACCACCCATGTCTATAAATTGGTTGCCAAGTTTGTTTAGCAAGCTGAAATTGCACGAGGACACATTGGGCGCTTTCAGCTACCATTGCATGGAGGATCTTGTGTGTTGCTGTGCCTTTAAAGTAGAACTAAATCCCCCCCCCCCCCAGATTTTTCTTTCCCTGCCCCCGGCTGCCATTCTGGCCTAGGCCATGATGACATGTCCCTGGTACTGCAGCCTCCTTGAATACTTATTACACATCTCCCAGATGGCTGCAGGATTGGCACACAGAGGGACCGGATGGCGGTCTAGAGGCCGGTCTGGTGCATCACCGGAGCTGACCGTCTACACCCAGAAGAGGCAGCCAACTGAAGAGGACTATGATGGCAGCAGAGGTCCTGAACAGCAGATTGCAGAGGGACAAGGCTGGATTGGCTGTGTTGGTTGAGTACAACTTTAAGGAAGAATGGGCTCCCTCCAGGCATACCTGCCCTTAATTTACCATTGTTATATATTCTCCAGCAGGGAGACTCCCAAAGACTAGAGTTGGGACCTCACAACCCAGGGGGACCTTGTCAAGGCAGTGCCGCTCCCATATTTATTTGCAAAGGTTGTGCAACCAAATCCTCAGTTTTTGAGGCAAATTGATAGATGGGGAGAGGGGGGTTTGCTAGCTAGTAAAACTGTAGTTTTGTATGTTCAGTTCACCAGATCTTGCAAAATGCGGAAATTCACCTATTGAGACCACCAAGTAGAGTCATCAGTGTCCTCAATATAATACATTGTACAATTAGGTTTAAGGCTTTTTTTTTTTACAGACTTTGAGGTTCCTCCTGACAATTTTCGGGAGTGTGGCGGTTTTCCTCCTCTTTTAAACTGAGAGGTGCCAGCTGATACGCTTTGAGAATTTTCTTCAGAAGTTCCCGAGAGAGGCTCCCCAGGCATTCCCAACTGGGAAGAGATATGGGATATACTTGTGAGATTATGTCTTACCTTGCATGAGAGCGTCCAGCGGGAACATCAGCAACCCGTTCCCTGTCAAAGGTAAATCTGACGAATGTGCTCAGCCTGAATTCCCCATGATGCATACAGTATAAGGCCCGAAAAATAAAGAAATAGGTGGTGGGAAAAGGCAGTATGACTGGTCCTGCTATACTGGGCCCAGGCCCTATCAGCTAAACAGGGGGGCCCAGGGCAGCTTTATTATTCATTTCTGCCAAAATGAATAAATGAATATTACTAGATCAAACTACCCCCCCCGCTCCTACTTGCTTATCAGGGCAATAATTACATTTCCCTGGGCCCCATCTGGTTAACATTGGGGCCCAGGAGGTGGAAGAAGAGGAGGGACTTTTTTTTTCCATTTTCGGGGTGTAGGCAGATAAAGTCAGTGCTGCTTTTCCGCTGCATCAGGAGGGCTGTATGGGGCCCCGTGATTTCTAACAGCAGCCCTGATCAGGGCTGGGACAAGGGGTGGGCAGGAGGGGGCGGCTGCCCCGGGCACGGTGAGGTGGGGGGGTTCCACAAGGAGATTGGTAGCAAGGGGATTTGTGTTGGAAGGAGGAATCTGGGGGGGTGGCAGGGGGTAAGTATCGTTCTAAGAGGGGACATTTTGGGGGGGTGCTAAGAGTAGTGATTTAGGGACATTGGTGTTGGGAGGGGGGATGGGGTGATTTGTGCTAGGAGTAGGGATTTGGGGGTAATTTGTGCTGGGAGGAGGGGATTTGAAGTGGAGGGGAATTTTTATGGGGTAGAGGATTTGTGCTAGGAGGGATGATTTTTTTGGGGGGCTAGCATTTAAGCTGGGGGGATTTATTTGGGTGGGGCAAAGATTTGTGCTGAGAAGGGGGATTTCAGCAAGGGTAGGTTTTTACTGGGAGGAGGGGGAATTTATACTTAAGTGCATTACTGCTCAGTGTTAATGCTCATAGATCGGGGGGGGGCACAGTTTGGCATGTTCGCCCTGGGCTCAAGATGAACTACCTCACACCACAAGCATCTATCTCTCCCTCTTGTAATTATAATACCAATCCGGTCAGTCTAGATGGGGAACACCACCAGAGGTTTAGAACCTTTAGCTGCCTACAGACATTAGAGAGCAGCAAGCCCAGCAGCCGGCCCAGAGAAACGAGAGTGCCCAGGCCTACAAACATTCCCTGCTCTCAGGCTAGGTTCACATCTACGTGGGCCATGCGGGCCGCGGTTTGCACCGGGCACAACAGCCCATTCATTTGAATGGGCTGCCGTGCCCCGTGAAATGCAGAAAAAGTCCCTGCACTGCTTTGGAAATCACAGACTAGTGCGATCTTTAGATTGTAAGCTCCCGTGACCCTCTAAACCCTCTAGTCTTCAACTTTATTGTAACTGCGCTGTCTCCCTTTCTCGGTGGCCCAGCATGCACCGATTGATGACGTCACGGGGGGCGGTGACACCAGGTGACATCGCCGGTTGGCACCGCCCCATAGCTATTTTAGAAATGTCACAAGGTGGGGGCAGACAGACCGTGACTTTTTTCATGTCAGTGTCATCGTGATTGACGATGTATCTACATTGGGGGACGTTTTTTTTTTAAAAAAAGGGATTGTTAAAAACCATGTACTGTCTTCATTCACTTTTACACTTTTTTGGTGGATGGGTACCCCATACTCACATATTCACATGGGAGGGGGGCAGGATCTGGGGGCTCCCTTGTTAAATATTCTGATAAGCCACCCCCGCCCACAGACCCCCACAACTGCAGCCCAGGGTTGTGTGGAAGAGGCCCTTGTCCCCATCAACATCGGTACAAGGTGCTTTGGAGTGGGGGCAGAGCCCCCCTGCCCCAAAGCACCCCCCTCATGTTGAGGGCATGTGGACTGGTATGGTTCGGGGGGGACGCTTGATCATCCCCTCCCTTTCCTGGCCTCCTGGGCTGCATGCTCGGATAGGGGTCTGGTATGGATTTTGGGGGGGACCCCACGCCATTTTTTAAAAAAATTTTGGTGAATGGGTACCCCATACTCACATATTCACATGGGAGGGGGGCAGGATCCGGGGCCTCCCTTGTTAAAGATTCCGATAAGCCCCCCCGCCTGCAGACCCCCACAACCGCAGCCCAGGTTGTGTGGAGGAGGCCCTTGTCCCCATCAACATGGGGACAAGGTGCTTTGGCATGGGGCAGAGCCCCCCTGCCCCAAAGCACCCCTCTTATGTTGAGGGCATGTGGACTGGTATGGTTTGGGGGGAGGGGCGCTTGATCGTCTCCTCCCTTTCCTGGCCTCCAGGGCTGCATGCTCGGATAAGGGTCTGGTATGGATTTTGGGGGGGACACCACGCCATTTTTTTTTTTTAATTTTGGTGAATGGGTACCCCATACTCACATATTCACATGGGAGGGGGGCAGGATCCAGGGGCTCCCTTGTTAAAGATTCCGATAAGCCCCCCCGCCCGCAGACCCCCAAAACCACAGCCCAGGTTGTGTGGAAGAGGCCCTTGGCCCCATCCCTTTCCTGACCTCCTGGACTGCATGCTTGGATAAGGGTGTGGTATGGATTTTGGAGGGGACCCCACGCCATTTTTTTTTTTTTACATTTTGGTGTGGGGTTCCCCTCCCAATCCATACTGGACCCCCACACCATTTTTTTCACACATTTTTTAGCCGGCAATTCTTCTTTCTTTACATTCAGCTGTCAGCGGGGAACCCGCTGACAGCTGATGACTCATCAGTTGTTAGGGATGAGGCGTCCGGCTTCCCACTCCTTAGCAACCGGCTATATACAGTGTTTTTAAAGGGGGTAAAAATGCAAAACGCATCAAAAATGCAACACTTGCATTTCTGGTGTGACTTCATTGTAGTCTATTACACGCAAAACGCAATCAGCTGCGGGAAAAAAAGTCCCCCGGCCCTTTCCAAAAATGCACCGGTTATCGGTGTACAATAGGCAACCATGTTAAATGGAATGTAATGCGTTTCTGAAAAACGGGAAACACACAAAAAAAAGCGCATAGAGGTGAACGCAGGGTTATTTTGGAAAGCGCTGCACAAATTCATTTTTTTCTATATAAAACCTGTATAATAATAAATATAATAATAATTAAACCAAAATTGCATTTCATCCTAACCATCCCCCACATTACCCTGGCTGTGTATAACGTAGGCCGAGCAGACGTCTTTCCGCAGCGAGCGATCTATATCTGGAAATCTCTGGGCTCAGCAGCGGTGAGAATAAGTACATTTAATGAAATATGGACATGGAACCAAGTTATAGAAAGACACAGCACACAGGTCGGCACCTTGATATACACAGGCCGGCCAGAGCCCGGTTTAACACATAAATGTCAATATTTACCCAGTGGACGTGTCGGAGATTTAACCACTGGCTGAGTATTATGGCTCTGGGTGGTTAATTTCTGCTCAAAGTATAAAACGCCTGATGGCTCCCGCAGTTATTGCATCAAGAGCTGCTCATCAATTACCCCAGCGCTCTACATTTGTGCTCCTGCACTGCCATCTGCTGCCCAATTATCAGAACTGCAAGCAAATACACCGGCAACACTGCTAGTTATAGGGCAGTATAAGTGTTTATATACAGTATACAATATATCTGGAACACACGGCTCTGCCTAGACATGTGCAGTTCGTTTTGTTTAGTTTTTTAATGAATTTCGACTAACTCATTCATTCGGAAATATCTGAATTAATGAAAACGCGAATTCAGTGGGACCTTGGTGTACGAGTAACGCGGTTAATGAGCGTTTTGAAAAAGGAGTAACTTTTTTTTTTAATTCTGACTCGGTTTGCAAGTGTTGTCTCGCAAACAAGCAGAATTCAAGCCAATGTGGTGTGCAGTACTGCATTTGGCCAGAGGTGCGGGGGCGCCAGGGACACTCGGAACGGTTCGGAGCCGTTCGGAAATACTGGGAACCACTCGGAAACACTCGGAATGACTCAGTTTCCGAGACTTTCCGGGGCTTTCCGAGTTCAGCCGAGCTGTCCCCGAGTATTTCTAAGGCTTTCCGGCACCCTCCCCCCTTCCTCTGGCCACATGCGGTACTGCATATAATAGAAGCCAATGCAGAACGATACAAATTTCTAGAAAATACAAAATATAACTAAGTACATTGAAATGCCAACAATAATAAATCCTGATTCCAACAGAGTACATTATAAATCTAAAGATTAATATTCACCACTGATGGCTGTAAAGCAAGCCTTCCAGATAATATGCCTAAAGATGTTGTTCAAAGATCTATAATGATTTATAAGGTACTCTTTTGGAATCAGCATTTATTATTGTTGGGCTTTCAATGTACTTATTTCTATATTTTATGTTCTAGAAATTTGTACTTTTCCCCCTGAAGAAGACCTCTACTGCATATGGTCGAAACGCGTTGGGGTTTCTCTGTATGATCTTTTACGTATATCATGCAACGTTCCAATGTTCACTGTACAGCTGTATCTATATGCATATTTTGTATGTTCGCTAAATCTCCATCACAGAGCTCGTGTTTTAACAGATAGTTATGCTTCTGTAATTTGATTCATTTTTTGTAATAAATACTTTTTATAACCATTTTGGATTCTTTTGCTGCAATACAAAACCCCTTAGGGATTTTTTTCCATTTTCTGTACCTTCACTGGGGCGTGCGGCCGATTCTTGCTCACCCATTGTATCGCTTCTCTACCTTATAAAAAATAGATACAGTTGAGCTAAAAAGTTTGCATACCCTGGCAGAAATTTTGGCATTTATATTGAAAATATGACTGATCATGCCAAAAAAAATTTATTTTATTCAAGGATAGCGTACACATGAAGCCATTTATTATCACATAGTTTTTTTGGCTCCTTTTAAAATCATAATGATAACAGAAATCACCCAAATAGCCCAGATAAAAAGTTTACATACCCTTGAATGTTTGGCCTTGGTACAGACACAGAAGGTGGCACACACAGGTTAAAATGGCAATTAAAGGTTAATTTCTCACATTTGTGGCCTTTTAAATCGCAATTAGTGTCGCTGTATAAATAGTCAATGGGTTTGTTAGCTCTCACATGGATGCACTAAGCAGGCTAGACGCTGAGCCATGGGGAGCAGAAAAGAACATTCAAAAGACTTGCGTAACAAGGTAAAGAAATTTTACAAAGATGGAAAAGGATATAAAAAGATACCCAAAGCCTTGAATATGCCAGTCAGTACTGTTCAATCTCTCTTAATAAGAAGTGGAAAATTTGGGGATCTCTTGATACCAAGCCAATACCAGCTCTAAACCCCTTTAATGTCGTTGTGTAGTCCGATGGTTATCTCTAGTAGCAAATTTGTGAGTATTCACTTTTATCAGCTTTTACATTGAATAATTTTTTTTTTTTTTTTCTTGGTAATGCAATGGATGCGTGCCCCTTCTTGACCGCTTGTTTTTCGTAGTACCTAGTGGACTACTCCCTCTGAGGAGGGCTGCATCCGCCCACTATCCGGAATTATCATTGTCCTTCCTTCCTGCTTTCCACTACAGAGGACTTCGCTTGTGTGTTTCTAGAATAGAAAAGAATAGAATAGAAAATAAAAGAATAGCATAGAATAGAAAATAATAGAATAGAATAAAATAGAATAGAACAGAAAAGAAAAGAAAAGAAAAGAAAGAAAATAGCTGTCCTCCGAAATTGGACCAGAACATAAAAAAATAGAACAGAATTTAAAAGAATAGAATAAAATAGAACAGAATAGAAAATAATAAAAATAGAAAATAATAAAATAGAAAATAATAGAATACAATAGAATAGAATGAAGGGTGTCTTCTGAAATTCAAATAGAATAGAAAAGAATAGAGTTCCAATGGATGGAATCCGTGTTCCGAGGTGCGCCGGTTAGCATTCGGTGACAGTCGGTGACGGTCGGTGAGCGCGCTCCTCTCCTCGGCCGGCCATTTCACAAGAGATGAATGTTATTTATGGAGGGAAGACAATGCGGCCGCTGTGGGACATTTGGGGATAGTTTGGGGCTATTTTAGCCGCAGAATGTTGTTTTGCCGAGAGGAAGAATTCCTCCGTCTATTACTCAGCACTTTGAATGCTTTGAAGCGGCTGCCAGTAAAGCACAAAGAATAAGCTGAACACATAAATAGTGGAGGACGGCAGCCGTTGTCGGGAAGGGACGAGGGGAGTAATTGATGGTCTTGGCACAGCTGGGATCTGGTAGGGATGCGGGGATATGTGGACGCACATATGGCGGTGGCAGGTGTCTCTGGCTGGCTGGTTGCACCTGTGATCTTTGTACTGTACAGATGTGCGATGGAGCCGAGCCGCGGGAAAGGCCTCTCACCGCCCAAAGGAATTCACTGTTCCCGGGCCAGACTCCGGTTCTCCACCGAGATAAAGTACCAGACGTCACAACGCAATTATAAGTGAATAACATTGATTATCCCCTTACAATGGCATCTGAAAATCAGTGAGATATATTAGACAGAAAGTGAACATGTTGTCCCTGAAGTTGAAAGCAGAAAACAACTGGGCATCGCAGTTTGTTGTGCATAGGTGACGGTAAGGGTGTCCATGCTGACCCGTGTCCACAGCAAAAAGTGCCTACAATGGACACGTGAGCATCAGAACTGGAGCACAGAGCAATGGAAGAATATGGCCTGGTCTGATGAATTCACGTTTTCTTTTACACCATGTGGATGGCTGGGTGCGGGTGCGTCACTTACCTGGGGAAGAGATGGCACCAGGGCGCAGTAAGAGAAGAAGGCAAGCCGGCAGAGGCAGTGTGAAGCTTTCGGCAACGTTCTCCTGGGAAACCTTGGCTCTAGCTACTCATGTGGATGTTACCTGACACGTACCACCTAACCTAAACATTGTTGGTGACCAAGTACACCCCTTCATGGAATTAGTATTCCCTGGCGTCAGTGGCCCCTTTTACCAGGATAATGCACACTGCCACACTGCAAAAATGTTTAAAGAATGGTTTGAGGAACACAACAAGGGTTCAAGGTTGACCATGCCTCCAAATTTTCCATTTCTGAATCCAATCCACCATCTTTTGGATGTGCTAAAAATCTGACCCATGGAGGCCCCACCTTGAAACTTACAAGACTTAAAAGGATCTGCTACTGACGACTTGGTGCCAGATACCACAGGATACCTCTAGAGGTCTAGTGGAGTTCATACCTTGGTGGGTCATGGCTGTTTTGTTGCCCTAAAGGGACCTGCTCAATAGTAGTTGGGTCATCCTAAAGTTATGGCTGACTGGTTGAAATTGTGATCCTTGTACTGTACATATGTGCGATGGGGCTGAGACGTGGGAAAGGCCTCTTGCCATCTGAACATATTCGCAAGCCAGAAGATGGTTCTCCTCTGAGATAAAGCACCAGACATCATGGCGCAATTCTACCTTTCATACAGCTAACCGTGCTGGAAATGGAGGCATTTACCCGAGGAAACAAAAAAACAAATCACAGAAGGAAATCGTAGCGCACCGCACATAATGACGAGATCCTCCCAGAGAACACATCATCCAATTCCACCCCTTCACAGGACCTCTGAGGGAACAGATACTTATGTGATTTTCTCAGGAAATGGCTGAGGAACCATCACAGAGAAAATTCTTCTACACAGAAACTTCGGGCGACAAGTAAAATCTATAAGAGACCGTTCATTGACTTGCACTTTTTGGTTCACTTTCGTGTTTTATTTTTGTGCACCGCACCATGGGCTTGGAGGGGGGGGACTGTTTTATACTAGTTTGTTGGGTTTTTCAGTTTTGAAGAGATGAAGGTGACCCAAGAGTAAACTGTAAACTCATTATTACAATGTAACACTGAAACTGTAAACCTGCATCTTCAAATACATATAAAAACTGTTTTAACAGTTCCACCTTTGATAAAAATAAGAAAATAAAGTTTTATTCCACCACGTTATCTACATAGAAGCACTTTTTATTCCTTACTGTATATAGATATATATAGTCTTTATGGTCAATGTTGCAGTGAAGGCGCACAGAATATCCGTAGCTGCGAGTCGTCAATTTCCTCTCTTAGAAGTCTTCGCTCTCCGCTGTGCGTGAGATGGACCCCGCTGGGTGGTAATTGCAGGTTTTTGGAAACGTCCACCTTAGCTAGGTGACTTATAATGGAGGTTCTGCGTAGGAGCCCGAGCGCTCGATGACCCAATAAATACCGCTCTGCCTTTCAACGTGCCGGAATTTCACCGCCCTGACCCTGGAAATGTCAGGATACATTACAGACAGGTAGACGTGCTCAGCTGTGCCGGAGAACCAAGAACCAAGCATTGGACTGAAATTAAATCCTATCCTGTTGGAAGGAAGCCGAGAAGGTGGAATATGAAAGTTTCTATAGTTTACATCGGCGTTTCTCAACTTTTTTCCAGTTGCGGCACCCTTGAAAGGTCGACGTCCCCCCCCCGCCCCCAACTAAAATGTGGAAAATGTAAATGTTTCCTATTATTGGTAAACCTGAGCCTGGGACGAACAACACAACCAAATGATATTAACATCGGAGCACTCTATCACATCAGAAGCCCTCCTTCACATGAGAAGCCCCCCTTCACATGAGTTCCCCCATCACACCAGAGTCTTCCCATCACATCAAAGGTCCCCCCAACACATTATAGTCCCCCTTTACAAATGAGTCTCTCCATCAGGCATGGACATCTTAATGAATGGGCACACTGGGCAGTGCCCAGGGGCCCCAAGTGCAAGAGAGGCCCATGATCAGGGCCAGGAAGAAAGGAGGGGCGCCGTGTTGGAGGGTTGCACTGTTGATTTGGCTGCTCGTGCCCCTCTTCTTTGACACGAATACCTGCAATTCCACTCCTGTCAGAAAGAGCTGGCTTCTGCAGGGGGAGGAAGAGAGTCGGCACTGAGACTGAGAACTCACCTCAGTCTCAGCACGTGAGATGAAAGAGGAACTGCCTTTATTGCAGGTGGGAACAACACTTGTGATCTATGAGTACAAGGGAGGGGGGAGCACAACACTGATGTATAGGGACACTGTGATGGGGGAACCTGATGTATGGGGACACTGTGATGGGTGACACCTGATGTATGGGGACACTGTGAAGGGGGAAACCAGATGTATGGGGACACTGTGAAGGGGGAAACCTGATGTATGGGGGAACTGTGATGGGGGAACCTGATGTAGGGGGGCACTATGAAGGGGGATATCTGATGTATGGGGACATTGTGATGGGGGAACCTGATGTATGAGGACAGCTGATGTATGGGGGCACGTAGTGGGGGAACCTAATGTTTGAGGATACTGTGATGGGGACACCTGATGTTTGGGCAGTCTTAGTCTGTAGGGTTCAATATTGAGTTGGCCCACCCTTTGCCGCTATAACAGCTTTAACTCTTCTGGGAAGGCCGTCCACAAGGTTTAGGAGGGTGTCTATGGGACTGTTTGACCATTCTTCCAGAAGAGCATTTGTGAGGTCAGGCACTGATGTTGGACGAGTATAGCTGCAAAGGGTTGACCAACGCAATATTGAACCCTACGGACTAAGACTGGGATGCCATTAAAGTTCATGTGCATGTAATGGCAGGCGTCCCAAAACTTTGGACAATATAATGTATCTGTCCTGGAGCAATACATGTAAAGTCACATGCTGTCTGTACGACACCAGCACATACGGCATGCACATCATTTTTATTTGCTTTATCGCGTTCCCGTAATAATAATCTTTATCTACAGCTGTGTGTTTTAGCTCCTTAATAACATGCAGACCACACATGGACAATCTATTTTAATCAGCTAGAAAGGTTAATAGAAGAGCTCATGAACCCCGGCAGTAATACTTTTCCTGGTTGCTGTGGTTCGATTGGTTAATTTGCCGCGCGCCCGGGTAATTTGTCACTGGTTGGGGTGGGGGGGTTGCATTAACTACACACGTGCATTCCAGCAAACATGCCAAATTAAAATTAATGACATGATGAAAATTAAAATGTCCGTACGCTCTGCGTAAAAGCGGAATAAGTGAGCTCACATAATGAGCCGGAGTAATAAATAAATGGCGGATATGCTGTCGGGTGCTTACTCCGGGGTCATTTATAAAACTGGATACTAATTGGCTTAAATCACTTAGAGAAGTGACAGCCTGAATATGTGGTGCATGCCAACAGGGCTACCATTAGAAATCATGGGGCCCCAAAACAGCCTGATTGACAGGAAGGGGAGGCAATCCAGATACAGGGGCCCCTCGTGTTACCTGGGGCCCTTCTGTCGAAGAGAACAAGAGAGGCTCCACCAGTGATCAGACAGGAGGGGCCGACACATACATTGCACGATTCCTCTCTGCAGAATTTTGTTGGTGGAAGTTGACTTGGCGGTTACGGCCCCCAGTCTCCTTCTCCAAACAGTGGCCAATGGGCGGAACGGGTCACAGAACTTCTAATTCTTCTCTGGAGTTTGGCAATCAAAAGGATTCATGGGTCATTGTTAAAGATCATGGAGCCCTGTTTGACAACCCCTGTTGACCCAATGGGGTCTGGGTCCAGTATGGGAAGACTACCTGTACACCTCTATCAGCAACCCCGCATGGCAATTGGTGCCAATCCCACCCACGCCTTTCCGACACCCACGCCTTCCTGACACCCACACCTTCCTAACACCCACACCTTCCTGACACCCACGCCTTCCTGACACCCACACTTTCCTGACACCCACACCTTCCTGACACCCACACCTTCCTCACATACACATCTTCCTGACCCCTATGCCTTGCTCACACCCATGCCCTCCTGACCCCTATGCCTTCCAGACAGCCACGCCTTCCTGGCACCCACACCTTCCTGAAACCCATGCCTTCCAGACACCCATGCCTTCCCGACCCCACGCCTTCCAGACACCAACAACTTCCAGGCACCCATGCCCTCTCCACACCTACAGTACACCTTCCTCACACACACACTTTCTTGCCCCCTAAGCCTTCCTGACATCCATTCCTTCCAGATACCCACTCCTTCCTGACAGCCATGCCCTCCTTACACCTATGACTTCCTGACACCCACACCTTCCTAACACCTTCCTGACACCCACACCTTCCTGATCCCTATGCCTTGCTCACACCCACACCTTCCAGGCACCCACGCCTTTCTCACACCCATGCCCTCCCGATCCCTATGCCTTCCTCACACCCATGCCCTCCTGACCCCTATGCCTTTCTGACACCCACACCTTCCTGACACCCATGCCTTCTTGACACCTATGCCTTCACACCCATGCCTTCCTGACCCCCATGCCTTCCTCACACCTACGCCTTCCTGAAAGCCATGCCTTCCAGACACTCACAACTTCCAGGCAGCCATGCCCTCCTCACACCTACAGTACACCTTCCTCACACACATGCTTTCTTGCCCCCTATGCTTTCCTGACATCCATGCCTTCTAGAAACCCACACCTTCCTGACACCCATGCCTTCCAGATACCCACTCCTTCCAGATACCCACACCTTCATGACACCCACACCTTCCTGACACCCATGCCTTCCAGACACCCACTCCTTCCAGATACCCACACCTTCCTGACACCCACACCTTCCTGACACCCATGCCCTCTTTTCACCCACTCTTTCCAGATACCCACACCTTCCTGACACCCACACCTTCCTGACACCCATGCCCTCCTTACACCTATGACTTCCTGACACCCACACCTTCCTGACACCCACACCTTCCTGATCCCTATGCCTTGCTCACATCTACACCTTCCAGACACCCACATCTTCCTCACACCCATGCCCTCCTGACCCCTATACCTTCCTCACACCCATGCCTTCCAGACACCCACACCTTCCTGACCCCTATGCCTTACTCACACCCACACCTTCCAGACACCCACACCTTCCTGACCCCTATGCCTTACTCACACCCACACCTTCCAGACACCCACACCTTCCTGACCCCTATGCCTTACTCACACCCACACCTTCCAGACACCCACACCTTCCTGACCCCTATGCCTTACTCACACCCACACCTTCCTGACACTCATGCCTTCCTGACCCCTATGCCTTACTCACACCCACACCTTCCTGACACCCATGCCTTCCTGACCCCTATGCCTTACTCACACCCACACCTTCCTGACACCCATGCCTTCTTGACCCCTATGCCTTCCCGACACCCATGCCTTCTTGACATCCACGCCTTCCTGACACTCATGCCTTCTTGACCCCTATGCCTTCCTGACACCAATGCCTTACTGATAGCCATGTCTTCCTGACACCCATGCCTTCCAGACACTCACAACTTCCAGACACCCATGCCTTCCTGGCACCTATGCCCTCCTCACACCCATGACTTCCTCACACCCACGTCTTCAAGAGACCCGTACCTTCCAGACACCCATGCCCTCCTCACACCTACGCCTATCTGAAACCCACGCCTTCCTGACACCCACACCTAGCAGACATCCATGCCTTCCTGACACCCATGCCTTCCTGACACACGCACCTTCCTGGCACCAATGCCCCCCTCACAACCATGGCTTCCTCACACCCAGCTTGACTTCCACACAGAAATGTTAGTACTTTCACAAAATGCAGGTTTATTGAAAACTGAAAATGCAAAACTGATTAATGCAAATGGCGATCAATCAGACACAAACCTTTATCCTCTAACCTACACAAGGATAAGCAAACTTATCGCATCACTATGAACAATATGAACAACAGTTCCTCGCTGCAGAACGTTAAACTACTTTTACTCTGAGTAATGCTTGGCAGCAGAATGGATACAAATCTGTAACTCGCTGTTGTTGGAGTGAAGCGGACTCCTCATAGTGATTGAAAGGCTTAGTAAAACGTGAAATATTGCGGCTGCATGAAATCGCAGAAACTAAAAGGGTTTGGAAATGACCACACAAGGGAGCCGTAATTGCCTGATGACATCCATCTATTTCACAGATTTGTACAGCCAGTAAAACAGCATCTGTCTGTCACCGAGAATTCTGCTGCAAACAAATGTTTATCAGTTTATTGAAGGCTTTTATACATGCATATTGTAGAGTGCAGGCAAGGTCAGAACATTCTGATTTATATGCAGTGCTACCTATAGCCCCATATGTACGCTCTCTCCCCATGGCCCCCCGATATCAATCACATTCTCCCTTTTACTGGTAGTTATTACTCACCATAGAAGACAGGCCCGACACTTAACACGGCTAGAGACCTGAAACTTTTATTTTTTAATTTACAGCCCTTCATGTTCATATTAAGTTCTGTATTTTCTAAAGTTCCAGTCAGTGCCTGGAAAACCGAAATCTCAATGTTCCATAAGACTTCCGAAATACGCGAGTGATCAATCCCACCATCATCTCTCCATAACCAAAATATCTGTATTGGGTGGAAGGAACCTTTAATGGAATGGCAGCCAATAAGCCGTTAGCTTTTTTCACTTTCATTGTTACAATATTTAACCCATGATTGGTTCAGCTGAACCAACTAACTGCTGACTGTTTGCCATTCCACCCAATGTTCATATTTTGGTTATGGCGAGATAATGGTTTGGTTATGGCGAGATGATGGTTTGGTTATGGAGAGATGGTGGTTTGGTTATGGAGATAATGGTTTGGTTATGGAGATAATGGTTTGGTTATGGAGAGATGATGGTTTGGTTATGGAGAGATGATGGTTTGGTTATGGAGAGATGATGGTTTGGTTATGGAGAGATGGTGGTTTGGTTATGGAGAGATGATGGTTTGATTATGGAGAGATGATGGTTTGGTTATGGAGAGATGATGGTTTGGTTATGGAGAGATGATGGTTTGATTATGGAGAGATGATGGTTTGGTTATGGAGAGATGATGGTTTGGTTATGGAGAGATGATGGTTTGGTTATGAAGTGATGATGGTTTGGTTATGGAGAGATGATGGTGGGATCGATCACTCATGTATGTCTGAAGTCTTTAGAAACACTGAGATTGCGGTTTTAGAGGCATCAAGGTAGGTGCTATCCCTACACAGCAAGAAATGCATCTGTGCTAATGTAAAAAAAAAGATGCTCAGAATATTTATGCAACCCACTAGCGCAGCCTTCCACAACTTTTTTTTTACCCCAGGGGAACCCTTGTAATAATTTTCAGGTGTCCAAGAACCCCTGCTAAGATTAGTCCATTAGAAGTCATAAGGAAAATGCCTTTTACATTGGTGGTCAGTGAAAAAAATGACCCCTTACAGTGCTGATTAGAATGAAACCCTTACAGTTAGCTGGAAAGATCACTGGTGTCATGGTACTGACTTTGCCAAGAGGCCATGGACCTGAAACTATGAAGGAACCTTTAGATGGAAGGTCAACTTGCCATAGATTGAGGTACCCCTAGCTGGAAAGATCATTGATGTCATGCTACTGGTTTTGCCAAGTGGCAAAAGACCTGCAGCTATGAAGGCATCATCAGATGTAAGGTCAACTAGCCAAAGCTCAAAGAACCCATAGTTGGAAAGATCATTAGTGTTATGCTACTGGCTCTGCCAAGTAGCAACGGGCCTAAAACTATGAAAGCACCATCAGATGGAAGGTCAGCTTGCCATAGACTGAGGGACCCCTAGCTGGAAAAGTCATTGGTGTCCTGCTACTGGCTTTGCCAAGTGGCAATAGACCTGCAACTATGACGGCACCATCAGATGGAAGATCAGCTAGCCACAGCTCAAAGAACCCCTAGTTGGGAAGATTATAAGTGTCATGCTACTGGTTCTGCCAAGTAGTAATGGGCTTGAAACTATGAAGGCACCATCAGATGGAGGGTCAGCTTGCCATAGATTGAGGAACGCCTAGCTAGAAAGGTAATTGGTGTCATGCTACTGGTTTTGCCAAGTGGCAATTGTGACGGAACCTTCCCACAGTCAGCTTGTGTGCTTCCATCAGTATACCGCTTCCTCCAGTCTGAACATAGAAATCAGATATTATAGCCACATGTCGCAACCAAGAACTAGGCAGGACTAGTTTAGCTGCAAAACTGGAACCCTTTATTGAACAAGAATACAGGCTTTTTATACACTACACACTCAGGTGAGGCTGATCATATTATCATGTGTAAACGCAACTGTATACAGAAATATAATTAACACTATAAACATTAAGTTAATTAAACAACTAGCCACCTGGACAATTAGGGGTCTCATTCCAGGTCAGACTTGCCGGCATTGAGCTCACAAAGTATAATACACATTATTACAAGTATGAACACATCCCCCAATAGTTTGCTAGCAGACAATAGGCGTGTTAATTGGCACAATTTACAATGGGTGAAAGACCCTTTGGAGGCACACTAGACCTACTTACAGCAAACACATTATAGCAGGGAACCCCAGTGGTTTGAGTAGATTACATTAACATCTACAGTCATTGCTGATTTGAGGCATAGATGCCCCAAATATGGATATGGAACCTCCAGTTCCCAGAGTCTGTGTGTTTTGGGAGACATGAACTTGAATCAGAAACAAGACCACTCCACAGATCCCCCAGGCATACACCTTCCAAAGAGTAGTGTTCCTCTAAATGCCAGGGCCCATAGTCACTGGGTAAGAGGCTTGCTCCCAGTCCTCTCCAAAAGCCCCTGTCCCAACTAGTCTGTCACAGCAATGGACCTGGAATTATGAAGGCAACATCAGATGGAAGGTCAACTAGGCACAGCTCAAAGAACCCCTAGCAGGAAAGATCATTGGTGTCATGCTACTGGCTTTGCCAAGTGTCAATAGACAAGGAACTATGCGGGCACCATCAGATGGAAGGTCAACTAGCTACAGCACAGGGAACCCCTAGCTGGAAAGATCATTAATGTCATGCTATTGGCTCTGCCAAGTGGCAATAGACCTGGCTTTATGAAGGCACCTTCAGATGGAAGGTCAAATAGCCACAGTTTAAGGAGCCACTAGCTAAAAAAAGATCATTGGGGTCATGTTACTGGTTCTGCCAATTGACATCATGAAATGGAAGGTCAGCCAGCCACAGCTCAAGAAACCCTTGAGGAACCCTCATTGAGAATACCTGCAGTAGAGCCACATTCTAGGAGTTGGTCACTTGAGTGGTGGGTAGATCTGCTTCCTGAAGCCTGTACTGTACTTCTCTGCTTGATGGATTGCAAATGCCACTCAAAGCTCCAATGCAGGTTATAACTACTGGGTGGCCCAAATGTAGGACTACAGAATCCATTATTGCCCATTATACATTATAATTATACTATTCGCTTTGTATGGAGTGACTTTTAGGTTGAGATGCACTTGGCTTTGACAATTGGCAATGGACAGGTACCTATGAGGGCACCATCAGATTGAAGGTCAACTAGCCACAGCTCAGGGAACCCCTTGCTGGAAAGATCATTAGTGTCATGCTACTGGCTCTGCCAAGTGGCAATAGACCTGGAATTATGAAGGCACCTTCAGATGGAAGGTCAAATAGCCCCAGTTTAAGGAACCACTAGCTAAAAAGATCATTGTGGTCATGTTACTGGCTGTGCCAATTTGGCAGTGGACCTGTAACTATGAAGCACCATGAAATGAGCCAGCCAGCCACAGCTGAAGAAACCCTGGAGGAACCCTGGCTGAGAATGCCTGCAGTAGAGCCATGTTCTAGGAGTTGGCCACTTGAGTGGTGGGCGGATCTGCTTCCTGAAGCCTGTACTGTACTTCTTTGCTTGATGGATTGCAAATACCACTCAAAGCTCTGCACTTTTTTTATATCTAAATATTTAAGCTTTTTGATTGTTAACGGTTTATAGGTTTAAGAACCATCACCCGTAGTTGTGTCAAAACTGACGGCAAAGCCCCACCAACATCATCATTGTCACGACCGGCTTTAAGTGACATTTCAGAAGCTGTGAGACTTCCTGAAGCAAAAGCCCAATTTGTAGCAACGATTTTCTGACTATTTTGTGGCGGCACTTTGAGAGATTTTCACGTTCCGAGTAAAAAGCCTGAAAGTGAGTCCATTTATAACCGTGCATCTAATGATCTGTGAAAGTGTTCAGATAAACGGCAATTTGGCATCTCAAAATTCTCTTTTCTCTAAAGGATGACTGAGGAGCTTCCAGCAACCTCCCTTCTTATGTTTTCCTCCAGTAAAGTTTTACATTATCAGGTTGTGAAGATCTAACAATCACTTTTTTCATACAAACCAAAAGAGGACGCCCCCAGTGGAAATGTCACCTTATGGTAGACTTATAGGCAAAGCATCAATCTGTATGATTGAGTAATGGTGGCCATACAGGGGAGGATTTTATTATGTGCAATTGTATTGTCAATTGATTATTGTTCAGAAGAAAATTACAATCAGGAGATCGAAAAGTATGTTCGATGCGCTATGCACGTATGGCGATGGCGGCTATATGCACTTAGATTGATCGATCAAAAAGATTGAACCGGCAAAAAAAAAAAATGTTATCACTTTTATTCCTATTCCAAGGAATGTACACATTCCCTGGAATAGAAAAAATAAATACATTCTCTTATTTATTTTATTTTATTTTTTTATTTATTTTTTATCACTTTTATTCCTATCTGAAGAAATGTACACATTCCTTGAAATAGAAAAAAATAAATAAATTCTCTTATTTATTTTATTTATTTTTTATTTTTTAATCACTTTTATTCCTATCTCAAGAAATGTACACATTCCTTGGAATAGAAAAAATAAATAAATTCCCTTATTTATTTTATTTTTTTATTTATTTTTTTTATTTGTTATCACTTTTATTCCTATCTCAAGGAATGTACACATTCCTTGGAATAGAAAAAATAAATAAATTCCCTTATTTATTTTATTTTTTTATTTATTTTTTATCACTTTTATTCCTATTCCAAGAAATGTACACATTCCTTAAATAAGAGAATTTATTTATTTTTTTCTATTCCAAGGAATGTGTACATTCCTTGGAATAGGAATAAAAGAGATTAAAAAAAATAAAATAAAATAAAAAAAATAAAATAAGAGAATTTGTTTATTTTTTTTCTATTCAACTTAATTTTTTTATTGTATTTTTTTTAATCACTTTTATTCCTTCTCCAAGGAATGGAAACCTACCATGGAATAGAAATAAGGGATGACGTATGGGAGACATCTGACCTAACAGTTTCTGGGCTCTCCTTGAGCCTATGGTGGTGGTGGTGGTGGTGGTGGTGGTGGTGGTGGTGGGGGGGGGGGGGCGCATTGGGGGTGGGGGGGGTATCTCTTCGGTCTGTGCGGCTGTCTCAATCATTGGCACAGGCACCACCCAACGTTTGGCGTATTTTTTGTAATATGATTATCCACTACAATCATCAGCTCCATCTAGTGGCCATGATGTGGTACTTTCCTGAAATAGCTCAATATAAAAAAAAAAAAAATACTGCTTGATGGCCGCTAGATGAAAGCTATAGTCTCACTTCTTGCACTGCGATTTACATTGAGATGTGAGTAACATGAACGATGTGTATCATTTTTTTTATTTTGCGAGCTGCTTGAGTGGAAGAGAACTGCATTAACAGTGTAGACAGGATTGTGGAAAAATGCCCCAATCGATGGTGGAAAAAGTCCGACAACTCAGGCGAAGGTGGAGTTAATTTGCGGGAAAATTGTTCAGCAGAAAAAAAGGTGAAATCTTTGAAAATTGCCGAGGTTATCCTGCCGGGTCACCATCACCTGAATGCGAATACTAAGGAATGAGAAGAGTAATGATTGGATGACTGTATAGAATGGCCAGAAATGATATTTCCCATAAAACCCGCCATTCTCACCTTTGTAAATTGCTCAGTATATATTGCGATCCTGTATCTTTATTCACAAAGGAGGGGGAGGGGGGGCAGCAGCCCCTCCTGATAGACATCAGGATGTCTGTGGAGGATCAATACCACACCTGGTTGGATTATTAATTATAAAAAGGAAACAATAAACAACATATTGTTCTTTCTGCTCTACAGATGTAATATGAAAACGATCAGGATGAATAAATAAATGATAATGAATCCGCTCTTCTGACTGTTAATGGAATGACACTGAGAAATGGTGACACAGTGCCATCTAGTGGCCTTTTTGTGGCACAGCATTGCCACGAGTTTTATCCATATAGTATGTCATAGGAGAGGTGGGGAGAGGGGGTCACACAGTGCCTTTGTTTTTGCACATTCCTGTCCGTTATTGCAGATTAGGAGACAATTTTCTGTTTTTTATTTATAACAACATCCAACCCAACAAATAGTATATTTATTATTTATATTTTATTTATATAATATTTATATTATATATTATTTATTTATATTTGTATTTATAACTGCATCCAACCCAACAAATAGTATATTTATTATTTATATAATATTTATATTATATATTATTTATTTATATTTTTATTTATAACTACATCCAACCCAACAAATAGTACATGTATTATTTTATTTGTATTTATATTTGATTTGTTATTTATACAATATTTATATTTTATTTATATTATATATTTATTTAGTTATCATTTATATTTTTGTTTGGTGACTGTGGCAGTGGCGTACTAGCAACCAATCATTAGCTTGTTAATATGAAAAATTACCTCCAGCAGGTCCCGCCCTCTGTTCAGCACTGCTGTGTCTCTCCCTCTGCATGATTAAAGGTAGGAAGAGGCAGAGCTGTGGGGGGGGGGGGGGGGTCTGTGTAACATGCAGGGTGCTGTGTAATGTAAAGGGGTCCAGAGGTACAGGGGGCTGTGTGATATAAAAGGGTCCAGAGGTGCAGGGTGCTGTGTATTGTATAGGGGTGCAGGGGGCTGTGTAATGTAAAGGGGTCCAGAGATGCAGGGACCGGGTGCTGTGTAATGTAAAGGGGTCCAGAGATGCAAGGTGCTGTGTAATGTAAAGGGGTCCAGATATGCAGGGGGCTGTGTAATGTAAAGGGGTCCAGAGATGCAGGGGGCTGTGTAATGTAAGGGGGTCCAGAGATGCAGGGTGCTGTGTATTGTAAAGGGGTCCAGATATGCAGGGTGCTGTGTAATGTAAAGGGGTCCAGAGATGCAGGGGGCTGTGTAATGTAAGGGGGTCCAGAGATGCAGGGTGATGTGTATTGTAAAGGGGTCCAGATATGCAGGGTGCTGTGTAATGTAAAGGGGTCCAGAGATGCAGGGTGCTGTGTAATGTAAAGGGGTCCAGAGATGCAGGGTGCTGTGTATTGTAAAGGGGTCCAGATATGCAGGGTGCTGTGTAATGTAAAGGGGTCCAGAGATGCAGGGGGCTGTGTAATGTAAGGGGGTCCAGAGATGCAGGGTGCTGTGTAATGTAAAGGGGTCCAGAGATGCAGGGGGCTGTGTATTGTAAAGGGGTCCAGATATGCAGGGGGCTGTGTAATGGAAAGGGGTCCAGAGATGCAGGGGGCTGTGTAATGGAAAGGGGTCCAGAGGTGCAGGGGTCTGTGTAATGTAAGGGGTCCAGAGATGCAGGGTGCTGTGTAATGTAAATGGGTCCAGAGATGCAGGATGCTGTGTATTGTAAAGGGGTCCAGAGGTGCAGGGTGCTGTATAATGTAATGGGGTCCAGAGGTGCAGGGTGCTGTGTTTTGTAAAGGGGTCCAGAGGTGCAGGGGGATGTGTAATGTAAAGGGGTCCAGAAAATGGGTCCAGAGGTGCAGGGGGATGTGTAATGTAAAGGGGTCCAGAGATGCAGGGTGCTGTGTATTGTAAAGGGGTCCAGAGATGCAGGGTGCTTTGTAACGTAAAGGGGTCCAGAGGTGCAGGGTGCTGTGTAATGTAAAGGGGTCCAGAGATGCAGGGGGCTGTGTAATGGAAAGGGGTCCAGAGATGCAGGGTGCTGTGTAATGGAAAGGGGTCCAGAGGTGCAGGGGCCTGTGTAATGGAAAGGGGTCCAGAGGTGCAGGGGCCTGTGTAATGGAAAGGGGTCCAGGGGTGCAGGGGTTTGTGTAATGTAAGGGGGTCCAGAGATGCAGGGTGCTGTGTAATGTAAATGGGGGTCCAGAGATGCAGGGTGCTGTGTTTTGTAAAGGGGTCCAGAGGTGCAGGGGGATGTGTAATGTAAAGGGGTCTAGAGATGCAGGGTGCTGTGTATTTTAAAGGGGTCCAGAGGTGCAGGGTGCTGTATAATGTAATGGGGTCCAGAGGTGCAGGGTGCTGTGTTTTGTAAAGGGGTCCAGAGGTGCAGGGGGATGTGTAATGTAAAGGGGTCTAGAGATGCAGGGTGCTGTGTATTGTAAAGGGGTCCAGAGGTGCAGAGTGCTGTGTAATGTAAAGGGGTCCAGAAAAGGGGTCCAGAGGTGCAGGGGGATGTGTAATGTAAAGGGGTCCAGAGATGCAGGGTGCTGTGTATTGTAAAGGGTTCCAGAGATGCAGGGTGCTGTGTAATGTAGAGGGGTCCAGAGGTGCAGGGGGCTGTGTATTGTAAAGGGGTCCAGAGATGCAGGGTGCTGTGTAATGTAAAGGGGTCCAGAGGTGCAGGGGGCTGTGTAATGTAAAGGGGTCCAGAGGTGCAGGGGGCTGTGTATTGTAAAGGGGTCCAGAGGTGCAGTTGTGGAGAGGGGGTACACAGTAGTGACAGAGATATTGGGGGATGCAGAAGTATGCAGGGTGCACAGTGGGGTGTGTTTACATTTTGACGTGGGGGTGGGGGGGTACCAGATGCTCTAGGTACACCCCTGGACTGTGGTCCCAACTGCCTTGAGATCCTTCACAAGCTCCTCCCGTGTAGTTCTGGGCTGATCCCTCACTTTTCTCATGACCATCCTCACCCCACGAGGGGAATCTTCCATGGAGCTCCAGACCGAGAGCGATTGATGGTTATTTTGTATTTCTTCCATTTGTGAATAATCGCTTCAACAGTTGTCTCCTTCTCACCAAGCTTCTTGTTGATGGTCTTGTAGCCCATTCCAGCCTTGTGCAGGTCTACAATCTTCTCCCTGACGTCCTCTGACAGATCTTTGGTCTTCCCCATGATGGTGATGGAAGAGAGAGATTTTGGTCCACTCTTCTTCACAGATCTTCTCTAAATCCTTAAAGGTTTCTTTGCTTGATTGGAAGAAAGAGATTCTATGGAGAGGTGTCTTCTATACACATAGCGAGTTGTTGTTAGGAGAACCTTCTTACATTGCCAGGACTAATCTGATGATAAAAATTATAGACCCTTCATTTCTACACAATCTGCAGGGGATCAAATCCTTATTTTCCCCCCACTGTACACAGGTGTGTTTGAGCTCGGGTGGGGGGGGGGGGGGGGTGCTGGGAGGCGGCACACCCTAATCTCAGGGGGAGGCAACCTGGGAGCCCTCCAGCTGTTGTGGAACTACATTTCCCATGAGGCATTGCAAGGCTGGCCGCTACAATTTACTCCCAGAGGCATGATGGGACTTGTAGTTCTGCAACAGCTGGAGGGCCCCCAGGTTTCCTACCCCCTGCGCCTAATGCAATAGGCTGCACCCACCAATGCCAAGCTCAATCAATGTTTGGTCAGACCCCTGATGTCTTCATGAAGAGTACCTGTCACCTGCTCAAAAGCTATTATAAAGGGGCTTGTTTCCCCCCCACCCCTTGTGATAGCAAAAAAGTTAAATGAAAAAAAAAAAGTGTAAAAAAAAAAAATGTGTAAAAAATAACATAAAATAAATGTGTAAAAAAATAAAAAATGTATAAAAAAAATAAATAAAAATGCGTAAAAAATAAAGTAAATGTATAAAAAATATGAGTAAAAAAAAGTTTAAAAAAGAATAAAAATGTGTAAAAAATAAAATAATTGTATAAAAAAATAAAGTGTAAAAATAAAAATAAAGAATAAAAAAAAGTGTAAAAAATAAAAAAATGAGTAAAAAAAAAAAAAAAAAAAATTATTGTTGTGTTTGGGACAGCGGTTCACACTAGAATGCGGTGCGGGAAACTCCGCATTCAAATTGCACTGCCCTTGTGATCTGCAGTGGGGTGTCAGTGCAATCCTAACACACACACACACATCCCCCAAACGCACTGTGCTTGCCTGCACCGGATCTTATGGTACAAAAATGACCACGCTATCCTGTTGCAGCGCGTTCCCAAAATTGCTGCATGCACGACTTTGGCGCAGATGCGGTGCAGTTTGAGCCTATTCAAAATGAATGCGCTCCAGTGGCACGCAGGTGAATTGTACGGGACTGCGGCGCGGCTCCTGTGCGGTTCATATTGTGAACTTCGGCTTGGACTACATTCACACGGGGGGCCACTAGTGCTGGTGTGAATGACAGCGCCAGGACTCTGCAGATTCCTGCGGCCACCTTGTGATCTCTGTACGCTTCACTGATAGGTCAGCAGCAGCGGCCGCAGCGATCCATGGCTGTTCGCAAGGCCCGCAATCGCCTGCGGTGATCACTGCTGGATGCACACGAAGTGAACGCTGCAGGCGACTGCTGGCTGTGCGTATAGCCATGGGCGCCGCCCACCTGTCATTGAAGTGTAAAAGTCTCGCAGAGTCCTGCCGCTGTCATTCACACCAGTACTAGTCGCCCCGTGTGAATGTAGTCTTCTATAGATCTATATGTAGTTATGTCACTAGGGGGAGACTCCACCGCATGCTGGGATTGCTACATACAGACAGGTCACCAATTGGGTCATTTACATTTTAAACCACTTCCGGACCGCCCACCGTGGATACACGTCGCCGTTATATAACGTTGTTATGGCACAGCAGATAGCGGAGTATAAAAAGTAAAATAAATAATAATATTAAACATTTTTTTTATATATATGTATGTTTGGGGGTTCTAAGTAATTTTCTAGCAAAAAAATACAGATTTTAACTTGTAAACAAGTGTCAGATATAGTCTTGGTCCTTAAAGTGGAGTTCAAGGCTTTTTTTTTTTTTTTTTTTTTTTATTAAAAGTTAGCAGCTACAAAAAGTTTTAGCTGCCGACTTTTTAATAAACAGACACTGACCTGTTCCACAGTCCAGCCACGCGCCCGCACGGAGCCCCGCTCCTCTTCCCCCTCCTCTCCTCGGCGCCTCCATTGGTACTGTGGGCGCCCGGCCGTGACAGCTTGTGCCCTCCCAGTGGACAGGCAATCTTCTGGGACCTGTCACGTGTCCCAGAAGACTGCCGAGAGGGAGGGGCCACCTAGGGGGAGAGGAGGAGTCGCCTAGGCAGTCTGTAACCAGAACCAGGAAGTGGGACAGGAAGTCCCCTTCAAAATTAAGCACCCATCCCCCCCAATCCCCCCCCCCCCCCAAAAAAATGACATGCCAAATGTGGCATGTAAGAGAGTGAGGAGTGTTTAAAGCGGAAGTTCCACTTTTTGGTGGAACTCTGCTTTAAGTGATTATAGAGTATATGTAGATTTGGATTACACGGCGGTTATAAGGAACACGTCCTTTTGCCTTGGCATGTACTGGGCAAAGCTTCCCAGCCCACCTGCTGTGAATGAGATTTTAACACCTTCAATAGCGGGCACCGTCTCCCTCTTCCTGCCCAGACAATTGCGCGGTCATGCAACAATGTACCCAAACTAAACTAATATCATTTTTTTTTTTTTTGAGACAGATAGAGCTTTCTTTTGGTGCCATTTAATCACCGCTGGGTTTTTTATTTTTTACTAAATAAATGAGAAAAAAAAAAAATATATAAAACATTTTTAATTTGTTATAAATTAAAATAATCTTTTTTCAAAAATTAAGGCCAAAATGGACTCTGCTGCGTTTCTTTGGTGAAAATAACCCAAATCAGTGTTTATTAGTCTATGGGAAAGTTAGAGAGTCCACAAACTATGATATAGATTTAGTAGAGCTGCACGGTTCTGGCCAAAATGAGAATCACGATTTTTTTTTCTTAGAATAAAAAGATCACGATTCTCATGACGCAAAATCTTTCACATTAAACAAAAAAAACAAAAAAAAAATACAAAAAACAAAAAAAATACAAAAAACAAAAAAGGGCTAACTTTACTGTTTTTTGTTTTTTTTTTTTAAATTTAACAACCACCATTTTATTCTCTAGGGTCTCTACTAAAAATTTATATATATATATATATATATATATATATATATATATATATATATATATATATATATATATATAATGTTTGGGGGTTCTAAGTAATTTTCTAGCAAAAAAAAAAAAAAATAATTTAACTTGAAACCAACAAATGTCGGAAAAAGGTTTAGTGTTTAAGTGGTTAAACTTTTTTCACTTACACAGGAAGTCTATTCCAGTGACAGATTGTTACAATGTTTAGACTTAAAGTGGAGGGTCACCCTGAAAAAAAAAAAAAAAAAAAAAAAAAAAAAAAATAATATCACCAAAAATCTTTAAAAAAAAAAAAAAAAAAGTTAAACTTACCTAAACCCTTGTTGCTAGGCAGTCTTCCTAATCTGCCTCTTCCTATTCCGCGGCATGTTCTGCTCCTCAGTGAGCGGCCCCGTTGTCTTCTGTGTGTGTTCCCAGAGCACCACGGGGCCATTCATAGAGCCCCACACCGCTCGCGCGTGCGCAGTAGGAAACTGGCAGTGAAGCCGCAAGGCTCCACTGCCGGTTTCCCTTACTTAGGATGGCGGTACCGGGACCCGAGAGCCTAGGGTCGAGTCGCCCTGGGGGGGGGGGGGGGGCTGACATCGCAGGCACCCAGGACAGGCAAGTATCCCGCTTTAAGTTCAACTGATAAGGAATGTTGTGATTCTTGGCAGACTGCCCAGTTTTTCCTCTTCCTTTCTTTTGAGGGCTTCAGAAGAGCAGAGAGAATCCTTTGTATAGAAAGAATCGGGAAACACTTTAGTCAAGATCGCGAGAACGATCCTTAACGAATTAATTGTGCAGCTCTAAGATATAGATATTAAAAAAAGTAGATTATTTCTATCTGTCTGAAAGTCAACCAATCCTGACAGCTGATCTCATTTCTTGAGACCTGAAAAGGCCAGGACAGTAGAAATACCTCTCAAAATGACCCCTTTTTGGAAAGTAGACAGTCCAAGGTATTTAGTAGGAGGCATGGTGTGTTTTTTTTTTTTAATTGTAATTTGTCACTTTCTTTGGAAAATGAAAAAAAGTAAACAAAACAAATTAAAAAAAAAAAAAAAAAAAAAAAAAAAAACACAAAACAAAAAAATAGAAAATAAAAACAAAAACAAACATCCCACACATTCTTTTTTTTTTTTTTTTTTTTATTACTTTTTTTTTGTCACACACTGCAACCAGGGCAATACAGGGTTACCATAGTAACATTGTACTACTCTGGGGAGGTGATCAGGATTTTAATCACATTATTATTACTTATTTAGTGTTACAAGCAGCCATTTCTACTAAATGAAAAATCAATTCATTCAGTGTGTATTGTGATTATCTGTCACTGGCCACAGCTAATCACACGGTACAGATGGGCTGTGATTGGCCCTGTGTGTACCATGTGATCATTGTGACCAATCACAGCGAGCACAACAATAGTCCACAATAAATGGAAGCCATCCATTGTGTACAATGGTCATGTGATCTGCTGCGATTGGTCACAGCGATCACACGGTACCGGCAGTAGCCCGGTAGAGTGAGATCCGTCATCGGCATAGCCCATGGGGCCCACACAAGGTGTGTTCTGGGTGGGACATCCTACGCAGAACAGCTTCCTGCCCGGCCTATAGACGCTGGCCGGGTGGGAAGCAGATAATTATGGCGGTTCTTTTTCTTGCTCACTCGCGGAGATCGAATGCACAAAATGTGTATTTTATACTCTTTTATGATAAGTGCAGCAGAGAGATCAGAGGACATCATACAGATGGAGGACACACGTCAGTCTCAGTATTTTAGTTATCTGAGTGCTAAAGCAACCTTTACATTTTAAAAACAATAAACCAAGCGAGCCGTGCCGGAACTTCTGGTTCCATCGAATGAATTCCGCCACCAATGAGCTTCCAGCGGCAGGTCCGAGACGCGCTCTGTCCTCGGAGGAGAAGAAAAAAAAAAAAAAAAAAAAAAAATCTATAAAAATAACAGCGATTGTCCCAGACCTATTCAGGCAGTCTACACACAGACCGATCGTTTTAATTTCAGCATTGTAAAGAAGCGTACAATTCAATCAGTGACTTCTCTACAGCCATGAAGCAGAAAAACAAAATTAAAAGGTGTCGGGAAGGCCCTGACCAGAAACGCGGTGGGCGGAGCTTGGCAGAGAGTTCTTAGTGGAGAAGGGACTCTTGTGCGTTCGATCCGTATACGTTTGGAAGTCTCGGGGGATGTTATGCCACGGCGGCTTTTTCCTTATAGGTCGCCATCATCTTCTTAATCTCTGCGATCGCTTTGCCAGGATTGAGACCCTGAAATGAATTTACAGGAAGATTAGTGAAATAAAGAGACGGAACCAAATTATTTCTCAACGTGCCGCAAATCATTAAATATCGTTCAGAGGTTTTAGTCGAAGAGATTATAGAGAAAGTGTACAACATTTCGGGGCCACACAGGACCCTTTCGGTACAAAGCCTGACAAAGGGGTCCGAAATGTTGTACTCCTCCCCGATCACCGACTAAAATCTTTGGACGCAATGTGATGATCCAGAGCAGTGATCTCCAAACCTTTGCTTGCATTTGTCCAGCCCTTTGGGGCGTTATTCCCCCACCGACACCAACGATGGGGCACTAGTCCCCCCACCGACACCAACGACGGGGCACTAGTCCCCCCACCGACACCAACGACGGGGCACTAGTCCCCCCACCGACACCAACGACGGGGCACTAGTCCCCCCACCGACACCAACGACGGGGCACTAGTCCCCCCACCGACACCAACGACGGGGCACTAGTCCCCCACCGACACCAACGACGGGGCACTAGTCCCCCCACCGACACCAACGACGGGGCACTAGTCCCCCCACCGACACCAACGACGGGGCACTAGTCCCCCCACCGACACCAACGACGGGGCACTAGTCCCCCCACCGACACCAACGACGGGCAC